>NW_006921656.1:1315330-1316787 GCF_000298275.1 Orycteropus afer afer | reverse complement strand
GTCAATGACATGAGACAAAGTATATGTGAACTGCTGTATGAAAAGTGAATTTACTCTGTAAATCTTCACCCAAATCAAAATAAAATTAAAAAAAATAAAAAAACAAGCAAAGCTGCACTCTGACAAGTAAGGTGTGCCTACCAAGCCATGGTGCTCTCGGTCGTCTCATGTGCGTGTGGAAGTGGGACAATGAATGAGGGGGGTCAAGAAGAACTGGTACCCCGATTATGCTGCTGGCCAAGCATATTGGATGTGTGGCGGCGGACTGCCAGAGGAACGGGCAAACCTGTCCTGGAAAATGTGCAGCCAGCATGCTCCCTCGAAGGGAGGACGGTGAGACTTCATCTCAGGTAGTTCGGCCGTGTTCTCAGAAGGGACAGTCCCTGGAGAAGGACATCACGCTTGGCAAAGCGGAGGGTCAGTGAAAAAGGGGAAGGCCCTCCACGAGATGGATGACGCAGTGGCTGTGACGACAGGCTCAGGTACAGCAAGACCGTGGGGCTGGTGCGGGACCGGGCAGGGTTTCGTTCTTTGTGCGCAGGGTCACTATGAGTCAGAGACGACTCAACAGCATCAACAATAACTTGTGTAGAAGAATAAAGACAGGAATAAGTGCTTAGTTCTTGCTGGAAACAAGGCAAGCCAGAAGGCAGAGGGGCAGCATCTTAAACACCAAGAGAGAAAAGAAAAAAATCATTGTCAAGCTGGAAATCTGGGAAAATCTCTTTCAGAAATGAAGGTAAAATAAAGACATTTCCACACATGCAAAAGCTGGAAGAAGACCTGCACTGTAACCGAGTCTAACAGAAGTCCTTCTGTCAGGACAACACCACCAGATGGAAACACACATCTAAACGAAGAAACCAGAACACAGAAACGGTAGATGGATGGGAGGTGCAAAATGCCATTGGTTTGCAATCACTTCAGAAGACTGGAAGCAAAAATATCAACCTATTGCTATAAAGAACATGACAGCAGTAGCACCAAGCAGGAGGGGGATGGAAGTTACTGATGCGAAGTTCTGATAAGACAAGAGAAGGTGGGGTGAAGCAAGGTGACATCATGCAGTATCAACCCCAAGGTAGCTAAGGAGAAGCCAAACCAAACAGCACTGAACAAAGGCAGTCCCCGAGAGCACAGTCAATACGTCAGAAAGGGAGACGCAATGAACAGCACTCAGTGCAAACGAAGGCAGGGACAGGAGAGAGCTAGCACGAAGCGGAGACGGACGAAAGTAAAAGAAATCGTGAGATGGTAAATCAGAACCTAATCACACCACCATCATGGTAAGTGTAAATGGTCTAAACGCTACAACCAAAAGGCACAGAATATCTCATTTGATGAAAAGCAAGACCCTAGTACATGCTCTGAGCTCTGGTGGCACAGTGCCCAAGGCATTTGACTGGTAACCAGAAGGCTGGTGGTTCAAACCCAACAGCCACTCCTCAGAAGTGATA
>NW_006921656.1:1312934-1315170 GCF_000298275.1 Orycteropus afer afer | reverse complement strand
AACCTAAAGAAAACTAGAGTAGCAATATTAATATCAGGTAAAGTAGATTTTGGTAAAGAGGATTCATCCATAAAAATAAAGGCATGAAATTATCAAGATTATCTGATTATTAACTATTCTAAATATTTATGCACCTAACCACCATAAAACTCTGGTGGCGTAGTGCCTAAGGCACTTGACTGCTAACCAGAAGGCTGGCGGTTCAAACCCACCAGCCACTCCTCAGAAGGAAGGTTGGGCAACGTACTTCTGCAGAGATACCGCTTCAGAAACCCAAGGAGGGGTCACTATGAGTCGGGGGTGACTCGATGGCAGTGGGTTTTTTTTTGGAATGACCATGAACGGTACAGCAGAGATCAGTGAAATAGGAAACAGAAAAAGCAATAGGGAGAAACCAATACATCCACTCCCCGCTCACTGACACAGGCAGGTTCTGAATACCAGGTCGTTATGCGAAATACTAGCAATTTCTTCCCTCCTCCTTGGCCACGGCCCTCCCAGCCGGTCCCTCTGTACCTGCGGTGGTCACAGGCTGCCCCTGGCTCTGATGACAGACTGTGAATCCTTGCTGTGGGCTGCTGGCCGGCCACCTCAGCCACTCAGCGTCTCAGCTCGTGTTCCCCAGTGCACTCAGGTGGGAGGGGGGCAGTATGGCAGGACGGCGCAGGTGGCCTTGGCCAGTGGGTGGTCCACACAGACAAGTGCCACCTGCCACCCACGCTCCACTCCCAGTGTCCGTCGGCCAGTGCCCACACACAAGCTGAGTGTGGGGTGGAGGGTGGGGCCCACCGGGGGAGAACAGGAAGGGGAAGGGAGGCAGGAGCTAGCAGGAGCTGGGGGACTGAGTGCCCTGCTAGTTGATAATCCAGGGGTGAGGTCCTGGCCAAACCGTGTGCTGTGAGGGTATGACAGTCAGCGGGGTCGTTAATGCACAAAGTAGTCAGACAGTAAAATCTTTATACTGTCATGGATGTGAGAATGTTGCATGAGATAGTCGATAAGTGAGGAGCAGGTATAAAATCAAAAGCTGATTTATTGAAGAGATCAATAAATTTGATAAACCACTACAGGAGTCATTACAGAAAAAAGGGGCATGACCCTGGAACTTCAGAAATCAAAGTGGGTCCCTCGTTACAGATCCTATAGACAGCAGAGGACACAAAGGGACTATTGCGAATCATTTCATGTCAAAAAACTTGACAACTGCTATGAGCTGAATTCTGTCCCCCCCAAAATATGTTGCGAATCCTAACCCCCATACCTAGGGTTACAACCCCACCAGGGCACGGGTTTTGTGTTACATTAACAAGGCACTATTAATGTAGCGAGTGTCTTCAGTCAATCTCTCTTGAGATATCAAAGAGCAGATTGAAAGAGGGAGAAGGTGGCTGCCAGGCCCCGTGAAGGCCTCCAAGGAACTGGGGAGGGACCAGGACGTCACCCCAGAGCTCACACAGAAAGCAAGCCTTTCCCTGAGCTGGTGCCCGAGTCTGGACTTCCAGGCTCCAGAGCAGGGTGAGAAAACCCGCTGAGTGCTTGTTACAGCCGCCCCCCTGTGGTTTTTGCTATAACAGCATGAGAAGACTAAGGCAACTTAGATGAGAGGCACGGATGACTGGGAAGTTATAACTGGCCACAGCTCACCCAAGAAGAAATAATCCAGGTAGCGGCATACCTGCTCTAACAATTTAATTGGTAGCTGAAAACCTTCCCACAAGGGAGCTGTGGTCCGAGATGGTTTCATAGGTGAATTCTACTTAGCGTGGAAGGAAGAAATAAAATTCCACACAACTTCACTTCCCAACTCATTCTGTGAGGCAAGCATCAGCCTGATATCAAAACCATAAAAAGACCTTACAAATGAAGAGAACTACAGCCCAGTATCTCTCGTGACCATGCCATGCAAAGTTTCTTAGGAAAAGAACCCACAGTCCGTGAAAACGGTCCTTTGCCATGGTCAGGTGGAATGGAAGCCCGGCTAAACATGTGAAAACCACTCAGTGTGACTAAGTATCGGCCCAGTGAACGCCAACCGTGCGATCAACTCCAACTCCGTAGGTGCAGAAAACACTTGACAAAACTCAACAGCCATTCACGATAGAAACAGTCATTAAGAGAACTTCCTGAAGGGAGCAAAGGGTGTCTGCAAAACCCCTCTGCGAACAGCTCTTCCCAGTGAAAGATTGAACGTTTCCCTACCGCTGGGAATGAGCCAAGCATGGCCCTCCCACGACTC
>NW_006921656.1:1310558-1311859 GCF_000298275.1 Orycteropus afer afer | reverse complement strand
GGCTGGGCAAGCCCCACTCAATCCTCACTCACTTCTGGCTCCAGTCTCAGCGTGGCCCTCTCACTGCTGCTCCTGCCTGTTCCCCGGGCTCTGCCAGCAGCTCCCACAGCAGCAGTGGCTATGAGGGCGACCAGAAGTGGGCTCCCTTAGGTTGTAATATGGTGTTCACACAACGTCCAACTCACATAACATCCTATTTCACAGAACATATCATGGACATTAAGCAATGCAAACCTGTATAACAAAATATGTAAAGGATGTATTATAAAAACTATAAGATTCTGGTCAAAGAAACCACACATCTAAATAAAAGGAGAGATGGTCCATGTTCATGGATAGGAAGAAAATATTATTAAGATGTCAACTCTTAATAATATCCCAAGTTGATCTTTTTATTCAGTGCAAAGTTAATATCCCAGCAAGCTTTGTTTTGGGTATTGCCAGATTGATTCTAAGTTTATATAGATAGAAGAGCAAAGCACCCAGGATAACCAACACCGTGCTCAAGAACAGAGCTGGAGGGCTGATGCTGCCTGATTCAAGACACACTGTAAAGCTACAGTGATCCAAACAGTGTGGCATTGGTGAAAGGAAAAATACATCAGTGCAACAGAACGGAAGCCCAGGAATAGACTTCCTCCAAGAAAGTCAACTGATTTTTGGCCAAGGAGCAAAGGGAATTCAATGCAGAAAGAATAATCTTTTCAACAAATGGTCTGGAGCAACTGAACATCCACATACAATAAATGAATCTAGATGCAAAGCTTATTATATCTGTCACAAGAAGATGAACTCAAAATGGATCACAGGCCTAAACATAAGACGCAAAACTACACAACTTTTACGGCTACACAGCACAGGAGAAAGCCTGGGTGACCTTGGGCTTGGTAATAACTTTAGGTGCATCAAGAGCAGGATCCATAAAAGAAAAGCAGTGATCAGGGGCTTCAAGGAAGTGGAAAGCTTCTGCTCTGCAAAAGACACTGCTAAGAGGATAAAAAGACAAGCAGCAGCCTGGCAGAAAATGTTTGCAAAACACATGTCTGGTGAAGGATTTGTGTCCAAAATATACAAAGAACTCTTAAAACTTGGTAGTTAGAAAAGAAACCTGATTACAAAATGGGCAAAAGATCTGAACAGACACCTCAGCAAAGGAGAGATACCAGAACCAAACTCATGCTGTGGAGTCGAGTCCAACTCATAATGACCTGGGAGGACAGAGTAGAACCGCTCCATACGATTTCCAAGGTTGCAATCTTTTCAGAAGCAAAGCCCAAACCACACCCACTGCAGGGGAGTCC
>NW_006921656.1:1308570-1309499 GCF_000298275.1 Orycteropus afer afer | reverse complement strand
AAAATGGAAACACTCCAACTACCCTTCAACCAATGGAGGCATGAGCAAACAGGTACGTCCTGAGCTTCTAGACCCGACGCCACGGCCCCACTGGCCCCAGTGTGTCAAGGACTGTGCCCTACAGGGCTCCCAGTGGCTGGATTACCACAAGTCGGTCTCCAGACCCTTCTTCCAAGGTCAAACCCAGAGCTGAGCATGTTAACCCTTTCCGCCCCCAGGGGTGCCTCAGCTATGTAAAGAAGTGAATTACTGGTAAGTGCAACCCAACAAATTCCTCTCAGACGCATTAGGCTGCATGAAGGAAAGCCACCCTGGAGGCTACTGACGGCATGCCCTCAATCTGATGACATTCTGGGAAACACAAAACCATATGGACAGAAAACAGACCGGTGGTTGCCAGTGGCTGGGAGTTGAGGCAGAGGGTTGAGCGCAAAGGAATTTTGGGGGATGGAGCCACTTTATCCTCGATTATGTCAAAACTCGTAGGGCCCTGAATTGTACTGTATGTAAATGATATCTCCATAGAAATGAAGAGAAAAAGATGTGTAAGAACAAAAGTGATCACGCCCCCTCCCAGATCCCTCTGGCCTCATTTCCTTCTGCTTTCTCTGGTCTGTTCCAGGTCAGGCCCAGTGAGCCACGGCCAGTCCTCAAACAGCCACAGGGCCTTTGCACTGGCTGCCTCCTTAGTCTCAGAGTACTCTCCCTTCACATGGCTGCAGGGCTCTGCCCCTCATCTCCTCCAAGTCTCTGCTCAGTTGTCACCTTCTGGATGAACTTATTTAAAATGAATCCTTGAGTTGTGTCCCCAAAAAGACAGAGTGAAGTCCTAGACCCTAGAGCAATGACTATGCCCCCGTTTCAGAGTAAGATCTTTTAAAACACGTGGTGACCATGAGTAGCAGGAGATGGAGTGGGTCCTAAGCCCA
>NW_006921656.1:1306483-1307555 GCF_000298275.1 Orycteropus afer afer | reverse complement strand
TGCAGACATCTCTCCCTGTGCGGACTCTGGCCGCCTCCACCTAGCCCAGAACCAGGGCTTCAGAGGGTGCTCAGGAAAGAAGACAGGCCCAGCGAGGTGTGTACCTGCCCCACACCTACCTCACAGCCCCACGATGTCTGGAGTGAAATGTATGGGAAAACCTGTGAAAGCTGGAACCTCTATACGGCCAGACCTGTCCTCACCAACCAAAACATGCAAAACTTTCCACTAAAAGGACTCAGAAAAGTGCAACTCTGCGTCCTGTCAAGGCTGTAAGATTTGTGGGACCTGGACAACAGGACAGTCCTGTCGAGTTCCTGGGTTTCACTGTGCTTATACACTGGCCTGAACACGACATTGGCAGACGCCTGCAGTGGGGACATCTCACTGTAGAAGTGACACAAGATGTAGCCACGAAGACTGGCCCGAACAACACACCACAGGGACAAGTGTGTGGAAACTGACATCACCCAAGTGAACAGGCAGGGCAGAGCCCTCCTTACAGCCCGTGGGGAGGGGTCCACACAGCTGGGAAAGGGGAGACCACCTGGAGGCCCTGTGGGGTGGTTGGAGGGGGCTGATCCACCATGGACACAGGAAAGGGGCTGACCTGGGGTTCTGGGACCTGGCTGACGATGTCCTCCCCGTTGAGGTGCGGCTGGGTGGACGGTCAGCATGTTGCCTGTCCATGGCCAGGTTGCAGTGGGGAGAGCCACGGGCCCCAGCGTGGCTCAGTCCTCTCTCCCACCAGGGCAGCCCGGTCTCTGGGCGCCCCTCCCCCTCCCCCCAGTCCTGACTTCACCTTGAGGTCACAATGGCACCTTCCCCAGGGTGAGGTCACAGAACTGGCATCAGATTCTGGGGATGGCACGTGTGTGTGAGTGCATGCGTATTGTGTCCCTGGTGGGCCTCAGCTGTCCCGTCAGACCTGTGGGTCCAACTTGGGCCCTTGTTTGCTGGCTCCAGTCCTCTTGAGTGTGGGCTGGACCTAGCAACTTGCTTTTGAAAAAAAAAAAAAAGCCACTGCCAGTGAGTCAACTGCGACCCACAGCGCCCCTAGAGGACAGAGTGG
>NW_006921656.1:1295184-1305658 GCF_000298275.1 Orycteropus afer afer | reverse complement strand
GCCTCATCTTTCTGCTGTGGAGTGGCTGGTGGGTTTGAATTGCTGATCCAGTTAGTAGCCAAATGCCTTAACCACTGCATCACCAGAGCTCCTCTGACTTGCTTCCAGTGAATAAAATATGGCAGGTAAACGTGACGGAGTGTCCCCTGTGAAGAGGTGTCAGAAGACGGTGGCACCCCCCATTGCCCTCTTGCTCACACACACCGATGAAATGAACTGCCGTGTAGAGGGGCCCACGTGGCAGGAACTGCGGGCGGCCCTGGCCAATGGCAGGGAAGAACTGAGCCCCGTGGCAGCCACGTGAGGGAGCCTGGAAGTGGATCCTTCCCTAGTGGGGCCTGTGGACCACCTGACCTCTTGGCTGCAGCCTTGAGAGACCCTGAGACCAGGAACCCAGCTAAACCATCCTGACCAAGAAAATGTGACAGAAAAGCATGGGTTGTTTCAAAAGCCACTAAGTGTTGGAGTCGTTTGTTAGCCGGAAAGAGGTGACTGATGTGTTGGCAGAGGGCATGGTTAGGGTTCTGTGTGACTGTAGATTCTGGGTCTTCCCATCATAACCTGCCATAGTCCAAAGAGGGTGAGTGGCCTGCCTGAGGTTGCACAGATGCAGGGCAGAGCTCAGAAGGTAGACCCCGCACTCTTATCGGACCTCCGTTCCATTACTTCTGCTGTAGGTAGGGGTTCCAGGCTTGTGTGTGGAGGGGGTAGGAGGATGCTGCAGGGACCGAGTTATGGGTCCCAGTCAGCCAGCTCTCCCCATGGGTATCCCCCTCTGCCCCAGCTGGCTTGGGGTTCGAGTCCTCCCAGCCTTGCTATGTGGACAGCCTTTGCATTCTGGAAACAGCCACGTGCCCGGGACAGGGTCCAGGTGGGGAAGCGCCTGAGACCACAGCAGGCCACTGCCCAGGCCACTGCCCACCCCTGGAGGCCAGGGGGCTTTGGAACTGGCCCTGGGGGCTCACATCCCAGCTCTGTCACCTGTGGGCTGTACCCCTTAGTCAACTGGCCAGCAATGCCACCTCCAGAGCCTGTCTGGAGGCTTTAGCCGCTTCCTGTGAGGGGAGCCCACTTGCTGCAGGACGGGTGTCAGCCAGACACAGCTGCCCAGCTTGTGGGCACCGCACCAGGTCTCAGAGTGGCTGCACCTCGTGCCCGTCCTGGGAGGCAGGCGTGGCTCCCAGTGTGTGCTGGGAGGGGTGAGGTGATGAGAGCAACACGTTCAGAGAGCCTCACCTGGCCCAGGTACCACTCTGAGTACCTTGCCTCTCACACCTCACCCACCCCACAAGGAAGGTGCTGTCACTGTCTCTGAGGCTGAGAGATGAACCACGTGCCGAGGTTGCTCTGTGAGTGGGTGAGGGTCTCCTCGGAGCCCGGTCTGCCAGACACCCCAGGCTCCTGTCCCCCCGTCCCTCCAACTCCACAAAGGGAATGGTTAGAACTTGGGTGTGTAACTCCGTCCAGACAGGAGGGCTACAGGGAAGCTGGATTCCGACAACCATCAGAGTTGGTGCTTGGGGTGCCTGGCGAGGCACCAACATCTCCCTTTTCCCGAGAAGCCCCCACACCTGTGGCGTGCCACTGGCAGCCATTTCATGGATGACCTTGGCCAGAGTTGTGCTGAAGCCAGCTTGAAAAGCCTGCGGGACTGAGTCTAAATTTTAAGTCATTTTGAGAGCTGGTCGTTAATCACTGCTCTGTCACTGTGGTATCAGTCTTCGACTCTGGCGGCCACTGCCCAGCGGGACCAGACGCTCCCTGTCCTGGGCCACCCCACAATTGGCTGCAGACCAGGCCACCGGGCTCCAACAGGGTTCTACCCTGCCGGTTTCCTGATGTCGACTGGCAGGCCGTTCCTCCTCACCCATCTTAGTCTGGAAGCCTTGCTGAAACCTGTTCAGGATCCCAGCAACCCGCAAGCCTCCAGTGACGGACAGGTTGGGCTGTGCACGAGGGGCACTGGCGGGGAAGCGAACCCAGGTCTCCCACACGGCAAGCACACACAGTTACAGTGGAACAGATCGTGTTAAAAAAAAAGGTAAGTGGTACCCAGACATTTCACGTCTTCCTGTTAGCCTGAAGCTCATTGTTAGGTATGTGTGTTGACAGTGTTTGCCGAGAGCATGTGGCGGAAATCCTACTTGATCCTCTGTAATAGGGACCTAGATGGCATCTCTGTACTCCGTGCTGAGGGATGTCTTGGTAGCTTGGCAACGGTGGGGTATTTACACCATGGAAATTGGCAAGCACTGCTCATCACAGCTTTTGCATTTTGTGGCGATCTATACCACCACCCGACTCTGTACCGTGGCTGGCCTGACAAGGTGGGCCAATCAGGTTTCCTCCCTGGGAATCTGGATTTGGGGTCAGGCCTGAGGGTGTAGGGGTGGGCCTGGGCATCCCTGGGGTTGCCTCACCCCCTCCTTAAGACTCTAGGTAGGAAGGAGGAGAGAGAGACAGAGGGGGGGCTGCAGGAGAAAGCTGAGCCAGAGAGGGACCCGCCCTGCGGCCTCACAGATCCTGCCGAGGCCTCCCCAAGCCCCTCTGAGCTTTCTGGTTCCTGGGGTGTGTGAGGCTAACTCGTGCCTGGACTGTGGTAAGGCAGGTGTTCCCTTACACAATCTTGTTTCCCCAGCAGTCCACATTCTAAAGGAAGGGAAATACTGCAGCAAGTCATGGCCTGGGAGGCTGGGGTGAGTGGGCTTAGAGGTCAAGGGTCCCTGCAGTGGTCTTTGGGACCGGATGTAGGAGAGGAATGGGCACATCACCCTGGGTGGGTGGGAGTGGGAGAGCCCCTCTGTGGGCTGACTCGGTGGGTACAGGGAAGGGACGCCTGAGACTTGGCCTCAGACACTGGTCCATCTTGCCCTACTCCTCACCATGTCCGAAAAGGAGAGGCCCCTGGGTCCCTGGAACCCCTCAGGAATTGGGCACCACTACTCGAGGCATAACAGCTCCCAGACCACCTGGCCAGCTCTTCCTCCGCCTGCAGCCTGGGAGCGCGCAGTCTCACTCTGGAACGGGATGGTGTCCAGACAGGGCCAGCGAGCCCCGGGGGCACGCAGCAGGAGGTGGGGGAGCCAGGGCTCCGCTCCGGGCCGGACGGTGGTGGTATCCCTCTCCCCAGGATGTAGGCCCCAGCTGACATGGGTCTGGGCCGGCCTCCCCGCCAGCTACCAGCTCTGAGTCTCCTTCCTCCTTCCCTCCCTCCCTCCCTCCCTCCTCCCAGGCCCTCGGTTCAGGGGAGCCTCAGGGGAGGCCTGGAGGCCTCACCCGTGCCGTGCAGGCAGATGGCGCTGCGGGCCCAGGCAGGAGCCCTGGCGGGAGGGGTGGGTGCAGGGAGGCGAAGGAAGGCGGGGGAGGGGGCCTCGGACCACGTGCTGCGCGTCCCCCACGTGTTCCTGGAGTATAGCCTCCCCTCAGAATAAACTGAACCGAAGAGGGGGCGTCTGGGGCAGGGACCCAACTTCCACTGCCTTAGATGTTCTGGGGGGAGCTGGGGTGGGCGAAAGGGGGATGTGCCCCCACCCCCACAACTTTGCATATGCAAAGGTCTCCTCCAGCGCTGGTCTCTGACTGCTGCAAAGAGGAGCTGGTCTGATCCAGGGCACCCACCCCCTGCTCTTGCCCCCGCCCCACACCTCTGCAGTCCCACCTCCAGCCAGGTCACCCCTGTGAGGCTTTGTTGGGCCCTCCTTCCATCTGGAATGCCCCCTGTCCTTGATTTCCTAGAGACTCCTTGCACTCTTCTGTTCATCCTTGGAGACCTCCGGCCCAGGACACCTCCTCTATGAAGCCCTCCTGGGTTTCTCAGGTCGGAGCCGGGCTGCCTCCTCTGGGTGCCTGGAACTGGGATTCTGGCTTGTGAAGTCTCTGAGCCGTCTGGGCTGGGCTGGGTGGGACTGCAGGGCTGCAGTGTTGATGGGAGGGCGGCCGGGTGGGTGCTGCTCCCTCTCTGCCCCTCCCACCACCAGCCCCCGGCCACTGCTCCCCTTCTTGCCCCACTGACCCCTCCAACGCCTCACTCACTGAGTATCCTTTCCCAGGGCACACGGCCCCGTCTGACTAACTGACCAACCAAACGAGCCCACCCAGGGGCCGAGAAGGATCCCACCTGGAGCTCTGGGCCCCTGGGCATGGTGTGGGCCTGGGGCACGGACGCTGGCCCCACCACGCCCTGGGTGTCCCTACCCACTGCCTTTGTCTGCGCATCAGGGTGGAGCTGAGCCTTCTGCTAGTGCTGTGAGAGTACCTGGCTAACCGGGCCACACCACCCCGGCCCCTGCCATCAGTCTGGGTTCTGCCAGCCCACGCGGCTCTCTCTCTCTGCTCTGCCCATCCTCCCTGGCCCTCCGCTGCCCCCTAACTCCGTGGACCTCGCTGCTCCCGGAAGCTCCTCGGACGTCCTCGTGGCCCCTGATTCATAAGCAGGGTCTCCTGCAGACCTTGGGCTCAAGGAGGTGGGGATTGGGGCTCCTCTCCTTGCTGTACTCCCAGGTGACAGAGTGCCCCTTTCAGGACTGCCCTGGGTGGGGTCCCGCCCCGTGGCTCTGGGCCCCCTTGGGCAGGGCAGGCAGGCAGGCAGGGCCAGCAGCGGGTCCCTGTGTCCCCAACAGTCCTGCTGTCCAAGGCCTCCTCCCTGGCTTCCAGGGCTCCTCCTCTGTACCCCCTCTTAATCTCTCACAGAAAAAAGGGAAAATGGGAAAAAGAAAAAGGGTTTTCTCCTCCACTTTCTGAAAATGAGATTTTAAAAATAACTCAGAAGCGGTGGCTGGCCAGGAGGGGATTATCAGGGAGAGCTGTGGAGTGGGTGTCGGTCAGCAGGCCACTTCCCCTCCCTCGAGGCTCTCTGCCTGGACCCTCTCAGAGAAGGGGGGTCGGTCTCGCCTCATGGCGAGGCCGGAAAAGAGGGGGGTTGCCAAGAGAGGAGGGTGTGCTGTGGATGGCGGAGGACTGTTTGGATGATAACGGAGACCCCCGGCTGGAGAAGGGGTCTGGCCGCTGCCCACCTCCCCAGCCTGGCTCCTTCCCCCAGTTCATTGCTCAGCAGCCTCCTGGGTGGGGACCGTGCTGGTCCTGCCCCAGGGCCTTTCTGTGTGTGGTTCCACAGAGCCCTATCTCAGTTTGCACACCATTTTCCTGGAGGTCATCCCCCTGCCACTGTCGGCTCCTTATCACTACCAGCCCTTCTTTTATGTATGGGCTACCTGATTGTGCCCCAGCTGCAGTTAGTGCCCTGAGGTTGGAGACCCAGTGGGGAGCAGGCCTTCTTGGTCCTCCCGTCCCCCCATCTGGGCTCTTATTGCTTCTGTGTTCCTGACGGCCAGACCCCTACTTCCTTGCCAGAGGTGGTTCCTGCCTGGGACGTGGCTCCCCTGGGAGCTGCCCCCATCCCATGACTGATGGGCCGGGTGGGTGGGTAACCCAGCCCCTCTGCCCTGGGTCTGGCCCAGGCCCCTGGACTGCCCCAGTGGCTGACAGAGGTCACTCGCCTGACAAAACCCTTGACTGGGCCTCCTTTCGGCCTGCTCCACCTCCTTCCCTCCCCTGCCAGGGTTTCCAGGGGTCACTCCCCAGATGAACTCTAGCCTCAAATCCTAGTCGTAAGGTCTGTGTGTTCAGCTGAATGATGGGCCCCCAGAAGACAGCTGTGAACTAATCCCTGGAGCTGGTGGCCGTGACCATGTACGTGACAAAAACACTGTGCAGACGTGACTGAAGTGAGGATTTGGAGATGGGGATTGTGCTAGCTTATCTGGTGGGCCCGAAGGGCTGTCCCACGTGTCCTGACAGGAGAGAGGCAGAGGGACTAGACAGAGGAGGCGCCAAGGTGACCGAGGAGGCCGGGAATGGGTGATGCAGCCCCACACCAAACGCACCTGCAGCCTCGGAGGCTGGCAGAGGCCGGGGATCCTGAGCCCCTGGAGGCAGCGCACAGCGGGACGGCAGTGCCAGACACTGATGCGGGGCTCCCAGTCCCCGGGTGCGGGGAAGACACGTTTCTGTGGTGTTAAGCCCTCCTGTTTGTGGCTGTTCGTGACAGCAGCCCCAGGAAGTGCGTGCAGTCCGACACACCGAGTCCGCCTTCACCGTGGTGGGGACTGACCGACAGCTGTCCCCCAGATGCTGGCTCCCACTGCCCAGCGGTGGGCACTTCCAGCCTCTCCTCCCTGGAGTCTGGGACAAAGTGGGGTGTGTGATTCCCTCCCATTTGCTTAAAGGAGCACTGCCGGCCCATGAAGGAGGTCTGGTGGAGCCGTGGTTAAAGCGCTTGGCTGTGAACCGAAAGATTGGTGGTTCGAACCCACCAGCTGCTACGCAGCAGAAATATGTGGCCGTCTGCTCCCGTCGAGACTGTAGCATTGGGAACCCCGTGGGGCAGTTCCACTGTGTCCTGCAGGGTCGCTAGGAGTCAGAATCGACGCGACAGCAGTGGGTCGGTTGGGTTTGACCAGCCCGTGTTGCCTCTCACCCCACCTTCCATGGACGGGACGATGATGTCGTGATGAGATTCCGATGCATCTCACCCTGCAGATGAGGGCTGCACCCCAGGGGGCACGGAGCCACACGTGGGTGGGGCCTGAGTCTGAGTGGCCCTGTGGAGCAGAGCTGGGAGGGTAGATGTCACATGGACACGGGCACTCAGAGCGTGCTGCCGAGGGTTCCAGGACCCGACCCACCTGTGGGCTCTTCAACCACAAGACCCGGCCTGGCAAGGGGTGCCAGTGAGCCTGCCCTGGGCCAGGGGGCGGGGGATGTCCTTATGACTGTGTTTTAGTCCAACACTGTTACACTGCATCATCCCTTCCCCAAAGCAGGGTTCCTCAAACCCCTTGCTGTGGTGGGGCTGATTCTGACTCACAGCAACCGTGTGGGGCGGAGTGGAACTGCCCCACAGGGTTTCCAAGGTAGTAATCTTATGGAAGCAAAGCCCAAAGCAAACCCCCTGCTGTTGAGTCAGTTCTGAGGACAGAGTGGAACTGCTCCATGGAGTTCCCAAGGCTGTAATCTTGGGAGCTCTGATGGTGTAGTGCCTAAGGCATTGGACTGCTAACCAGAAGGCTGGCGGTTCAAACCCACCAGCCACTCCTCAGAAGGAAGACTGGGCAATCTACTTCTGTAGAGATACTGCCTCGGAAATCCAAGGAAGGGTCACTATGAGTCAGAACTGACTTGACGGCAGTGAGTTTTTTGTTTTTCTTTTTTAATCTTAACTGAAGCTAACAGCTACATCTTTCTCCTGTGGAGTGGCTGGCGGGTTGAACCGCTGACCTTTCAGTTGGCAGCTTAACACTTAACCGCTGCGCCCCCAGGCCTCCTCTGTTTAACCTTGGGGGAGCTGTTTAGCCCAGCTTCTGGCGGGCTCCACTCTTCCCGGTCCCCGTCCCCTGTGCGCAGCACTGCTGTAAGGCCGGCTGTGCTGACAAACAGGCCTGCACGTAGTGGCTCAAGACAGATGAGGTCCGTTCCCGCTCACATAACGGTCCACAGTAGCAGGGCCTCCTCCCTGAGGACCAGGGCCCAGGCTGGGAACACACACAGTGCTGTGTCCTAGTCCTAGTCTCACAGGGACTAGGGACCCGGCCCGACCTGCCTCATGGGGACCAGAGGGGTCCATGGGGGCTAGGGGCCCTGTCCCATCCCTGTATGGGGACTGGGGGTTGCTGAAGACGGGGTGCTGAATGGCCTCCCTGGGCCCTGGGATGCCCCATGATAGGGACAGCAGGCCACCGAGGCTGGGTCACAGGCTCAGCTGCTCTGCTGAGATGAGGGTGGGGACAGTGGACCTGAGCTGAGGGGAGGGGCCGTGGGGCAACACACGGGGCTCGTGGTGGAACAGGCCAGAGGTCTCTAGGTGCCGGGTGGGGTGCGCTGGCCCCTGAGCAGGGGCATGGTGAGAAGAAGACTGACCCTGGAGTTTGATGGCCTACAGCATGCTGGGCTCAGTGAGCATGCTCAATGAAGGGGAGGTGGCCCGAGAGGAGCCATTGCAGGGGCCAGGTGGCCAGGTGAGCTGAGGGGTGCTGGGAGGGCCACAGCGGTCCCCACAGAGGTTCCAGGTACTCGGGGCCTCTGTGCCCACTGAACCCCCACCTCTGCCCCAGCCCACTTCCAGTGGGGGCCCTTTAAATGCAGGGTTCTCTCCCCGAGAAGCCCCACCCTGTCACCCTGGCATCCAGTAAACAAAAGGCTGACCTCCAATCTACTGCCATGGCTTCCCCCGGTGCTGGGGACCCCAGCCCGCCAGCTCTGCCCCCTCTGAATGCAGCCACCCCAGGTGAGGCGTATGAGACGGGAAAAGGATGGAGGGCAGGGGGCAGGTGGCAGCCCTCGGGGGGGGGGTTGATTTTCCCCTTGCGGTTTGGGACCCCTGGGCCTGGCGGTGGGGTCCACTAGGGTTCTCCTCCATCCGCAGGGTCCCTTCCAGATTATACGGCCCTACCATGGCCCCTGTAAATCGCAGGGCCTCAGGCTACCACTTCCCTCCTCCTGCCCCGTCACACCTGGTCGCTGACCCACTCCCCACCTCTCCTGCTGACCCACCACGGGCCGTTTCTCCCTATGCCCTGACCCCTCAGTCCCTCCCAGGATCTTGTCCTCCCACACCTCAGTCCTGGCTCCCTGCTCACACCCTTGGGGGTGTCAATACCCCAAATGGCAGCCCTCCCCTGAGAACATCTGGAGGTCCTTCCATCAGCTCCCATGCCCCCCAAGAGGCCAGAGCCCTGACCTCCTGGATGGCTCCGGCTCCCTTCTCCTGCTCCTCACCTTGCCGCCCCCACTACCCCTGCTGCCCTCCATGTGGGCAAAGCACTGGGCCTCACGCCCTGGGCGCCCTCTTCTCCCTGGCCCTTGGGAAGCCCCCAGCCCCGTGCCTACTCCGCACCTGCACAGTGGCTGATGACACAGCCATGCAGTGCTCCCACTTCAGACCCGGCCTGCAGGCCCAGGGCCCGGGCTCCAGGCCCTCTCTCTCCCAGCAGTGAGCTCCGCCCCCTTTCTCTCTCTCCTGCTCAGTTCTGACCTGGCTTGCTCTCCCTGAGGACCAGGAGCCACGGCAGGAGAACTCCCCCAGGCTCCCAGCAGCTGGGGGACCCCCACCTGCACCTGTGCCCACACGCTCTGTCCTCCTGCCACTCTCAGCCAAGGCCAGCTTCTCACTCGTCCCACCCCTTCCTCCCACTCAGGGTTGTTGTCCCAGCACCCACCTCCCTCCTTCACTGTGGAGTTTTCCTTGTCACTAAATTATCCCTCAACATGAAAACATGCCACTGTTTATCCTGCCTGAAACGGCATGCTGCTGTCCCCCATCTCTTGGCCCCACTTCCCTTTCAGCTGCCCCCCGTTTCTCTGCTCTCCATTCAGAGCCAAACTCCTCCAACTCATTATTTATACTCGCTGCCTCCAAATCTCTTCCTCCCATTTGCTCCTGAACCCACGCTAATCCACTTCCACCATCGTAATAGCTCTGGTCAAGGTCACCAATGGCCTCACTCTGACAAGGCTGAGGTCAGGGCTCAGGCCCCATGTGGCATGACTCAGCGTCGCCCCCTCCTCCCCACGCGGCTCCCAGAGAGGAACACACCCACAGAGTGAAGGAGAGACAGAAAGGGTGAAAGGATCCCTGCTGAATCAAAGGCCAGAGCTGGGTGCCGGGCCCTGGCAGGATGCGGCCACAGGGCAGCAGCCTGGCCTGCCTTTCAAGGGCTGGGGGTCGGCCAGGGGCCAAGAGCTGCATCCCTGCACCAAGATCCTCTGAAGACTAGGTCTTTGGGTTCCATCAGATCCATCCGCCAGGGCACCCTGAGGCCACGGGACAGATCTTGGGAGTCTACTTCTCCTGGAACCCATCCGCGGGGACCCAGCAGAGCCCCAACCAAACTCCCCTCCAACCTGGCCTCCCCTCCTTGTTCTGGGGCTTCTCCCCCTGGGTCCCAGGGTCAGCATGCCCAGGCCGGGAGCTGGCCTGCCTCTGGCTCCCTCCTGACCTCATCCAAGGCCTCTCCCTGGTCAGGGCCTTCTCCCATCCTCACTTCCTCTTGACCTCTGGCCTGGGCCCCCACAGTGTCTTCTCTGCACAGTGGCTGGGGTTAACTTCCACCAGCAGTCTGACCACACCAGCCCTGCCCCGAACGCTACCATTCACAGGTGCCACCTCCACCTCCACTGTGGAATCCCGCCTGAACCCCAGTGTCGTTGCATGGCTTGTTTGTGGGTCTTGTGCGGTCAGTGTGACCAAATTACCCACTTCTCTCCCATCTGGAAACTTCTGCCCAATAGAATTCCTTAAAGGAGCTCTGTTGGCACAGTGGTTAAAGCACTCAGATGCTAACCAAAAGGTCGGCAATTCAACCCAGCAGCACTTTGCAGGAGAAAGATGAGGCAGTCAGCTTCCCTAAAGATGGACAGCCTTAGAAACCCTGTGGGAAGTTCCACTCTGTCCTCTAGGGGCGCTGTGGGTCAGAATGGA
>NW_006921656.1:1291807-1293509 GCF_000298275.1 Orycteropus afer afer | reverse complement strand
CCCTCATTCCACATGAGGCCACTCCGGCCCCAGCACCTCCGAGGATTCCCTATGTGTGTGATGCCAAGTTCAGGAGTTTACCTATTTTCCTAACAGGGCTGGCATCAGAGTCAGAGGGAGAGAGCGTAGCTGGAGAGGAGAGGGGTGCACTTGGGCAGTGGGACAGGAGACAGAAAAGGAGAGGACAGACGCCAGAGCTCACCCCCCCGACCCCTGGGTAAGGAGGTGCCTTCTGCTTCCCCCGGTGGGACCAGGAATGTTCAGGGAGCTGGAAGAGGCCACCTGTGAACAGCCTTCCGTCTGGCTGTATGTGCCTCTTCAGGGGACGAGCGCTGCGCAGAGGCTGGTCCTTGCTGGGGGGCGGCCGGGGAGAACTGCTGCAGGACCCCAGCACGTCCTCTCTGCTGCACGGCGTTCTGGGAAGGTGCCGGGCCCAAGCCCAGGCTTCCTCCACCCGAGGGCTGGACTCCAGGTGTGCAGCGGTGCAGGGGTGGCCAAGCTCAAGTGTGCAGGGAAGGACGCTCCTTTCCTTTTGATCCAGGAGTTATTTATAGCTTCCAAGTAGCAGGGAGAAAAGGCGTTGCAAACCCTGCGTTTTGCTGGAGATCCAGGAGTTGTGACAGGAACTGGTCTTCTCTGCAGGGGAGGGAGGCCTGGGGGGGTCTGGAAAAGGGGTCTTCAGCTACCCCCTCCTCCTAAGCCTGCTCCACCCCAGGCTCCTTCCCGCCTCTCATTGTCTTGTCTCCAGTTTTCTGTGGCTGGCAAATGGTTACATTGTAGCACTTCTCACACCTCCAAGTTTCCACTGAGCAGGGGCAAGAACAGCATGGGCCTTGCAGATTGCTGGGTAATTGCTTGGGTTCCTGAAGAGTCCATGATCCCGAGGTGAGCCTTGAAGCCATTGGGACCCTGCGGAAGGAAGCTGGGGGCGGGGGAGGGGGGAGGAAAACCAGCCCCGCCTCCTTAGAGAGAAAGCAAGTTACTCCCCTGGGTAACAGCGGGCCAGTCCCACCAGGATCCCAGGCTAACTGCGTGCCAGTGCCCCCGGGATCCCTGGGTAACAGCAGGCCTGTCCCCCTAGGGATCCCTGGGTAACAGCAGGCCGGTTCCCTCGGGGATCCCTGGGGGATAGTGTGGAACATGTCTCAGCTGTCCCATCAAGGAACAGCTGAAGAAGCCAGGGATTTCATCACTAACTCCCTGCCTGTCACTGGGTGAGTGGCCTTCTGGGCCATGAATTCTAAGGCAGTGCAGCTTGCCCTGGACGTGGGGGACCGAGCACTCACCCCCACTCAACACAGACAAAAGCAGAAATGCAGAGTACCCACTGGGAGCCTTGGTAGCAATGTTATGACTGTACTCACTCACTGCCCTTGAGTCAGGTCCAACTCACAGTGACCCCTCCTTGGGTTTCCGAGGTGGTATCACTCTGGACGTAGACTGCCCAACCTTCCATCCGAGGAGTGTCTGGTAGATTTGAACCGCCAGCCTTCTGGTTAGCAGTCAGATGCTTTAGGCACTATGCCACAGAATGTCATAATAAAAACGTGGACTTTATGTGGTGCGTTTTTTAAAACTTCATTCCTACATTTATTTTTAAGGTGCTTACAAGGGTATGGACAATGGCAGGTTGGGTATAAAATCTGGTTTGGGAACCGTTAGTCTAAAGGGACACAGACCCTAATGGAGAATCAGACAGAGA
>NW_006921656.1:1288359-1291505 GCF_000298275.1 Orycteropus afer afer | reverse complement strand
CAGAGAGCTGTGAGCCTGATCACTGTCCTTTAGATGGGGGCCTCCATAGTCCCTCGCAGCCCCGGCTTCTCCTGCTGCCCCCCACCACACGGCGAGCCCTCTACTCTCCCGTTGCCCTTTCTGCCTTGGCTGCCGGGATGCTCAGAGCACCATCTCCTGGGTGATCCCCTTCTCTTCTCTGGCTGCCTGGTATTGTCAGGATGCCTAGGCTATAGCTACAAGGTCTATACTTCACATTATTTTTGGAAATTGGAGGGAAACACTGTCATTTGCAAGTCACACACCTTGGATCCGAGTGTCAACACCTTGCCCCCGCCTTCCCCTCTGACTTGCCCGAGGCTCTGACAGCTTTTGGGAGCAAAGCCTGGTGATCCGAGCTGGTCGCTGCTGTGCCTGGGACTGCGGCATCTGGCCCCTGGGGTGGGTGGGGGCTACAGCACAGGCAGGAGGGGGGGCACACTTGGCCAACCCTTTAGGGACTCAGGGTCCTGGTCTGTACACAGAACACATTGGCGGTGTCTCTCCGCAGGTTGCTGGGGTGATTGAGATCCCATCGGTCAGGCCCCTGAGTTCAGCCTGCACATGGCAAGAGCTGTGACTGTCCTCTCTCCCCTCCATGTGCTGCTGTCCTGGGCCGGCTTCATCCAGTCCAGGCCCCCTTTGGGCTCAGATTGAGGGCTTTGGAGTCAGAAACATGCGCTTGGAGCCCTGGAGCCTCCTCTTTCCTGCTGCCCCTCTAAGGCGGCGTCTCCATGTCTCAGAAGGAAGTCAAAGATCGGGCTGCCCCCTGCCCCAGCCCAGGACGCAAGATAGCATTTGCCAGACACCTGCTCCCTTGTGCTCTGCCCTCAGCGCCTGCTGCTTGTCACCTTGACCTAGCCCAGGGCTGGCCATCCCACAGCCCCAGGGGCCTTCTGTGCCCTGTGGAGCCAGGGTTAACTGTTATTTCCCTGCTGGGCTCCAGAACCACCTTCTATCTTGCAGGTCCACGGGGCAGTGCGGAAGGCCTGCTGTCCCCCACTGCCTCCCAGCTCCAGAACCACGGTTGCTCAGTTTACAACTTGTGACTGTGGGGGTGTGACATAAGCAATACCCTCCCTGAGCAGAGGGGCGGGGCTTCTGCAGGTAGTTCCCTTTCAACCCGGGCCCAAGTTGAGCCTAGGAGGCGGGTGAAGTGTCTGCTCAACGTCACGGCCTAGCATGGGTTTTCCCAGGGAGGGGAGGCAGCTTCCTGCCCTTGGATGTTCGAGGATCTAGGCTCCCCGTTTGATTCCTGTGCATTGGGAACAGGGGTTGGGGCCGCCCACCCCTCCCTCGCCCCTGGTTCCCCAAGAATGGACTCTGAGGAGAAGCTGGGGATGTTTAATTAATTGCAATTACAATCTTCAAAGGACGCAGAGAGTTGAAAGTTGTTCCTAATTACTATGTTATGATGTCGGCCGGCTCCCCAAATTGATTGTGTTAGAATTTCCGATGGAGGATTAATTGAGTTGCTGCGAGGAGCCACTTATGTCCCTCCCCTTTAGATAAAGCCCGAGTTCAGTGTGAGCCTGAATGACAATGAGGCTGGCAGGGTGGGGACGGTGACAGCTGCTGGATGAAGAACTCAGAGCTGAGGAGGCCAGGGCAAGGGCCTGGGCTGGAGTGAGGGGACAGGGCCAGCATGGGGCAGCCCCCGGGCCAGCAAGGTCCAGTTCTCCGGGCCAGCATGGGGCAGCCCCCCGGGCCAGCACGGTCCTCTGGGCCAGCCACGGGGCGGCCCCCGGGCCAGCACGGTCCTCTGGGCCAGCACGGGGCGGCCCCCGGGCCAGCACGGTCCTCTGGGCCAGCACGGGGCGGCCCCCGGGCCAGCATGGCCCAGCTCAGCAGTGCTGCCTGTCCTCACCTGGGGCATTCCTGTGGACTCCTCCTCCACCCCCTGGCCGTTGGGCAGGGTCTTGCCAGTGAGTTCTGGTACAGTGACATTGGCCATTTCTAGGACTGAGCCTTTCTTGCCCCTGTGAGACCCTTGAGAGGGACCCCTCCTCCCCTCTGCCAGCCGGGGGCCCGGGGGGCATGCAGCATGGTGAGTGAGAACAGCCCCGTGGTAACCTGGCCCCCGAGGTGGTGGGGTTGTTCCTTCCATAGCATAATCTCTGCTGACGGAGGGACACAGGCACGGCGTGGCGTGCAGCCCAGGGCCAGGTGAAAACCAGGGCCTGCTCAGCAGGGTGGGTACCGCGTGACGGTGGTGGCGCAGCGTGAGTCCCGGTGGGCCCTGCTGAGCCCAGCGGGCCCTGCCGCAGAGCTGGGCCGCTTCCGGGTTCTGCCGAAGTGCGTGTGTGCCTTGGGCTGTGTGGGTGGCTTACTCTGTGCCTCTGTTTCCCCATCTGTAAGAGGGAGGCTGGAGGACTGAATGGGGTGGGGAGGACGGTGGCTATGTGTCTTGGACCAGGCGGCGGGTGACTCCCCCTGCCCCTCTGCTGGAGGCACTCCCTGTTCACTTATTCCCGGTTCCTGGCACTGGTACCGGCCAGCAGTCGGGGAGACCTAGGAGTAGCAGGGGGCAGCCAGCAGGAAGGGGGTGGGAGAAGGCGAGGGGAGGGGTCAGCCTGGGGCCCGATGTGGAGGGGAGAAGAAAAGTGAGCCTGGGACCTGGGGGCAGGGGGCAGATGCAGGGCCACCTCTCACGGGACGGGGTGGGACCTGATGGGTGGACATAGGCCACTGACTTGTCCCATGGATGTGTTTGGAGCAGAGACAGACATGACCCTATACATGCTATAGAACATGCCTTCGCAAGGCCGGCACTGGATGGTATTGCCCCAAGGAGACACTACTGGTTCTTGGGGGGCCAGGTGGAAAAGTCATTTTCTTCGTGTGTGTCAAGCACAGCTTCATACAGTGAACACACAGGCGTACAGCTCACCTGTGGCGGTAAGGCTTCCTGGGAGGGGCCAGTTAGGGAAGCCCGTCTAACAAGGCCCCAGGTGGGGGTGACAGCCAAAGCAGGCTGAGAGAGTGACCCACAATGAGTGCTGTGGTTCCTGGGGGTTGAACGTAAGTGGAGGCTGGGAATGGGTGAGGCAGGGAGACCACTGGGGGGGGCTGTTGCAATAACCCAGGTGAGGTGCTGGTGAGCCTACCAGGCAGGGGTGGGGGAGGCG
>NW_006921656.1:1282890-1288259 GCF_000298275.1 Orycteropus afer afer | reverse complement strand
AGGGACTTGACTCAGGGCTGTTTGGAAGGTGGAGTGATGGGGTTTCCTGAAGGTTAGGTATGAAATGAGAGGAAGTGGGGGTCCAGGACACCCCAAGTTTGGAGTTTCCATCCCTTGAGATGGGGCCTATGAAGGAGCCGTGTGTGGGTCTGAGGTGCACCCAGGGCAGGCAGCAGGTGGCAGGATTAGCAACGGCAGAGGCCTGAGGCAGGCAGGCATGACACGCTTGGATGGTGTGGGGAGGCTGGTGCCCAGCCCTAGTCCTGGCAGCCCTCAGGCTCCTGGTCTGTGAAATGGGCCCACGGACGCTGGGGTGGCTCTTCTCCACGCCGGCAGGCGGCTCCGCGGGGGGGATTGTGAGCCTGTGTTGGGCCGATGGCTGTGCCGTTGCCGGGCGATGAATGCTCCCCCGGCCCTTTAATTACCGAGCGCTAACGAGCCCTGAAATTAAATTAGAGAGGAGCTGGCAGCCGGCATTCCATCCTCTCGGATGCCATCGTCTCTCCCAGCCGAGGAGGACTGACGGGAAGCTTGGGGTGGAAAGGCGTTGGCGGGGTGGCTTGGATCGACCAAGCCTGGGTCCATCGCAGCCACAGGGCCCACTGAGGCAGACGACGGACCTGGGGTAGCCAGGACACTCAGGTGTCAGCTGGGCCTCACGTGGACCCCAGGAGAAACAGCTGGAGGGACTGACCCCAGGATGACAGTGGTGGGAAAAGGTGGGTCTCGTCATTCCCCATTTTCCAGTTGGGGAAACTGAGGCATGCAGGAAGGCGGGGAAGGGAGTGACACAGCCCACAGTAACTCCAATGTCTCTGCTGCAAGTGACTGCCCACTGCTGTGGACAAGCCCCAGACCTCTCTGAGCCTCAGGTGAAATGGGGGTGGGAGGGTGCCTCTGTCAGAACCCCCTGGAGGACCAAACGAGAGGACACGTGTCTGTGCCCAGCCCAGGCTGCAGGACCGAGCCCGCACGCTCCCCGTCGGATGCCCGAGGAGCACTGGGGACCTCTGCTCTCTGACCCCACCGGCCATCAGTCAAGGCCACCCCTCCACCTTGGCCTCGCTGAGTGTTGGCCACTCCCAGGCAGAAACTCCAGGAAAAGTCCCAGCCCCTCCTCTCCCGAGCCCACACATTTGCTCAGAACGCATGAGCGGGGGAGCGCCCACCCTCCGCACAACTTCCTGCACTTCTGCTGCGAGTTTTACATTAATCACGGCTAATTGCTAGCGGGAGTCGTTCATGTCAAGAGCCTTTATTCCTGGGAATAAAGAGAAATAAAAGACGGTTCCGCTCGCTTGAGGAGCCCCGCACCGTGGGGGAGGACTGCGCAGGCCTGGGACGCTGCCCAGTGGGCCCAGGCCGGCCCACTTCCCGGCTCCCAACACTGTGCCGAGCGCAGCCTCAGGGAAAGGAGCCATCCACTCTGTTCACATGCTCTCCGAGGTGTCTGTGACTTTCCTTGAAACCAGGGAGGGCTTTTTCTTTTTCTTTTTTTAGCAACAACAGCTGGGGATAAGTTGACACGTTCTAAAAACTGCCGCTTACTGCTTGGGAGAGGGCAGGGGAAGTGGGCTTCCAAGGCTGCGGAGCCCCAGGCCCAGCACATGGGTGCCACCTGTCCTCAGGGCCCACAGGCAGGGGGGCTGCTGGCCCTAGGTTTCTGGAGTTCATTGGGGGTCAGGTGCTGCTGGATGTTACCCAGGGCTTTTGGGGAGCCGTCTTGCAGGCCCCAGACGACAGGGAGCAGGGGCTTCTGCACACTGTGTTCACAACCTTTCCCTGGTTTCCTTCTGACTCGGTCATTAACCAGAATATCAGTCGTTTTCTTACACAGGTGTGGGGTCAACCAGATGTCTGGTGTCAGTTACTACTGACTGAGGCCCCACAGGCAACATGGGGCTTGAGAACCAAGGATGCACGGAGGTCTGATCCCTCTGTGCACATGTGTGCTCACACATGTATGCATCCTGCTGTCTGAGCACACATACATGTGCACATAACCATGTGTGTGTCTGTGTGCTCATGCATACATGTGCACATCCATGCGCATATGTACAGACACTGTGTGCATGTGTGTACATGTGCCGGTGTAGTGTGCATGTGTGCACATATGTGTGGGACGCAGGTGCGCATGTGGGCATGGATGTGCATGTTAGCTGCATGCACATGTTTGTAAGTGCATGTGCCCATGTGTGCATGTGTACCCTGTGTGTATGTATGCCTGTGAAGGGCGGGTACCTGTGCCCATTATGCTTTTGTGTTCATAGGTGGCATCACTGGGGGGCACTGCATGGGGTGGGGACCCAGGGTCTGCGGCAGTGGCTTGGTGGCAGTGGTGGGGCCAGCACTGTTGGCGGTGATGTGTTAAGAAGGAGCCTGAGGCTCAGGTGGCACACGCCCTTTGGCTGTTGGGTGACGTTTGCCCTGGGTGAGGGGGTGGTGATGGTGTGCATTCCACCGAGGCTCTGAGCCGTCCCTTGGCCCCCAAACAACCCAAGGGAAGAGTTAGGGGCTCGTCTGTCCGTGCCTGGTGCAGGGTCCAGAGCAGCAAGTTTGCCCAGCGACTGAAGGAGCCTGGAGAGGGGGCAGCGGAGGCTGGGGAAGACACACAGAGGAGGGCCCTGGCCCGGGCCTGCTGGGGCTCTGAGCCGTCCCTTGGCCCCCAAACAACCCAAGGGAAGAGTTAGGGGCTCGTCTGTCCGTGCCTGGTGCAGGGTCCAAAGCAGCAAGTTTGCCCAGCGACTGAAGGAGCCTGGAGAGGGGGCAGCGGAGGCTGGGGAAGACACACAGAGGAGGGCCCTGGCCCGGGCCTGCTGGGGCTGTATACCCTGGTTTCCTGCTCCTCTGGAGAGAACAGGTCCTCATCACACTGGCAACAGTGTCCTCCCCAAAAGCTTAGAGCCCGGGCACAGCAGAGACCCAGCAGCACACAACTTCCTCTCCTGACACCCCCACACCCCCCGGGTGGCTCAGGAGGTTAGAGAGTCTGCGTGGCACAATAGCAGTATTCATGATACCATTTGCAGACCCTTCCCTGTGGTGTTCCTTGGCAGGCCTGGGAGTGTCTTAGTTCTCTAGGGCTGCTATCTCAGAAATACCACAGTGGGGGCTTTGATAAACAGAAATGTACTCTCTTGCAGTTTAGGAGGCTGGAAGTCTGGATTCAGGGTGCTGGCTGCAGAGGAAGGCTCTCTCTCTCCATCAGCTCTGGAGGAAGACCCTTGTCTCCTCTGAGCTTCTGCTCCTGAGTGATCTCCATGGGCCTGGCATCTCTGCTCCCCCACTTCTGCTTATCTGGTCTGGCTTTGCCCCAAACCACTCCAGCTTTTCTCCTCTCAACTGCAGCATAACATCTCTTACTTTCTTTTCAGCCATTGCAGATAACAACCACCAGAGTAACCAGCTCAGAATCAAAAGTTTCACTTCCCATGCCTCTTGGTTTTTCCCTTACAAAGCCCAATGCTTCAATGAGTCTGGATCCATTGCGACAAATCCCACTCTTGACACCAACTACAAATGATGTGGAGTCTAAGGTCCTCTGACTTCAGGGGAGAACTAAGATCAGTGTCAACAGCCC
Organism: Orycteropus afer afer; assembly: GCF_000298275.1. NCBI lineage: Eukaryota > Metazoa > Chordata > Mammalia > Tubulidentata > Orycteropodidae > Orycteropus > Orycteropus afer. The sequence continues at coordinate 1,284,679 of NW_006921656.1, read as the reverse complement.
AGGGCTGACTCCTATGAGGTGGAGGTCAGACATACATCGCCCTCTCATCTTTGCACCAGTTCTGACACCGGTTGTCCTTCCCACAGCACTCTGTACTTCTCCACTGGGTTCAGTCATTTGTTGCAATGGCCACACAGAACTCACAGACAGTATTCATAGTTAAGCAGTTTAGGGCAGTAACGGGTTACCATTTAGGGTCAGGAATGACTCAAGATACAATTCTTCCATCAGGACAGCCTCTCCGCAGCTGTGTCTGCAGGCAGGCCGCTCTCTGGCCCTTGGCCTCTCACCCTGTGGCTGCCTGGCCTATGCCCTGCTCAGGCAAATGTTACAAAGCTCTTTAGCTCTGCCATCAAGTGCCTGCGGCACCTCACTCCTACAGGAAGCCTATGCATGCTTGGCTGTCTCCATCCTGCCTCTAACGCCTCATCCTCTGATCTCCAGTTCTTGGAACGTGAACCAGCCGCCTGATGCCTGACCTGCGGAGGTTGGGCCTTGTCTGCTTCCACAACTGTAGGGGCCATTTCCTTGATATAAACCTCTTTCTACATATTTATAAGGAGCTCTGGTGGCGCAGTGCCTAAGGCATTCGACTGCTAACAAGCAGTTCTAACCCACCAGCCACCCCATGGAAGCAAAACTGGGCAATCTACTGTAAAGATTTACCACCTTGGAAACCCACTGGGGTTTGCTGAGTTGCAATCGACTTGATGGCAGTGGGGTTTGGCCTACATATTTACACACACGTGTCCCTGGCTTTGCCCCTCCAGGGAATCCCACCTAAGAGAGGACTCCGGGCTTTCAGGGGAGAAGGACACGCCCAGCCTCTCCCATTGCCCTGTCCCAGCTGAGGCCGCCCTCCCTGGAGACAGCCTGGGACACTCAGGCTCACACCTAGCATTTTATTGTCTGTGTGATTCTGGGCTAAGCCTCAGTTTCCTCATCTGAACAGTGGAGGTGCTGGGAGCACAGAGTGAGGTGAGGAGTGTGTCGCTGGGGACTGGCACCCCAGAAAACTCGGGGCCTGCGTGGGAGCCAGTCTTGCTGTCCTGCTGGGGACCTCCAGGTCTGTGTAGAACCAGGGTGCGGGGCCACCTCCGCAGCACTTCGGAATCTCAGCTAAGGACCAGATGGTGTTTTGAACATTTTAATAAGAGCTATTTGCAGTCTTGCTGCCATAAAAAAATTCCTGCTTAATGAGCAAATGCGCGTCGGTAGCCGGTTAAAGGCGCTCGGATGTTTTAAATATCATGTACGCTGCGTTCGTGTTAACCAACCTGATTTTTAATTACACCTTCCCTGCTGCCTGGCTGGGCTGAGGGTAGGGGAAGGGAGAGAAATCAGGCGAAACAAGTGTGGTTTGCCGTTAGAAACGAGAGCCAGTTTCCCCGGGATCTCCCCTTCGCCAACGCTGCGCCGATCACACGCCCAGAAACCAGAGCTTGGCAGGACTGTGAGATGGCACCTCCCACCCAGCCCTCATCTGCAGCCACCATCTGAGCCCTGATTGGTCACAGACTGGGCCCTCATCCTTGCGACACACTGAGCCCGGGTCTCACTCATAGCCTGAGCCCTGAGCCCTGTCACACAGTGAGCCCTGACCGTGGCCACAGACTAAGCCCTGACCCTTCTTACACACTGAGCCCAGGTCCCAGGCCCAGTCTGAGCCCTGAGCCCAGTCACAACTGAACTCTGACCCTGGTTGTACACTGAGTACTGACTTCAGTCATAGGCTGAGCCCTGATCTGGGGCATTCATGGAAACTTGACTCTGTTTACACATTTAGCCC
>NW_006921656.1:1257979-1282432 GCF_000298275.1 Orycteropus afer afer | reverse complement strand
GTGGCCTGAGCCCCGATCCCAGCTGTGGCCTGAGCCCCGCTATCGGCCGTGGCCTGAGCCCTGATCCCAGCCGTGGCTGGAGCCCCGCTATCGGCCGTGGCCTGAGCCCTGATCCCAGCCGTAGCCTGAGCCTTGATCATGTTCACAGACTAAGCGCTCAGGCACTGATGAGCTCAGCTCCCTTAGCTAGAGCCACTAACGGCCAGCAAACACAGTGGGGTCTGAGCCTCCAGAAATGACCTGGTGGGCCCTGGACCAATGCCATGGGCCTCAAGGAAGGATGCTGGACAGAGCTCCTCTGTGGCTCCTGTTGGTGCTGAGAGATGACCCCCAAGTCTGATGTGAGAGGTGCCCCTTCTCATGTCCAGTCACCAGCATTGCGCCCAGTGAGGTTCAGGGTCCCTCAAGGGCTTACAGTCTGACTGGAGCCCGGGGGCAGAACTGGGACCATCAAGGAGGTACCTGTGGTGGCAGGTCCATATGCACACAGCCCAGATGGGTGTTGTCTGCTCTCCCTGCTTCACACATGAGAGTGTGGTTACTCTGGAAGGTGAGGCCACCTCCCAAGGTGTGAGGCACTGTGGGTGGAGACCCAGGCCTATCTGGTTCCAAGTCTGCAGTCAGATGAGCAGAAGGAAACTCTTGGGGCCAGTCTACTAACCATGGGAATGCAGGGGCTGGAAGCCCTGCTGGAGGCTGACTGTCCTCCTGGGGGACGTAAGATGCTGTCGTAGGGAATAGAGGGCTGAGATGTAGCCCTGCCTTCCCCACCCCCAGCGACACCCATTTCACAGCTCAGAGCTGCCATCGCCCAGAGCACACAGTCGCTGTGGCCCTCCTGTGCTCAAGAACCTTGAGTGACGCTCAAGGCCCAGAAAAGGGGCCAACACCGAGGACTGGGCTCCCGAGCCCCTCCCTTCCCACCTGCCCTGCACCCAGCTGTCACCCTCTTCCTCCAGAGACAGGGGTCTGTGTCTGGTGGCCAGTGAATGTCTGTTGAATGAATGAGTGAGCGAGGGCCCCTCTGCCCCTTCTGTGAGCACACTGGTCGTTAGATTCCGGACTCTGAACCCCAGGGTCTGCCATGGGTGGAGGTCACACAGTGGAGACTCCTGCCCCCTCCTCACTGGCATTCCTGTCATCTGGAATGTCTCTGAGCTGTTGATGCTTCTGTCCCTCCCTCCTCTGGGCACCACCCTGCTGTTCCCTCTGCCAGGAACACCCTTCCTGCTGTTCTTGCCTGATTGCTCCAACTAGTTCCTCAGCTCTCAGCTCGGGGATCCCTGAGGGACATCAGGTGGGTGCCTCGTGTCCCTTGGGGCCCTAAGGGCCTCCCTCTTTGCACTCACATACTAGTCTCTAATGTGTTGCTTGATGTGCCTCCTATCACCAGCAGGGCTCTGGGGACATCTGCCTCTCCCTCCACTTGGTATCCATGGCGATAACAGCTCCGACACCACTGTTACCGGCTTCCTGAGGCCAGCAGCCACGTGCTTGCCTTGCGCAGGGGTGGGCTGTTCTCTCTGTGGGAGGTGGAGGGGATCATGTCTTAGTACCTGTGTTTTGGGGAGTGTGGAGTGAGTATACACATACTCAGGGTAGTGGAATTGGATGCTCACTGTGGACAGCATACCCCTTCCTCTTTCTTGTGACTTAGACTCATGGCTGGGGTCACAGGTGCCACCAGGGATGGAGCCTTGGCCAGGGCAGGGTCCTTTCTCCCCTGGAGGTGATTGTGTTGGGAGGCAGTCAACCTGGGGTGGACCTGCCCAGGGCGAAGGAGACAAGGGAGATGGCCTCTGGGACGGACATGTGGAGACCTCACTGCCACGGCCAAGGTCAAAATGCCTCTGAAGTTCCCAGTGCAGCCGGGGCGGTGGGCAGGTGCCGTGGGCTGGGCGGGACATGAGTGGATCCAGCCAGACATCCGAGTGTGGACCAGGCCATGGGGGCTCCCTGTCGTCAGAGTGGAAAGATCCTATACAGTTCAGGGAGCAGGCAGGCTGAACCCTAAGACCTGTTGCAAGGTCCAAGAGTGAGCTCTGAAAGGAGGCTGTTGTCAGATGTTGGTCCCTGACTCACGGGGCTCTGGGCACAGCACGAGGAAACGGTGCCCAGTCCTGCACTGTCCCGTGATGGGATGTGACTGGACGGTTGGGATCCACAGGGTTTTCAGTGGAAGTAGGTCCCCAGGCTTTTCTCCTAGTCCAGCTTAGTCTGGAAGCTTCACTGAGACCTGTTGAGCCTCAGAGCCACAGCCAAGCCTCCACGGACAGACGGGTGAGAGGCACTGTGGCCGGGAAGTGAACCCAGGTCTTGGCATGGAAGGTGAGAATTCTACCCGGGAACCGGCACTGCCCCATCTGTGGAGGCAGGAGCGTGCCAACCCCAGCTCCTCTGCGTCTGCTCTGGAAGATGGGCAACCACCACCCAGCAGATGCCCCCAATGCCAGGCACCGTCCTGGGGCAGAGAAAAAAAACCAAGAGCCCTGTCCACCTGGGTTATGCTGTTCTCTAAGTGTGGTCCCCAATACACTTTCAGGGGAGCCACAAGCTGAACTATTTTCCTAACGACACTAAGGTGGTGTGTGCCTCTTCGGTCCCGTGGACATGTGTGGTGGCAGGTAGTGTTACTGTCACGGTAACACAAGTCAAGACAATACCACCAAACTCCATGTGCTCACTGAGTTCTTCAAAGCCACATGCTTATAAAAAGAAAAGGCAGTGCCACTTAACACTGTCCTTGAAGAAGCAGGAAAACCACCCAATTAAATCTTGACCATGGGTCAAGTCCATGGGTTTTGAATATTCTTGGGGACCAAAAGGCCGTCTATAGAAAGCACTGTTGCTTTTTTTTTTAAAAAAAGTTTTCTTGTGATTTGGGTGAAAGCTTACAAAGCAAATTGGTTTTCTTTCAACAGTTCACACACATTTTGTTTCTCAACACTGATTGCAATCCCCACAGTGTAACAGCTCTCTCCCCACTTGTCCCTGTGGATGCCTTTTCCCTGCATCCTGCTGTCCTAGGCATTCCTGCCTTCTGACCCTCGTCCCTGTGTAAATGCTGCCCTTCTGATCTCCCACAGGTGGTGGCCTAGGGAGTGCACCCCTTGGTATAAGGTTCACCTCACAGCCCAGTCTGTTTTTGGCTAAAACTTGACCTATGGGAGTGAGTTCAATTCCAGGTCTGAAAGGTGACTGGGGGCCATAGTCTTGGGGGTCTCACCAGGCTCTGTCAGAACAGTGAACCTGGTCTTTTTTTTTTTTTTTATGATTTTGAGTTTTGCCTCACATTGTTCCCCCACTCTATCCAGGATCTTCTATTTTGATCCCTTTCTAGGTGGTTGACGGTGGTCACAGGCACCGTCTTGTTCTTCTGGTCTCAGAATCATACAGGCTGAGGTTCCCATGGTCCACTAGTCCCTTGGACTAATTGTTTCTATGTGTCTTTGATTTTCTTCACGTCTTTGCTCCCAATGAGGAGAGAGTAATGGCTGCATCTTAGATGGCATCTCAAAGCTTCTAAGACCCCCAAGCCTTCTGCTGCACACCCGAGCACAATGGTAGTCTGGGGGAATAGCATTTGTGTCACTGTTGTGTGCTGTCAGCTAAACTAGCTACTTTTTTCACAGAAGACCATTTTTACTTGAAAGAGCAACTGACATACAAACTGTGGGAGTCAGAATTGGGTGTCTGGAGATATTTTCTCAGAGATGAACCAAGTGAACCTGCTACTCTAAGGAAAACAACTAATAGCGTTTGTTCGATGATAAAATTTGAACTTTAAAGTGGAAAGTAGAGCCTTGGAAAATTTACACCCACCACCCTATGCTTAAAGGTTCCCAAATCTTAAGGACATTCCCTGTGAGACCAGTGATGATGCTAATGTTTGAAGTTCTATGGGAAACACTTCAGCGTCTAGAAGCTGTACAACTCAGTAAACGAGTATGTTCCAAATTACCAAGGGAGGGTGTGACAAAATCATGCACGGTTATCCATTCAAAGTTCAAAATAGACGACTGGGCTTTAATGCAGCAGAGAAGGGAAAAGGAAACCATTGATAATGGTTTTGGATTCCAACAACCTCTTGTTGAGTGTTAGTGCAGTATTGAAGGAAAAGATCCACCATGATATCAAAAGAGTGTTCAGACGCGCCTCCCGTTTCTGACTATGCATCTCTGTGTTGCCACATTCCTTTATGGACTTTTAATAAAACAACTTATCCCAACACGCTGAAGGCAGAAGCAGAGTGGGAAATCAGTCATGTTCTCTGAAGACTGAGGGTAAAAGGATTTGTAAAAATGTAGAACAATGCCCGCCATTCTTTTGAAAACAGAATTATGTCTGTGTAAAAAAATGTCATGTAAGTCAACACTCAATGGTTTTATTACTGCTATTTAACATAAATTAATAAAAAATAAAATAAAGAAAAACCAAACTCATTGCCGTCAAGTCAGATCTGATGCATAGCGACCCCTCCTTGGATTTCTGAGGCAGTATCACTATGGAAGTAGACTGCCCAACCTTCCTTCCGAGGAGTGGCTGGTGGGTTTGAACTACCAGGCTTCTGGTTAGCAGTCAGATGCCTTAGGCACTATGCCACCAGAGCTCCTACGTAAGTTAATAAGTACTTGAAATATTTTTCCATTTTAATTTGAAATGCTGTAACTATCAATGAACATAACCTTCATAGACAAAAGTTCTTTGGGGTCATTGATCATATTTAAGAGCACGAAGGAGTCCTGGGAGTGTGAGAAGCTGCCCTGGCGGGTCATCCGGCAGCAGCCTGGGGCTAGCCGTGACATTGTGGCAGCCGAGGGGGCCTGGGTACACTCGCCAGCCCCTGAAGCTCTCTCCTCTTGGCAGGAAGACCGGGTAGTTAGACCTCGGTCAGGGGGCCATCTACAGACAGAGTGCACAGTGTCGGTGTTTGCAGATGCTCCCTAAATGGCAGCATTATGATCAGGAACCAGGACTGTCCTGTGAACGATACAGAACAGGCCCATCCAGCGTATTTCCGGAGGGAGAAACAGGCTCACAGGTGACAGATCTGCCCACGTCATAGACAGCGAGGATTCCAACCAGGCCCTCCTGACACCCAGGCCCAGCCATTTTAGTCCCTGCCAATGGCATCCCAAAAGAGGCCCTGCCTCTCCCAGACCCCACTGTGGGGTCCTTCCATCCCAATGGCCAGCCCCCATTTGTGGTGTGCCCAGACTCTCCCAGGGCCGATTCTCAGGGTCACTTCTCCACCCAGTGGCTCCCTGGCCCCTGTTATGGGAACCACTTTCTCATTGCCACAAACTGCTGACTTGAGACAGGAGACAGGGTCAGCCGAGCTGGGGAGGACTGGACCTAAGTGGGCAGGGATGTGGAAGCTGAGGGGGCAGGGGATGGCCTCTGGGGAGGGCTAGTCATCCGGGTCTAGCACACGGCTGTGCAGCAGGCACTAGGGTGCCCGTTGTCCTCACGGTGCCAGAGCCAGAGGGGGTGGGTGGTGGGCTGACACCGGCTGGCCAGGGTGAGGAGGTGCAGGGCGCATTAGGGCGAACATGCTGGTGTACTGCAGCCAGGGCCCAGGGCCCAGAGCCTGCCCTGCCAGTGACCCCACGGGCCCTGGCAAGCACCCAGTGAGCCGCACAGGTACTGGGGGTGCGCTGCTGTGGGGTTGAGGCCGGCTGCCCGCTGGCGGGGAGCTGCACGGCTGCTCCTGACCCAGCTGCCACTGCTCCTGACCCAGCCAGCGCCCTTGGACACTTCAGTGCCGCTCAGCGTGGCCCCTGCCCCATGAAGGGGCTGGAGAGACCCCGCCCCCCAGCTTGCAGGCACTCCTTGCACTGGAAGATGGTGTGTAGCCTGAACGCTGCCTGCGCGGTCGGCCCGGCAGGCCCTGGAGCTGCTGGAACGTTCTCTCTCAGAATCTGAGCAGGCTACACAGAAATAGCAGCGCCGCTGGCGCCGCATCCGCCCTGCGGGGAACAGATGGCGCACGCGAAGGGGGCGCAGGCGGGGCCGCCGGGCTCGGAGCTGAGGCCCTGCAGCCTCGGGTCACGCCGGCGCGCACCGCGCAGATGGGCGCACGGAGCTGCTGGCTACGCGGACCCTACCGTGGTCCAGATGCCGCCAGATGTCACCCGGCTCGCCCAGGCAGGTGCGGCGGCCACGTCCCCAGGAGCACTTGGAGGGAGGGGCCAGGTGGAGTCAGAGAGGCCTGGGCCGGCGCTGGGCGGGGCCTGGGGTAGGGCGGGGCTTGAGCGGAGCCGGGGCGGAGCGGGCTGGGGCTGGGCTGGGCACTGCTTGGGCGGGGCCGGGGGCGGGGCGGGGCGGGGCACCAGGGTCGCTGGCCCGCTCGCTCACTCTTCTTTTTTCACCCGTCAGATCCTGTGCCAGGTGTTGACTGCTCCCTCCAGGTCAGGCTCGCTGTGGCCTCTGCGGGCCTGTTTCCCGTCTATGACATGAGGGGTTTCACGTTAACAAGCCTCTCCCGAGGTGCTTCGGGCCCCTGAATACTGGGCCGAGAGTGCGAGGGGCTGAGGGGGCAGGGGGCAGGGCTCGGGGTGCAGGGCTAAGGATGGCTGGAGAGGAGAGGTTTTGCAGAGACCCCTGTGAGGCTCTGGCTGTCACATGTCCTCTCTAAGCATCAGTCCCCACCTACTGGGCCCCCCTCGGGGTGGGAGGGCCTTCTTCCGGTCACCTGCTTCACCACCAGTCAGCCCCGCTTTGGAACCTTATTAGGTGACTGGGGAGGAGAGGGTTGGGAGAAGCCTGTGGCTTGCTTTGACCCAAGCCAGTGCCCGGCAGAGAGAAACTGGTCCCTGCAGGGTCAATTCTCCCTCATCGAGGGGATGAGGTAGGGAGGGACTCCCTCTCTGGGCTGTCCATCCATGTGACAATGTTCACGCTCAGATGGGCAGTGAGAGAGCACTCACCATGGTCTCTGTGTTAGCACCACTCACAGACTCCTTCCTGACCCACCAGGTGCTGAAAGACAGCCACAACCCCGCTCAGGTCTCCTTGCACTTGGTGCTCTGGGGAAGACCCTGCTCCTCCAGGCCAGGGTCCTACCTGCTCGCACCTGTCCTGAGAGGGGGCAGGTGCTCCTGTGTGATCCCGTTCTTTCTTTTACAAGGTCACAGCCCTCGTGCAACATCCAGTACTCCTCCTATTGCTGTCAATGCAAAACATACCACACACACAAATCACACATGTGTGCACACACTCACACACACAGATACAAGTGTGTACACACATGCATGTGCACACATGCTCACACACGTGCATACGCATACACTCAGGTGTGCACACGTCCATTGCCTGCACTTGTCCCATCCAACGCTGCATGTGCACAGCCCAGAAAACACCCAGGCTTGCCCTTCAGTGCACCGCACGCTCGTGACACACACACAGCCACATTGCACATGTGAGTCACTGTCCACAGGTATGCAGCACACATACGTGTGGACAGGCAGAGCAGGTCCACACTACGGAGGGCACCGGTCCAGCCGGGGCTTCACCCTAGACAGTCGAAACCCCTGCATCTGGGTCAGGCTGGGCTGAGAATTTTAGCGCCCGGAGGGTCTCACACCCTTCCTGATGCTGTTAGGGAACCCCCGGTCATGCATTCCTTCTTCATTAGAGACTCCACCTCCTAGAGAGAAAGGGGCTCTGGGGGGTAGGGAGGGTATCAGAGGAGCCCTCCTCAATTGCTTCATCTTTGCCTTTCCCTCCCAGCAGGTGGGTGACAGCTTGGAACCTACAGGGACTCCCATCCTGGGGCTGGGTGGGCAGAACCCAGAGGAGAAGAGCCCATGCCAGGCCAGCAGCCATCATCCCTTTTAATCAGCTGGCTGCCTGGGAGCTAGAGAGAAGCCCTCTGGGGGACAGATGCCCCCAACGCCCTCCGGGGAGGCAGCACTCTGGAGGAACTGGAATGCAGAATCATCCCTGGGCTCTGGCATTGTTCAACCACTGGAGGCCAAGCGGCCAGGACTGTGAATTTCTAATTAAAACAGAAATTAATCCTCTCTCCTGACTACCTGCTTCCTCCAGGCTGAGGAGCAAAAGTTTTGTGCTGCTAATTAATGTTCTGGCCCGTTTGCTTTATGTACATAAGCAGGGAGAATTCACAGGGCTCTGCAGCAGTTGATGAGGAAACGAAAAAGACCCCTTTTTTGAAAAGTTAAAAAAAATTAATTACCTTGATCCTCCCTCTTGTATCCTAATCACACACTTGCAGGGGGCCGCCTTTCCCGGCGATCCACGGCTGAGCTCGCTTTGATGAAGGAGTGAGCGTTTACACCACGTGCAAGGGGCTTGGAAATGGCTTTGGAGCAGCTCAGAGGGAGAGACGAGTAATAGTCCACACATGAAAGGCCCCGATGAATTCGATAATTATTCACTGTGTCGGGTGTTTGTTACCCAGTTAAATAGACTCTAAATACCGTATTACCATCTTGAAAGGCCCTGGCAGGTTTCTAGTCATGTTAACTGCTTTGGTGTCACGCATGCTCTTTGGGGCATTTTGTTGGGGGCTGCTGTGGTGTGACTCAGTCACTTCCCACGGGGGCCTCATGCCTGGGACCCTGAGATCAAGGAAGACTCACTGGTGGGCAAGTCCAGTGTCCCAGGAGCCCCTGGCCTGGCGGCTGGCAGCCTCTTCCCTCCAGTGGGGGTGGGGGTGCGGATCTGCCTGCCTCCCTCCAACCAAACCAAACCAAAATCACTGCCGTCAAGTCCATTCTGACTCACAGCGACCCCCATTGGGTTTCTGAGGTGGCAAATCTTTACGGACGTAGATTGCCCTGTCTTCCTTCCATGGAGTGGCTGGTGGGTTTGAACTGTCAACCTTCTGGTTAGCAGTCAAATGCCTTAGGCACTGCACCACCAAGGCTCCTTGTCTGCCTCCCTACTCCTCATGAAATCAAGTTCCCAATAAGCTGCCAGTGGCCTGGGACGCTCTGAACAAAGTGTTAAAGCCACCGTCCTGGGCTGAGAGTGGTGGGCTCGGTCTACTACTCCCTCAGCAGGCTCTAGGTGACAGATGGAATTGTTGTCAGATGCTGCGGCTCCGACTGGTAGTGGCCCCGTGGACAGCAGAACGGAACACTGCCTGGTCCTTTGCAGCCCCACAACCCTTCTCTGGTTGAGCCATTGCTGCGGCCACTGTGTCAGCCCGTCTTGTTGACAGCCTTCTGCCTTTTCAGTGACCCTCTCTGAAGGGTCCTTGGAGGCGAGAATGGCCAGACTCCGTCTCGCTTACTTTGCTCATGTTGTCAGAAGGGGCCAGTCCCCAGAGAAGGACATCATGCTTAGTAGAGTGGAGGGTCAGGAGAAAGAGGAAGACCCTTAACGAGACAGACTCACACAGTGGCTGCAACGATGCGTTCAAGCTCAGGAAAGATTGTGGGGCTGGTGCAGCCCGGGCAGGGTTTCTTTCTGCTGTCCATGGGGCCACTGTGAGTCGGAGCCACCTCGACAGCACCTAGCAACCACCACCACCTCCACTTTACTAAGCACGTTGTCCTTCTCCAGGGCCTGGTCCCTTCTGACAACACGACCGAAGTGTGAGCGATGAAGTCTGGCCATTCTCACTTCTAAGGAGCATTCGGGCTGTATTTCTTCCAAGATGGATTTGTTTGTTCTTTTAGCATCCACGGTACTTTCAGCATTCTTTACCGGCACCACAACTCAAAAGCATCAACTCTTCTTTGGTCTTCCTTATTCATTGTCCAGCTCTCACATGCACATGAGGTGACTGAAAACCCCATGGCTCGGGTCAGGTGCAGCTTCGACCTCAGAGTGTCATCTTTGCTCTTTAGAGCAAAATGAGGTCTTTTGCAGCACATTTGCCCAGTGCAATACGACTCTGATTCCTGAGGGCTGGCTCCATGCCTCGGTGGTGCTGAGTTGGCCCAGCTCGTGGTGACCATACACGAAGCAGAATGAAACCCGGCCCGATCCTGTGGCCTCTTCACGATCGACGACAGGCTGGACCATTGTGATTCAAGGTCTTCATTGGCTGGTTTCCGGGAGGAGACTGCCAGGCTTTGCTCCTTGTCCCAGTTTGGGAGCTCTGCTGAAACACATTCAACGTCACAGCCACACGCATGTCTCCACGAACAGACGGGTGGTGGCTGTGTGCGTGATGCATGGGCTGGGAACTGAACCAGGGCCTCCCCGTATGGAAGGCAGAGTCCACCAGTGGACCACCAATCCTTCCAAACTGAACTGTATCTCCCACAGGGGTCTGTGGAAATCCTAACCCTTGGTGCCTGTGACCTTGCTTGTAAAGAGGGTCTTTGAAGATGTGGTCAGTTCAGATGAGGTCGTGCTGGACGTGGGGGTCCTAATCCCCTCCATGTGGGGTCCTGTGAAAGTGGAGAAGAGGCACAGAGCGAGAGGGGGGCGGTGCGGCAGTGTGGCCACAGCCGAGAGATGCCCAGCAGCCGGGAGAGACCCACGAGAGAAGCTTGGAGCCTCTGGAGAGGACATGGCCCCCCAGCACCTTGGGTGTACACCCCCAGCCTCCTGAACTCTGGGGAGTAAACGTCTGCTGTTTTCAGCTGCCCTCGTTGTGGTCCTTTGTCGTGGAAGACCCAGGAGGCTCATGCAGGTGGAGAGCCCTCTGTGGGCCCCCAGTGAAGCAGATGTGCAGAGTTTCCATGGCCGGGTGGAGCAGGCAGAGAGCAGGTGGGCATCCAGGGGACGAAGGAGCGAGCTGATGGGGAAGTCCAGGGTGCCTTCCAGGTACAACACAGGTGGGTGCTGGTCCAGCCTGGAGGCCCAGGGAGGCTGCCTGGAAGCCGGGGAGACAGCAGAGCTGGGCCCTGGAGTCTGGGGGTCATGGTGCTTGCCCTCCCGTGGCCTGGTTCTGCTGGTCTCTCCCCTTATTCTCCTCCAGGACCTCCCACCTCCACATCTCTGCCGTCGACACTCCTGCCACCTGGCTCACCCTTCCGCTGGACTCCCATTGAGACCCTGGCCTGCCTGGAGGCCCCCCAGATGCCACCTCTCTGAGAGCGTCCCTGAGCATGGCACCTGGGGGGCCTCCTCTCTGTGTCCCACACCACTTTGCCCCTGCCCTTCAATGTCCCCAGTCTACATGGCTGTCATTTCTGCCTGCTTTCTTCCCCTCTAACTCTAGGCTTCCTGGGGCCCAAGCTGGGCCTTGCTCCTCGCTGTGACCCAGAGTCTGTGCCCATGTCTGGAACATCCAGGGCCTGGCCAATGCTGGCCAAACTCACAGGTGCAGCACACCCACACCGTGGGGGACCCGTGGGCAGGCAGAAGCAGGCGTTGGACTTGGGTTCCAGCCCAGCCCAGCCCAGCCTAGGACTGAGCACTCGACTTTGGGAGCCACACTGACCTCCTGTGGGTCTCAGTTTGCACGTCTGAGAAGTGGAGCCAGTGCCCTTTGTCCTGTGAGTCTGAGCAGACACTCGTCCTCACTGACCTCAGTCTCTCTGTCTCTGCAGGAAGTTGACTACAACCTGCCCACCTGGGAATTGCAGATCAAACGCCGCCTTGCAGCGGTGAGAGGGCTAGGAATTATCAGCTGACAGCTCCCTCCTAGAAAGAAGAGAAAGGACGAGGATTTCTTCCAGGGCACAAAAGACCAGGCAACTTTGAAGAACCCCCACCTCCCCGCGGGGAACAGCTGTGCTGATTCTGAGAGAACTTCCTCCCCCAAAGAGGTTCTGGTTTGTTTTTTCCCTCCTTGAATGAAGGGAAGAAATGATGCTGAGTAGAAGTAATTACCCAAATTGAGACGGAAATCAGCCATGAAAGGGAAAGAAATGAAGAAGGCCGGCCGGAAGCAGCCCCCGCCCTCCTTCCTCTCTCCAGCCTTCTCCTCCCTCCACCTGCTCAGCCCCCAGCCCCCACAGAGCCGCTGTTCCCCAGCCACCACCCCGCGAGGGCCCTAAGCAGCTGGGCCTCAGTCCTTGGTTGGCCCCACAGCACGCAGGGCCTGGCCACAGGGCCGCAGCCCCCTAGCCCCTCACAACCCTTCAAGAGGGATCTTCATGTCATGGAACCACATGATCCTGTTTGTGTTCCTTGTTGTAAAAACCCACTCCGTGCACCTGTTCCAGAAGCCCTGGTGGCAAGGTGATTAAGTGCTCGGCTGCGAACCAAAAGGCTGGCGGTTCACACCCACCAGCACCTTCTCGGGAGAAAGACATGGCAGCCTGCTTTCGTAAAGATTACTCACTGCCATGGAGTAGATTTCCTAGAGGACAGAGGAGAACTGCCCCATAGGGTTTCCAGGGCTGTCATCTTTACAGAAGCAGACTGCTTCGCCTTTCTCCCATGGAGCAGCTGGTGGGTTCAAACCACCGACCTTTTGGTTTGCAGCCAAATACTTTAAACACTGCAATACCAGAGCCTCCCATGAAGATTGACAGCCCTGGAGACCCTGTGGGCAGTCCACTCTGTCCTCTAGGGGCGCTGTGGGTCGGAATGGACTCCATGGCAGTGGGTGTGGTTTGAGCTTTGCTTCCCTAAAGATTGACAACCTTGGAAATCCTGGGGGGCTGTTCCACTCTCTCCTACAGGGTTGCTATGAGTTGGAATTGACTTGACAGCAGTGGATTTTTTTTTTCTTTTTTTCTGGGAGGGGGGTGGTTAGGGGATTCTGTCTGTATTTACTGTTACATAGGCCACCATTTCCAGACTTTTTTGACTCTCAAGTCCCTCCGTACCTAAACACCTGTGCCTATCTGGAGGGAACATGATGCAGACATACTGAGACATAGTGGCGTCATATGGGGTGGTGGGAGGGGTTGTGACAATGTGGCAGTGCCATGTGCAAACCTAGGGCCCACCCTTCCTCCTGGTGGGCCGTTCTGTGCTGTACAACGCACAGGGTTAGAATGATTCTGTATTTGCTTTTTGGTTCAAATTTTCAAATTCAGAAATAAAAGTTTTCCTTTAGCCCCCCCTCCCCCATTGTAGTTGTGTGTGTGTTGTGTTCATAGTTGTCCTGAAGCTTTACAGCTGCTTCCCTCAGAGGAGCCCTGGCCGTGCCACCATTCACAGACGTGCTTGGCTGCCAACCCGAAGGTCGGCATTTGAACCCACACAGCGGCCCTGCAGACTGTGGGCCAGAGTGTGCTGATCTGCCCCTGTAAAGATTACAGCCTGGAAACCCTGTGGGCAGTCCCACTCCGTCCCTTGGGGTCCCCAGCAGCAACTTCCACTCAAGGATTCCTTGAAGATGTTTTTGTGTTAGGCTATAGAGAGTGACCTTATTGTTCTTGTCTTTTCGCCTTGTATTCCTTTTTTATTTCAATCTCTTAGTTCTACCCCGCCCCCAAGCCCCTGGTGACCACCAGTACACTTTGGCCTCTGTGTTTGCTTATCCAAGTTATCCCCCGTAAGTGGGATCAGACACTGTCTGTCTTTCCGTGGCTGGCTTATTTCACTCTGCATCACTCACGTGTAACGCATCTCAGGACTTCATTTCTCTTTATGGCTGAGTAAGGTCTCTGTGTGGAATGCTATTTATTGTCTGCTGATAGTCACGGGCGTTTCCACCCTTGGGCTGTTGTGGACGGTGCTGCAATGAGCGTGGGTGTACAAGGCTCTGTCTGAGTCTCTGCTTCCAGTTCCCTGGGGTACTTGCCCAGGAGCGGAATTGCTGAGTGGTACGGTAATGCTGTTTAACTTGCGGAGGAACTGCCGAATGGTTTTCCACAGCGGCCTCACCGTTTTATATCCCACAGCAGCAATGCACAGAGGTTCCAACTTTTCCACCCAGGAAGTACTTTTCATCTGCTCTGTTTTAAAGTCTCCTAAGTGCATTATGTGTGTAGTGTCTGGAGCTCTTTCAGATGAGGGTGGTATTGCCCGCTCCATGCAGGCCTGTTCAACAGATGAAGACAGTTAGTCCATGACTTGCCCACAGTCCCTAGGCAGGGGGACCTACAGCCAGCGCCCAAGCCCCCCCCCACCTCTTCCGAGGCTCTGTCCCTCTCTGGAGGGTCTCCCTGGCAGAGTTGCAGAGTAAAACACAGGATGCCCAGAACCATTTGAATTCCAAATAAGCAACAAATAGTTTTTTAGTGTAAGTATATTCCGTGCAACATTTGGGACATACTCATGCTACAACGTTATTTGTTGTTTATCTAAAATTACAATTTAACTGAGAGTCCTTGTGCTTTTTTCCTAAACCCGGGGCCACTCGCCTGGGGTGCAGACATTCCAGCCTCCCCCTGGGGAAGTCGTTTTCTCTGACGGCATCGCAGTGGCTGCTTCGTGATGCCACGCAGAGCCGAGTTCAGTGGGCCAGCCCCTGGACCTGGCCGCAGCTCCTGTGTTTAGTGCATGGACGGGCCTGGGCGGAGTGCTTTGCTGAGGGATCTGGAGCAGTGGGCGTGGGTGCTCGCCCTCAGTGACTTCTGCCGACATCCTCTCTGGGCTCTGACCTCTTGGCTCTTCGCGGCCGGTGCCGTGTAAGTGTACAGATGAACGAACAGCTTGGACTTTCGCAAGTCTCTTGAGGTGGAGAGGAAAGACGGGTGTAAGAGGAGGCAATGGTCAACTGTATCGACCTCTCACCTGAGAGCTGGGAGCCGGACTCCTGGTTCCAGTACCACGTCCACCACTTCCTGGCTGTGTGCTCTTGGTCACTCTGCACTCTAGCCTCGGTTTACCCGTCTGCAAAACAGACACCTCCCAGGGTCATTGTCGGTTTCCTCAATGTCCTAGTTACCTGGCTTGATGATTTGTCAAGACAGGCGGGGTTCACTGTGGGACAGACAGCCCTCAGCCCCAGGGGTCAACAATGGAGGCATCTGTTTCTGGCTTGTGTGAAGGTGGCTGTGGGTGGAAGCGGTGGGCCTGGAGTCTCTCAGGGCTCCAGGGTGACAGAGGGGCCGCCTCCTGGAGCGTCATTCCTTGTCTGCTATTGTGCCTCAGTCCACGTCAGCTCATCGTGACACTACGTGGCAGAGCAACGCTGCGGCAGGGCTTTCTTTATGGGGTCACATTGCCAGCTCTTTCTCCTGTGGGTCCTGGGTGGGTTCGAATGGCAACCCTTCCAGTTAGCAGCTGAGAGCTTAATGGTTGTGCCACCAGGGCCCCTTTCTTAGCTGCGTGAAGGGGTGCACCAGCGTCTGTGAGATTGTGAGGACTGTGCTCTGTGGAGAAGGCACCCAGCCTGAGGACTGCATCCAGTGGGTGCTTCATAAATGCTTAGTGCCTGTCCCATGGCTGGTTTGGGTGCAGGGACCTCTGTTTGTGCCCTCTGCCCGTAGGGTGGTTGGGGCTGGGAAGGGCAGCCAAAAGGGACTGCTCAGGGGCCCGTCCGTCTGCTGCCTGTCAGTGTCGTTGGGAGGGGCACCCACTCTGTCTCTTCGGAAAGTGACATTTGGAAGGAGGCGGGCCTGGGGCTCACTTAACATTTGAGTGCGGGTGATGCATGCTCCTTGGAGCCAGGGGACACATCGACAGTGACATTAGCGGCTGCCAAGCTGGCACGGAAAGTGCAGGAAGGATTTAGGGGTCCAGAGCTGTGCTTAGCTCTGGCAGCCGCTTCTCCCAGCCCAGCAGGGTGCAGGGAGGGGGGATGATGAGGAAACAGCCAGAGCTGGGCTGCTGTCCCACCCGCGGCCCAGGATAGGGTTGGTACCCAAGCCCCCAGGCCACCACTGTCACCCGAGCCTTTCAAACCAACCCCAGCTTCCTGACTGTGGGCCCGGCCAGCCTCTGCTACCCGCCAGCCAGCAGATGCCGTTCCATGTCTGCCTTCTTCCCGGCTTCTGATGGCTCCTCCTCCAGGCTTTACCTTGGGGGCCACAGGGGTGGTCAGACTTGCCCCTCACCGTCTCAGAGGTGGGGGGGCTCATGGGAGGGTCGGGCCCAGCTGTCCCCTCTGCTTCTGTTTCCGCAGGAGCGTCCTGTCCCTCCCCCTAGATGGCCTCACCATTCAGCCCCATTGGGTCTTTGATACTTAGAGCCTCACCTCCTGGTGCTGGTCCCAGCCGTAGCCTAAGGCAGGCCAGGGTTGGGGTGGGAGGCGAGGCAGGCATGGCAATGTGCTGTGCTGGGCACTGGGCCCTTAGAGGTGGTCTCCGCCAGCCCCCACTTTACAGAGGGGTGGGAGCTCTTCAAGGGCAGGGCAGAGCCTAGAAATGGGGCTGCGGGCTCAGCTGAGAGGCTGGGAAAAAAGGCTGGGAGAGGAAAGGGCTTGGATTCTGCTCTCTCACCAGGCAGGGGGGCTCTGGGGCCCTGCCCTCCCCTTGCCCAGAGGAGGGGCCTGAGAGGACCGGTGTGGCCTCGTGCCTCCTCCAGGGCTTCTCCTTCCTGGGGGGCCACTCCTGTCAAACAAGGGTGGGGCCAGGGCCTCCGCGCCTCCACTCCCCACCTCTGTTGTGTTACTTGGTCCCCTGGCTGGCTAAGCCCGTGGGGGTAGGGCACGAGTCCCCAGCTTCCAGCCTCATGGGCCTGGGATGACACACATGTCCAGCAAACCCTCACGTGTGTCGCCATCGCACTGTGAACACCCCCTCGGGGTCCTTGGTTCCTCTCTGGTTCCTGGGTCCTCCACGCTCCTCCTTAGGGAGCTGCCAGGTCTTGCAAGACCCTTCCTGTCCCTCTCTGAAGAGCAAGTGGCCCAGGCCCCCATGCTCTCCTGCCTCCTTCTCCGCAAGGAGCCCTCCCCTCCCCACCACTGTCCTCCCCCATCGAGGCCCTTCCCATCGCTGCCCCCTCGCCACTGCCCTCCCCTATCACTGCTCTGCCCTCTGCCACCACCCCTCCCTCCATCACTGGCCCGTTTCCACCTCACCTCACCCCACAGCTCTGCTGCACCCCAAACACCAGTCCACTCACTCGGTTGGTCAGGGCTCCCTGATGCAGAGAGTTCATGGAGTGCTCTTGGTGGCCAGCCATTCAAGGTACAAGGATAGGTGACCATGGCCCTGCCCTTCAGTCTCTCTCCAGGACTTAGAATTTGGAGCAGAGGGTGGAGTTGATGGATCTTAGCCATGCAACATGTGTATGTCACCTTTGTCCCACCCTTAATGAAGCACCCTTCACGCTCCCTTCTTTGTGGAGCAGGGGCTTGGGAGGGTAACAGCCTGAGTTCCCGCTCCCGACACCTCCCAGCCTGAGCCCTGTGTGTCTGGGACACGTGGGACCTGTCTTTCTGTACTGATTCTGTCTGAAATTTCAAAATGAGCTACCATAGCTGAAGCTGAGTGCAAGAGGAGGTAGCTGCAGACAGGTATGGTTCCTGCTGTCCACCTCCTTTCAGCCTAGCTGTGTGTCCTCCTCACTCCCCCAAAGGGACAGAATGGCATGTATGCAGGTATGTATGTGTGCATGTGAGCTTGAGTGTGAGTGCACATGTGTACACACATCAGTGTGCATGTCTGCATGCATTTGTGTATGTGTGCAGGAGTGACTGTGCATGTGTATATGTGTGAGGCATGTGCATACACAAGTGAGTATGCATGTACATGTGTGTGTTTGAGGAGATTGAGCCCTTGCTCCCTGTCTCTAAGAATCTCACTGTGGGGCTCAGTCACGCACACAGACACCCAAAGATGGAGCAGAAACTGGCGGCCCGTGAGCACCGTGTGACGTGGCCTGAGTGTGCAAGGCAGGGGCTGTCAGGGGGCAACCTGAGGAAGGAGCAGCACCCCGATGGGCCGCGGGGTGTGGGGAGGGTCCTGGGGGCTAGGAGCCCCGTGCATGCCCTCAGCATGCCCACCGTGGCGATTTTTAGCCTGACAACGTCACCAAGTGTGTCCTCCAGGTGTAGAGGGACTCAGCTGGCCTTCCCCACTGTCTTGGTGCTCACCATCACTGTACCAGGGACCTTCACTGTCCCCACACTCGAGCTGCTCTCTCAGTACAAAGGGTCATCACCTCGCTTTACAGAAGCCTCGTGTCAGCCTCGTATGAGTGTGTTGTACCCACTTGCCGATAAGAACGCTGATGCCCAGCGGGAGATGGTGCTGCCCACAGCCTGAGGGTGCAGCTGGCAGGTCAGGCTGAACGCACAGGTGTCAGGCACCATGCTGGGCCCATCAGGTGGTAACTGTTTCACTGCTGGCCACGGAGAAGGATAGATAAGCCAGGAGAGCTTCCTGGAGCAGGAGGCCTGAGGAAATGGCTGAGGATGAGTCAGCTGAGGCCCAGGCTCTGGAACCCCTGCCCGGCCACCCTGCTCTGTGCCTTCGAGGCAGTCCTTGTCCTCTCTGGCCTCAGCATTGCCGTCCGTAGCAGGGGACTTGGCTTTGCTGTCAGTCACCCTGGCCTCAGTTCTGCTGCCAACGTTCTTCCAGCCCTCAGCTTGTGTGACTCTGACTCAAGGCCTTGCCCTTCCCCGAGCCTGTCAGCACTGAGGCAGGCCAGCAAGGTGACCCGGGGTCAGGGCAATGTCCCAGCCGTGTCAGTGGGCTGTGGCATGGCTGGGAGGGCAGGGGCAATGGTCTAGGACACCGCTGGGCCTGAGTGAGAGGAGCCGCTTGGAGGCTG
This sequence comes from Orycteropus afer afer, assembly GCF_000298275.1. Classification (NCBI taxonomy): domain Eukaryota; kingdom Metazoa; phylum Chordata; class Mammalia; order Tubulidentata; family Orycteropodidae; genus Orycteropus; species Orycteropus afer. Next base: position 1,263,946 of record NW_006921656.1, on the reverse strand, counting down.
AGGGAGGCCCTGATTACTGGCTTGTGTCTGTATCTGAGGAGGGGTGACCATGAGGAGGACAGTGAAGGAGGATGCCGGGGAGGGACGCTACAGGGAAGACTGCCTCCTCCCTGCAGTTGGTGGCTGATTGCCTGGGGACCCGCCAAACACCCCGAGAGACTTTCTAAACTCACAGATAAGATTAAGGGCTGGAGCTGGGCCACTCGTGTGGATCTGAATGGCTAACTTCAATTTACTAAAGTGTGAGCCAACCCAGCGGGGACGCAGGGCTGTCCATTTGAGAGAGACCAGGCTGACAGTGCTGACAGAGAGAATTCTGTTTGGAATTGGGCCCAGGTGACAACATGGGGACGTCTTATTTCTCTCTCAGGGGACATACTGGATTAACACAGAGGCTGGATGATTGGCGCCATCAACAGAGTCTTGGGGACACTGTGCAGGATTGATGAGGACAGCTGCCCAGCTGCGTGCTACTGTTCCAACGCGGATCGCAGACCCTGTGCCATGTGACTGCTTTGTATGAGGCTGGCACTGGGCGGGGTTCTCTCCCCACCCTCCTGTGCCACACAAGTGCCCAGGCCAAATGCCTCCACCTGTGGGAAGTCTTCCTGGAGTTCACTGGTATTAGAGATTGTACTGTGTCCCCCCAGAAAATGTGTTGAATTCCATGCCCTCATACCTGTTGGTATGACCCTGTTCTGTTGTGTTTATGAGGTCAGATCAGTGTAGGTGGGTCATAACCCTCACCCCTTCTGAGTGATGGGAAGACCTATACACATACACACATGCACACACACGTGAACACATATGCCTGTACACACATGTGTATACACACATACTGCCTCTGAGTGACAGGAAGACCTACACACACACACATACCTATACACACATGTGCACACACACACACCCTTCTGAGTGACAGGAAGATGTATATACACACACGTGCACACATACACACACATACACATCCCTTCTGAGTGATGGGAAGACCATAGTTGACACAGAGGCCCATGGACACACATTCACCCACATACATGCCCACACATGCCCACATGCACACAAACACATATACCTATACACACACACCTACACATCCCTCCTGAGTGATAGGAGATTGGAGCCCACTCATCCACACACATGCACACACACATGCCACACACATGCACACATGTACACATATATACCTATACACACATGCACACACATACACATCCCTCCTGAGTGATACGAAGATTGGAGCCCATACAGAGACCCATGGACACACATACACACACATATACCACACGCATGCACACATACATGCCTATACACACACACCTACACATATACATGGACATCCCTTCTGAGTGATAGGAAGACCAGAGCTGACAGAGGCCGGTAGACATACACGCACATACACACAGACATACACACATACAGACACATCTACATACACACATACACACATGCACACACACACCTGTATATATATGCACACATATACAGATGCACACAATTACATACACACACCCCCACACATATGCTCACATATACACACATGTTGTTGTTGTTGTTGTTATGTGCCATTGAGTCAGCCCTGACTCATAGTGACCCCTCCTTGGGTTTCCACGGCAGTATCACTATGGAAGTAGATAGATACGTTTGCACACATGCATGTATACACATACACACATGTGCACACACACACGGAAAGACAGACGCCATGTGAGCAGCGTCTGCAAGCCAAGGAATGTCAGTCAAGGACCAAGGAGCGCCCGGCATGACCCGAAATGAAGGGATGCCATGGCTGAGACCGGGCGGCTTCTACTCTTTGACGTCACCTGCATGTGGTGCTTTTGTTACGGCTGCCCCAGGTGAGAAGACACCTGGGGAAGACCAATTGCTGCTTCCCTATTGTGAGAGAATGAGTCCACCCTCCTTTGCAAAGTGATATTGCAGCTCCTCCCTCCGGAGAGGGGGTCTGCCTCCCAGCCCTTGGATCTGGTCCTGGCCCTGGGACTTGCTCTGGTCAAAGAGATGTTAACAAACATGATGGAAACAGCTTGAGAAGTGCCTGCTCATCTTGCAGCTCTGAGAAACCCAGCAACAAGCACCGTGTGAAAAAGTTTGAGCTAGCCTGCTGGGTGATGCGGGATAAGTGGCCCAACCACCCCCACTGCCCCTGCCGCCAGCCAGCCAAGGCGAGGGAGCTGGACCACACATCCACCAGCTCCCAGAGTCACTGGTCGAGGGCACGCCATGCAGAGGGCACAGAAGACGGCAAGTGAAGCAAGCAAAACGCCCAGGCTGGAGGGTTCCTTCTTTACCATCGCCCGCTCCACCTACCGCTCCTCATAGCCCACCCCTGACCCCTGACCTGCACAGGAAGGGACTTGTCTGGCCATGGGGTGCCAGGCTGAGAGGCCTGCCCCCAGTGCGATTGTCCATGTGGGGAGGGTGGCACTCCCGTTATTTCTGGGGATATTTTTACTCATCGCTCATCTTGGCTTTTATTGTTGACATTCCAACAACAGTCAGACAAGACAAATGCCCCATCTCCGGCAGCCACAGCCTGGCTCACCATCCCTTGCTGTAAATTCAATCCTATCTGCCCACCCACTTCAGGGGTGCCTGGGCTGCTCTGGTTCTGCAGGGGCTGAGCTGGGCCTTGCCCTGGGAAGTGCCAGCTGCTGGAGGGAGATAAAGCTCCGGGACCCGATGCAATTACACTCGACCAATGAGGGCCAGCCCAGGGGACGGGAGCTTGGCATGGCCACCTACGGGCTGTGCCAGCCTGGCAGCCACTCTGGCCCTGAGCTCAGAATTCATCCTGCACCCAGCTCTTGGCTGCACGCTTAATCAGCGCTGCTCTTATCATTACCTGTACAGTGCTGTCTGTGGGCCTCAGCCTCCTTGTCTGTCAGATGGGCTCACAGTTTCTACCACACAGAGCTGTCGGGGCCGGTCACCACCCAGTGGCTTGCCGAACAGCACAGACGTGTCGTGGATGCCCGTGAATGTGGGCTCTTGTCCCTCCTCCCTACTGTGTCTCCGCCCATGGCCTGGAGCACCTTGAGGGCAGGGCGGCCAGGGTGCCCTCTCCCCTCTCAGGTGATGTCATGGTGCCTCTTGCTTCCCAGGCCCTGCACTGGGAGGAGTGAGGGAGGCTGGGGCACAGATGGGAGATGTGCTGTGTGATCAGAGACAAGTCGCTTGACCTCCCTGGGCTCTGGTGGTCCCCCCTGTAAGCCTTGGTGACCACGGTATTTCCCCCAGTGGGTTGGTGAGGCTGCAGCGGGGATGTGCAGGCCACAGGCTGGAAGCCGTGAGCACTAGGCAGGTGTGGGCTGTTTGTGTCATCGCCCTTTTCCAGATGAGGAGACTGAGATCCAGCAATTACAGGACTGGCCCACAGCCCTGGCCACATGGCGAGGCTGCAAGGGAAGCCCAGCTCCTGGCCAGGCCGCCATGTGCCGAGAACATCCGGCAGAGAGAAGGTGTGCCTCCCTCTGCCTCTCAGCACCTCTGGGCATGCATCCAAGCCCGAACATAGGAAGTGAGCCGAGACGGCCTCTGGGGCCTTGAAGGGTGAGAAATGCATGTGCACCGGCATGTGGTGTGTGTACATGTGTACCTCCTCACATACACGTGTACCTCCTCACATACATGTGTCTGCACTCAGGTATACAGGCACATGTACACCTTTATGTACAAGGACTCATACATGAGCATGTGTGTGCGCATGCCTTTGTGTGCACCTGCACCTGCACCTGCACGTGTGTGCATGTGTGCTGTGCATACATGTGCCCACTGCAATATACATGCATGGCTGTGCATACTGTGTGCACATGTGTGTGCTTTTGTGTCTGCACGTGTGGCGTGCATGTGTGTGCATATGACCCTGGGCTCCGTCTTTCCTCCTCACCTTCCTCAGCTCCCTCAGTTGCACTGCCCCGTCCCTCACCAGAGTGGCAGCCCCCTGTGGCTCCTCTCAGCCCTGCTGAGACCAGGCCCTCCAGAACCAGGGGTCACTGTCTCTCAGCAGCCTCTGCTTCACGCACATTGCCAGACAATGACAAGATCCCTTTGGATTGAACTAGGCCAGCTCCCACTCTGCACCTGGGTCCATCCCCAGAGCCCATGCACACAACACACACATCTACACACATGCACATGTATGAAGACTCACACATGCAGACATACACACACACTGGCACACATAGACACATAGGCACATTCAATCACACACAGACACAGCTACACAACACAGAGATACACACATGCATGCATATGTGCACACACATGCATGGAGACACACACACATGTGCACACGCACACACACCTGTGTGGAACCCAGACAGTTGTCCCAGAGACCTGCAGGAAGTGCCTGGACATGTGTGCATGTGTGCCCAGACACATGCATGTCGCACAGCCTGGCCTGTGGGGTGGGGGCCCTGGGGTGGCCTTTGACCATTTTCCCGGTGTCCTTGCCTGAGCATTCCCTGGGCAAAGCCACTACCCATCACCACCCCCTCCCCCGCCGTGCCAGCTGACAGTCCCATCCTCTGCCGAGGCTCTGTGGGAGACAGGACACATCCAGTGCCCCCACCCCTGCCCTGAGACCCTGGGTCCTCTCCCAGCCTGGCTGGCTCCTGCCCCCACCCCTGCCCTGAGACCCTGGGTCCTCTCCCAGCCTGGCACAGGCCTGGCAGCTGATGTGTTTATTTGCTCGGCGGCGGAGGCGGGCGGGAAGGCGCGGTGGTAATTGGTACATTTTGTAAGCAATCATCTCTTGGCACCTTCTGCCGCAGCGTGTGGGCCGCCCGGTGCTGTTCATCACGGCCCAGAGGCCCGGCTCCGCGCCTGACAGCCCATTTCTCTCCCCTGGAAGGATGGAGCCGCTCTGCCTCCCTAATGGGGTTATCTGTTATTCCTGTGGCTCTCCTGGCACTCAGGTGGGACCAGGCGGGGGCGAGGGGGTGGGGCGGGTGAGCAGGGACGAGTCTCGGCTTCTGGAGCCTGCGCCTGGCAGGCCCTCAGGGGCGCGGGGCCTTGTCTCTGGGTCCTCCGCACAGGGGTGCAGCTTTTTCACCATGAAAGGACTGAGGCTGCGGAGGCTGATCCCCCCTTCCCCCATAGGAAGTTGCGCAGCTAGGGGCTGGGATTGGATGCCAGGCCTGCCTGAGGACAGCCACCCACAGTCAGTACCAGCTACTAAATTTGTGGGGTCAGGGAAAATGAAAGCTTGGGCCTGTGTTCAAAATCATTAATAACTTCAAGATGGAGCCAGCAGAACCTTGAATCAAGCGTGGGCCCTTCGGAGCCCATGTGACAGCCGGCCGTGGCCACAGTCCTCCACCCGTGCTGTGTGTGCACACACTTGCACACACATGGGCTCACCCTTGCGCATGTGCACACATGCAGCCAGAAGCGCTGGGGTTCATGGGAGAGTCCGATTTAAGGCCCACTCAGGTGCTGAGGGCAAAGCTGCTCCCCACCCACTCTTTCCTCACCCCGAAAAGGAGACCAAGGGCAAGGCCCCCTGCCCAACACCAGGGCTGCCAGAGGGTCCCCTGAGCCCATGGAGGGAGCCAGCCAGGCAGTTCCCGAGCTGGGCATCCTGCAGGGAAGCGTGTAGTAATAGCCTTTGAAGCTGTTTACAGTGAGTGCAGTGATGACCATGTACGGGAAAGTCAGAGCAGATCAGCTCCACAGGGCTAATGCGGGCCTGCTGTGTGACGTGGTGAATTCCCGCGTTCTCCTCCACAATGCTCACACAGGTGAACACACTGCGCCCATGGGTACCAGGCCCCTAAAGGACAGTGTGGGCACAAACACTGGGCAGCAGGCTCTGTCCTGCTGAGCCATGCTGGGAGCACAGGAGAGAGGTGTTCCTGTCCCCAGAGCCCCTGACTGGCTCCTGACCCTACAGTGCCCATTCTCAACTCCATGACACTCCTTGCCTTGCATGCTGGGCCCATCAGCTGG
>NW_006921656.1:1253819-1256949 GCF_000298275.1 Orycteropus afer afer | reverse complement strand
CCAGTTGAATAGAACATCCCTCCCCTTCCCTGAGCTCCATGTTACACTTAGCCAAGGGGTGGGCTCAATGGGCTGTGGTGGGGCCCATGCTGGTGAAGTGGGTCTTCTTTAGAGCAGGGAAGGACTCACTGAAGAGAATATTTTCCTGTGCCTTGAAGGGTGAAGGGGAGTTTTCTAGATTGGAGGTAGTAGTGTAGGCAGAAGGAAACAGGTGTTCAAAGACAGACATGAAGGAGACTGAGGTAGGCAGGGGTGGGGCCTTCAGCTGATGTTTATACCAACATTGTGGTTGACCTGTGGGCTTTGGACCTGGTCCACCTGTGCCTGAATTTCAGCTCAGCTTCTTTTAGCTACGCCACCTTGAGCAAGTCACTCAATGTCTCTGTGCTTCAGTTTTCTCATCTACAAAATGGGGATAGTTATAATACCTCTCTTCCCAGGATTATTGTGGGGGATTAAAACAATTAATTCAAGCCAAGCACTAAAAATTAAAAATATATATAAGCTCTAAATTATAAAAAATACATAAAACTTCTAAACATATAACTTCTAAAATTTGTCTTTTACATTTAAAAATCATAGGATCTATCTGGTCCTAGACAGATTCTAGGTAAGAAAATGAGGTATGTGTATGTGGAATATTCAATACAGAGATGGGCAGTGAACCAGCCTTCTCAGCCTTGATTCTGAAAGAGTGGCTTGGCTTGTTTCTGGGAGGTTCCAATGCACACATCACCGCAATGTGTCTGTCACTTGCTCGTATGTTGACCAGGTGGGGCATGAGTTCTTGAAATCCATTGTGGTCAGAGCAGTGATGATGATGAGGGGGACACCCAGGGGACTTGGAAGAGGCATATCCCATCTCTCAGGCAGAGCTGTGATTAGTTTAAGATTAAGCTGGGTCTTGGTGGCAATATGTGTTGACCCAGCAGACCATGGGAGGAGGGCCTTGGTGGCTCTATGGTTTACCCAGCAGCCCAGGGCAGGAGGGCCTTGGTGACTTCACTGCTTGACCCAGCAGATCAGGGGAGGAGGGCATTCCTACAGGGGAACCAGCACGTGCACAGGATATGAGCTAGGTGGCAGACCAGTTGACGGGCCCAAGGCCCCAGCTGGTCAGACGAGGCTGACCTTAACTTCAGATCTCTGGCTTTTTTCTTGACCTCTGTGTTCAATCTCTTGGCCACAAAAGATGGTGGGGTTTTATGAGCAGAGGGAGGGGACAAGATGCATGTTTCTAGGTCAGTGGGTCTGCAACTTCCATCCACTCTTGACCCTACATGAGGAGGCCAAATGCCGGCCCACTGTGTGGGTGGTGGCTTGACCCCTTAGGGGTCTAAGTGGCTGGGCCCTCCAGGCCTGGCTGGGCACACAAACATTCCAGCGCCTCCAGATGGCAGTGTGGCCTGGCTGCTGTGTGGCTCCCGTGGGCAATCCTTCATGAGGTTCATGGATCTGAGCTGCTGGGGGGCCCCGGGTCACACCAGCTGAGCCCCCAGAGATCTCTTTGTCTCCAGTGGACCAAGGTTCGGCACGTTGCCACCGAGACACAGGAGATGCCAGGCTTTGTGAGCAGGAGGTGAAGGGGGGCACCCCAGCTCAGGGAAGACCAATTGAGGGGGCCCCTTTTTAAGGGAACACAGCTTTTGCCTTCTGCTCCAGCTCGGTCAGTGGCTGCTGGAGGCACTGCTGCTGTGGGGTCTGGTCCCAGATCTGGTCAGCGGGCCGTGTTTGTCCTGTGTGATGATGTGGCGGAAAACGTGGTCCTAGATTCAAGCCGCAGACCCTCCAGTCAGTACCGTGTGGCCTCAGACAAATCGCCTAACTGCCTGAGCCTTGGTTTCTTCATCTGTAAACTGGGGGAGCTCTGTGTTGGTCACGAGGCTACAATTTGTTCACAAGGCATCTGGTCTCTGGGAACTCCTGGTGGTTGCTGGCTGGTGGAGCACCGAGCCTCTCCCAGGCTCTGTGCTGGGGCACTGAGCCTGGGGCTGGGGTTGGAATTGCCCCTTCTGAAAGGGTGGTCCTGGCCTCCCTTTTGGGGCTGTGGAATTAATGTGACCTCTCCATCCTTCTTTTGTAGAGAACAAGGCATTCCAGGATGAAAAGGCGAGACTCTGAATGCTATCAAAGTGGTATTGATCCGTCCCAGCCAGCTCCACAGCACGCTGCCCAGGAAGGAGATGAAAGCCCTGCCTGGCCAGCCCCCTTGAGTTCCGGCTAGGCTCTTTCAGCCCTGCCAAGAGTCAACTCTCAGGCGTGAGTGGTGACTCCAGAGACTCTGCTGCCAGATGCTGTTTGTAAAATACCTGGTGTCATGCTGGAGGCCCTGGGGGTTGAGGCTGGGGCCCCTTCTCAGCTTGAAGGGAGGGCGAGGCTCCTGCAGTCAGCACCATGGTCAGCACCACATATCAGCTGAGAGCTGGGCAGCTGCGAGGAGGACAGGATGTTGAAGCAGCAAAGGGCAGGAGTGAGCATGGAGGCAGCTGATTGTGGGTGTGGGTTGTCGTGGGTGTTGGACACTGGGCAGCAAGGTCCCTGCCTGGGAGACCACAGGGGTCCTGAGATGGACAGGAGACCCCAACTGTGCTGGACCCAGTGGGCCAATGTCCAGGGTCAAGAGGGAAGGTGGATGGGGCGCTCCTGGCTTGGGGCCCAGCGTCTGTATGGAGACAACAGGAAGGAGGGACTCAGCCACCATGGCTGTTTTCCAGGGCCCAGTCCCTGGAACCTTCTTGGGGGAGAATTTTTTGTCACTCCACCCTTCCTCTTGTCCCAGAACCCGCTGATGGTCTCCTGCCTTCGGCTTCCACCGTGCTTCTCAGCTGCTCTGCCTGGGTGTTCTTGGACATCACCGCTGCCCACTCTGCCCACACAGATGCCACTGGGAGGAGGGCTCATGCCCAGGAGCTGCAAGCCCATAACCCCACCAGAGGGGGACTAGGAGTGGGGAGTAAGTGCCCTCCTCCCCGTCTGCAATGGGAGTGTGTCAAGCTCCTAGCTTACAGCCTTCATGCTGCTGAATCTTCTGCGTCCCAGTTGACCTGCCTGACCTTGTGGCAGGGACCTGAGGTCAGACTCATCCAAGTTTGAAATCTCTGTGAGCACCGTGCCACCCAGAAGGCTCCTC
>NW_006921656.1:1248632-1251909 GCF_000298275.1 Orycteropus afer afer | reverse complement strand
ACTGGGCCTTCTTGTCTAGTCAGTCTGCTGCTCGTGGCCTCGAGCTGGGGTTCAGTCCTGGTCAGTGCCCCCGGGGTGCTGCCCCTTGCTGCCTCTCAGCACAGCTCCCAGGGGAAGTTGGGAATCGCGGGTTGGGTCTAGGAATTGTGTCTCTGCTGTGGCCTCCAGCAAGCTGTCTGTGAGCCTCCAGGCGGGAGGCGGGGGCCTCTTTATGCCTCTTCTTCCATCTGGATGCTACCCTCCGCAGCCTCCCCGGAGCTCGTGTCCCGGGGTGTGCACTGGGGCTGCTGCCCTGGGCGGTGAGCTCTTGCTCCCTTGCTCCTTGGAGCAGCAGCCCCCTGCCCAGCACAGGCGGCCATGGCACTGCCAGGGGGGCAGTGGACCCTCGGAAAGGGACAGTCCGGGTCTGCCGGGGCTGGGAGGCCTCGATTCAGGGCTGAGCCCCCTGAGCAGGCTGGGCAGAGCAAAGGCAGGAGGGGGCATCTGTGGGGAACACGGAGGGGCCAGTGGAGTGGGGCTGCCCGAAGCCCGCTGGGTGAGTGGGGCTGGGGCAGAGCCCTCCGTAGCGACCGCAGGGACTACCTGCGGGTGGGTGCTGGGTCCCGGCTCCCAGAAGGTGTGGGTGTCTCACGAGAACAGGGGAGGCCTGCTGGATCCCCCAGTGCCTGCCGCCTGAAGCAGCCCACTAGCCTTTTCTTCAGGCAAGAAAGCCGAGGCTCAGAGAGGCCGAGTGGCTTCTCCAGCGTCACACAGCCCAGAGCAGCTCCCAGCCCAGCCTCTGTGACAGATGTCGCTCATCACCCCTACCCCCTCACAGGGCCTGGGGCACCTGTTCTCCTGGCTCTAAGGCCCATCCTGCCTGGGGCTTACAGCTGCCTGAAACGAGAGGGGGTGTCCCTGTGCTCGAGGGGAGCTCAGGCCTGGGGCGCCGCTGGACGGAGGCCCTGTCCCTTCTCATCTACAAAGAGGTACCCTGGCCTCAGTGGGTGACAGGGTCACCTGCGCTGGGAAGTTCACGAGGATGGGGGTGGCGGTGTGGAGGGAGAGATGACCTGGGGTGTGTTGTTGTTCATTGACATGGAAGGCCTGGAAACAACTGCCACCCCCACCCCAGCAGTGGGGGAGCTGGGGGGGTGGTGTGGAGATTCGGGGGAAGGTGTGATTTGGTCAGCAGGAAAGTTTGTTCCTCAGTGTACCAGGCACTCAATTAGACACCTGTGTGTCCAGGTTATAAACACCACACTTGTATGACGTGCTGACGGCACACCCGTGGGAGGCACTCCTGGGAACTGCCTGCCAGGCTCTCAGCCTGGAGCCGGGCGTCTAGGAGCAATGGGGTCCAGGATGGAGGGCTTTCTGTTGGGCACCCAGGGTACATCATGCCTGCCTGAGTCCAGGCACCTGGCGTCCCTGCTCTCGGGGTGGGGACACTAGGCAGTGGCTTAGGGCCAGGGGCCAAGGGCCTGTGTGTGCCTTATGGTGCCCTGAGACCCAGGGTTGTGATCAGGGCAGGAGCACCCAGCCAAGCCCCATCCCCAACCCAGGCAAGTGCCCTGCCTGCAGGAGGAGTGGTCTGACATTCCAGGGCTTCCAGGTTCCTCACCTGGTGGGCAGGGTCCTTGACACACTCCCTTGCACACATCGGCTTCTCTGGAGAGGATGCCCAGCTTCTGCCAGGGTCTCAAAGGGCCACGGGCCAGGGGGTACTGAACCCTCGGTCCACCTCTGCCTGAGGTCCCGTCCACACCTGCGTTTGTCGTGGGAGGACGCCTGTCTTCCAAATTCATGTTCCTGGAACCCTGTGACCTTATTTGGAAACAAGGTCTTGGCAGAAGTCATTAGTTGGGACATGGTCATGTCAACAGAACTCCAAGGTTAGGTGGGAGCTCCGGGGGCAGGAAGGTGTGTTCATTCAGAATAGCCTAGACAAGGAGGGTGAGGACGGTTGCGTGCCTCCCAGAATGTGGTCGATGTCATTGAGTCATACACACAGCAGCTGGCGTGGATGTTCACAACCACAGCAACAGAATAAATACATTATTCAAAGGAGGATGCAGTCACACCGGAGTAGGGCTGGTCCTCGTTGAATGACGAGTGTCCTGTGAGAAGGAGACGTGGACACAGAGACACGGACACAGAGGAGACCCTGTGAAGATGGAGGCTGAGTGATGGGGCCACAAGCCAAAGGATGCCAGGAGCCACCAGCAGTTGGAGGAGACCAGGAAGGATCCTGCCCTGGAGCCTGGGGATGGAGTGGCCTGGCCAGCACCTTGATGTCAGACTGTTGCCCCCAGAGCTTTGTTTGTGGAGATTTGAGCCGCTGGTGGGTCGCTGCACCCAGCTCCTGGCCTCCGCCCGAGCTGCTGGGCATCTGCCACTGGAAACCCCCAGCACCTTCCTCTCGCATGGCCCTAGCTGCACCTCATGTCATCCGCCTTCCACCTCCCTGCTGCTGGCATCACCACCCCCACCCGGCATCACGTGGGTCCTGAACCCCTGGCTCAGGACCACTCTGTCTGCCCCCGCCGACCACCTCCAGGCCTCACGACTCACTCCCATCCAGCCGCCGTCTTGGAAAGGACATGTCGGGATGTGCCCTCTCCCTTCTCCCCTGCCACCCCTCTCTGCCTGCAGAACAACGTGGACCTCCTGGGTCCTACTGCCTTCCGGTCTGTCCCCTCATCACCAACTCCCAGACCCCAAGCCTCGTTTCAGGGCCTCTCCCACCCCTGTCCAGGACTCCCAACCTCATCCTGGGCTCAGCCTCTGGGAGGCCTCTCTCTGCTCCCTCCCCAGCTGGCTTGAGGTTCCTTCGGGGGTCCTCCCACCCTGGGACCCCCTTCTCTGCCTTGGTCACCATGGGGAAGGACCTGCTGTCTCGTCTCTCGCTCACTGGCCCGGATGCTCCCTCAGGCTGTGACTGTGCTAATCCCTAGGTCCTCGGGACCCAGCGCAGACCAGTCCTCAGTGGATACCACATGATGCTGCCGGAGTTCACCGAAGGCCCTAGAAGCCCTGTCCCGCCTCCTTCACGGAACCCTCTGGGCGCCTGCCTGGGTCTCTCACATGCTTCCAGGGATCTCCTCCTATAGGCAGGTCCTTGTCCTCCGTGGGTCACAGGTGAGCACAGAGGAGGGTATGGGTTCCTGGCAGCCCCCAGCCTGGCTGCCCAGCCAGATTGCAAACACCTTCCAGACAGGAATTCCCAGCATTCTCCAGGGGAGGGGAGGTGGCGGACAGAATCACTGCAGGTGGGCAGGAGCCTGCTCTGTCTGCA
>NW_006921656.1:1241889-1248217 GCF_000298275.1 Orycteropus afer afer | reverse complement strand
GGGGACAGGGGGCAGGGCTGAGTGTGTGTGTGTATGTGTGTGTGGGGACAGGGAGCCGTGCTGAGTGTGTGTGTGTGTATGTGTGTGAGGGGACAGGGGGCAGGGCTGAGTGTGTGTGTGTATGTGTGTGTGTATGTGGGGGGGGACAGGGAGCCATGCTGAGTGTGTGTGTGTGTGTGTGTGTGTGTGTGTGGACAGGGGGCCGTGCTGAGTGTGTGTGTGAGGGGACAGGGGGCAGGGCTGAGTGTGCGTGGAGGACAGAGATTGGTGCCGAGTATGTGGAGGGGAGGCACAGAGAGTGGGTCGAGTGTGCAGGGGGGGAGGGGCGGGCAGGGATGGACCGGTGGTGTTCTTGTTATGGAATGGCACTGGTTGTTAACCTCAATCCATTTAAAGCCCGTTTTCTGGGTGTTAAACTTTACCGACCATTTAATGGCCCTGAACAGCCCTGAGCGTGGGCGGCAGGCCTGCGGCAGCCACTCAGACGGGCCTGGCCCGCACCAGTCAGGGGGCCTCAGGGCCCCGAGCTCCCTCAGGGCTGGGATGGGGTGGACAGGAGCCTGACCCCTGGCTGCGGGCCTGGCTCTGGGTCACATGACTTGGAGCAGGGCTGGGGGGTGGCTGCGTTGTGGCAGCACACGCCTTTCTAGAGGCCGAGGGGTGGGGGCCTCACACCCGGTGGGGGGTCCATAAACGGCAGGGGTTGGGGAGCACGCGGCAGGCTCTCGGCCACCTGTCCCCTCCAGGTGACCTGGCCCACTGCTGTGCTCCCAGCTCTGTTCACAGGGATCGCAATCTCCCACCGCGCCAGGCTTTACACGGCTATGAACAGAATTTCGTCTCTGTCCAGAGTCAGTGGGCCCTGGCGACTTGGCTGACGCCTCAGCCCAGGGCCCCAGCTCCACTCGCTCCTGTAGTAAGCACTTTGCAGACAGACACCCCTGCATGCCAGGCCCTGGAGGGAGGGAGGGGCCAAGGGAGGGGCCTCCACACCACTCTAGAGTGGGAGCCCAGGGGACAGGGCTACATTTCTGTGTGGAGGTGACCCTGGAGCTGGGTCTTGAGGGATGAGTAGGAGTTTTCCAGAAGAGAAAAGGAAGGACAGTCAGTCACAGGGAACAGTCTGTGCGACATCCGAGAGGCCCAGATAGGTCATCAAGGGGCAGGCGGAATGGAAGGTCAACAGAGCATCCATCAGGGGAAGCTTCCTGGAGGAGGTGGCCTTTCCCAGCTCCCCTCATCTTCTCTTTCCTGGAGGCCTGCCACGGGCTCTCACCCCTGCTGTCCTCACTGAAGCAGGACTGACTGGGTGTCTGCATTCTGGGGCCCGGAGCCCGGCCCAAGGAACCCTGGTGGTACAGCGCCTGAAACATCTGACTGCTAACCAGAGGGTTGGTGGTTCAAACCCACCAGCCACTCCAAAGAAGGAAGATGGGGCAATCTACTCCTGTAAAGATTTACTGCCTTGGAAACCCAAGGGTGGTCACTACAAGTCCAAATAGATTTGATGGCAGAGAGTTTGGTGTTTTTTGGTTTGGGGCCTGGCCCTTAGCTCCTTCCCAGTGGAAGGTGAGGGTCCCCACAGCCTGAGATGCTCTGTCCATGGGGCTGGGACAGACTGTGGGAGGCCGCCACCGCCCAGGGGCCCATTTCTGGTCCCACCTGCAGATCTCTGATGGAGCAACAGTCATCAAAGCCCCGTGTTTCTAGATCTGCCAGATCCTAGGCTCCTCCAATCCACGCTCAGATCCTCACTGACCCTCCGGGGCTGGGGGTGTCAGTATCACTATAATTTACAAATGACAGGGTGGAGGTCAGGGGAACGGGGGATTTGCTGAAGACCCCAACCTCTTCCGCCCAGCAGCTGTGTGGAGACTTGAACTCAGGCCTCTGATGGTAAACTCTGCATTGCTAAAGTCCCTCGCCAGGAGGTGGGGGGTGTGAGGGAGTGTGGGGGTGTCTCTTGCCTTACAGGCTCTGTGGCCTTGGGCAGGGACTTCTCTTCCCCAGGCCTCTGTTTCCCTGTCAGGGGGTTCTCTCGCCCCCCAGCCTCCAGCTGGTCTCTGTCAGAGGCCATGAGCCCAGCCCATCCCTTGCCTTGAGCAAGCTATCCTGCCGCCAGCCCCCGCCCCTCCCAGCCCTGTCCCTGAGCTGCGCCGTTGGAGGCCACGAGTTCCCAGCCCCGTCCGTCCGTGCTGCCCTGGGCTCCCCTTGAGAAGAACAATCATTCTGGGCTCCCTCCAAGAGCCAGCCCTGGGGAGAGGCGGAAGCTCGGCACTGCTTCCAAAAACCCTGACACAGTCGCCCAGAGTTGCGTGTGGCAGATGGAAGCTGACAAGCTGAATAAATTAAGGGACGATTACTTTTTAGCAGACGTCATATGAAACAGTGTGAGGCCCTGCTGGTTAAGCACGCAAGGCTGCATGGTAGGAGAATATGGTCCTAGTCATCCATGGAAGGCCCAAGTCTCGGTGGGGGGTTGGCGGCTTGGACGGTGCTGCTGGGCCCAGACTGCAGGCCCAGGAGACCCGGGTACCCCGACTGAGGCAGCTCAGGGGGCCCAGCTCACTCCCCCTGCATGTGTGACAGCCAGGGACCCCTGGGACACGTCTCCTGGTAGCAGAGCTGAGTGAAGAACCCTGTCCCTTGTCCGCTGTGCACTGCGGTGGGCTGGCACTTTCTCTTGGTCGATGGCGGCTGTCTTGAGGTCTGTGGGGTCAGGCTCGTGCACTCACTCAAGAGACGTTTCCTGGGAGCCAGATGCTGTCATCAACCTGGATCCAGCAGGGGACAAACAAAACCTTGAGGTCCTGACTGTTGTCGTCCCACTAGCAGGGCCTGGCCTGAGTGCTCTGTGACCATGTTCTGTTCAGTCTGACAGCCCCCCAGGTAAGAGGTGGTCACCCATATCATTGGTGCAGAGCTGGGGAACAGAGGGGCAAAAGAGTCACCCAGGGTCCTGCAACTGTGAAGTGGCCTCCCTGCTTTCAAACTCTGTGGGGTGCTGGGATAAGATGCCATCGAGGAAAAGGAGGTGCAGGGAGGGTCCCACCGAGCAGAGACTGAGGAGCAGACAAGGTGATGTCAGGAGACAGGGCTTCCGGGGCAGGGAACAGCCACTGCACAGGCTGGTGCGGATGAGTTTGGAGAATGTGGTGCCTCCAGGTATTGGCATCTCTCCTGTGAGCCTCGCTGCCCGTCTCATCGGGCCGGGCTGGAGATGAGGTCCCTGTAAAAGGGGCTGGGTCACAATCACCCCCAAGTGCGGGAGGTGGGGAGAAGCCTACAAAGAGGGTTCATGCCTCACAGGAACCCCTTGAGCCAGCGCCGTTCTGCAGACAGGCACACCGAGGCGGGAAGGCACAGTCGCCAGGTCTCCGAGCTATGCCTCAGCCCGGACCGAGGTCTCATCTTTGTGTCCGTGCAGCGGGCAGACATGGCCCGTGGTGCCCCCTTTGGTTGGGCAGCTCTGAAGGTAGCATAGGGCTGTGTGAGGAGCATGACAGATTGGCGGAGAGTCCCCCAAATGATCTGAACTCCATTACCGGGGAGGAAGAAAAATGAGTCAGAGTGCGGTGAGGAACAGCAGGAGTGATATGCACACCGAGAGCTGGCAGTCCATTCTCCTTCCTTCCAGGGCCCTAGCCCGGCCTCCACCTGCAAAGGTGTGAGTGAAGGGGCAGTGGAAAGCCAGGAGGCTTGTGGTGGACACAGGACAAACAGGAGGGGACCTGGAAGGTTCTGTGAGCCCCCAGGCTTCCTCCCCTCCTGGGAAGCGGCTATGGAAAGTGAGTTCTGCCTCATGTCACACATTCAGCCCTCATCCTGGTCACATACTGATCCCTGATCCCCACCATATACTGAGGCCTGATTCTAGTCACACACTGAGCCTCGATCCCAGTCACATACTGATCCCTGGTCCCTATCCCACACTGAGCCCTAATCCTGGTCACACACTGAGCTCTGATGTTCCTCACGTACTGAGCCCTGATCCCCATCACACACTGAGCCCTGATCTTGGTCATATGCTGAATCCTGACCTCAATTCCATGCTGAACCCTAACCGTGGTCACACCCTAAGCCTGGATTCTGGTCACATGCTGCACCCTGGTCACAATCACAGCCTGGATCTTGATCCCTTCTCCTTAAGCCCTCCCCCAAGGAGATCACAGTCTTGCCACAAGGGTGAGGCTGGCATTTCAGACACAGTTGAGTTACAGCATGAGGCTGTATCTATCTGTTCTCAGGAAGTCTGATCAGGGCAAGCTGGGGAGGCTTCTTGGAGGAGGAATGGGAAGTGCGGATGCTGGGCCTTGACGGGGAAGTGTTGCGCGAACGAGGGGACAGTAAGCCTGGGTGTTGGGGGGCAGAGAGCCAACAGTCCAAAGGGGGAGGCAAGTGGTACTCTGGGGAGACTTGGGGACCCTTTGTGCTGCTCTCCTCTCCCTCCCTGGTCCCTACTCCTCTCAGGGGACTGTGGCGTTGGGATCCTGGGGAGGCTTCTGCAGTGGCTCTGGGGCATTTTGGGGGCCAGCGGACCATCTATCTGTCTCTTGGTCTCTGGGGGCTCCATCTACCTGCCTCACCTTGGACCTCCCCGCCACATAAACTGGTGACTCACTGGTGGCCTGACCATGGCAGAACCGTAGGGGCCTGTGGACCAAAAGATAGCATGGGGCCTGGGACATGGGGCCCTGGGTGTAGAAGCTACCCTGTAGTGATCTGCTGACACAGCAAGGAGGAGGAAGTGCCAGAGGGAAGGAAGCAGGGAGAACATTCTAGGGGATACGTCCCTCTTCTGTAAGGGACAGCACACTCATCAGGATACTGGTCACCATTGGAAGACCATGAAATGCTGAGGAGTCAGGCTTCAGGTGCAGCTTGGTCCAGCGGCACACGGAGTGTCTGTGGCGCTACTGTCTCTCTATTTCCCTGATCTTCTCCAGGCTGGACCATCCTCGGGATCCCATGGTGGCAGGATGACAGCCGGTAGTCTCCGGCCCAGTTCCTTCTAGACTAACGTTCTGTGGCGAGTACAGGTTATCTTCAGAGTGCTGCTGCAGCTGTTGTCAGCTGGCTCCGACCCCTGGCGACCTCATGGATGACGAATGGAACGTTGCTTCAGTCTACTTTTGCAGCGATTGCTCCCTGCTTTCCTTTGTTACCGTCTACGATGTCCTTTCCCAGAGACCGGCCTTTCCTGATGACACGTCCAAAGGATGTGCACTGACGTCTCTCTACCCTCACTTCCAAGGGCCTTCCTGGCTGCACTCCTTCTAACTGATGTGTTGGAACTGCTGATGAAGGGTGTTGAGCACACCATGCACTGCCCAACAAGGAGGAAGCACAACAAGTTGCACAACAAGTCCTTGTGGTAACTTCTCCTCAGTCCAAGGACTCTCTGCTTGACCTGCTGGGCTCACAGCCACCTCCGACCCAATCCCCATGGCCAGGGGATTTGGTGCTTTGTTTGGTCCTCTTTAATCATGTGGTCCCAGAGGGACAGGGGCCTGCAAAAAAAAAATTTTTTTTTTCAGGGCATTTTTCAGAGGAAAGGGGGCTGCATGGTGGGTACCCAGAAAGCCCAACACATTTCTGCTATGAGGGACGGGGTTCATGGAGTCCTGGAACATGCTCCTCATGGCTTCCTTGAGGACCCTCAGCCGGGACTCCACTGTCCTGGCCTCAGCACAGGAGACATCCCCTTCATGCCGCCCAGGACCACCAGTTTTCCAGAGTCTGAGCTCTTCTGCACCCTCTCTCCCTCCCTTGGTGGCTCAGCCTAGGGCTCCACTGCTCACCAGGCTGGGAGAAGCCTTGCTGGTCCCTGGAGGGGGTCTGGCCACCTGGAAGGACACTTGTAGATGGTACACAAATACCAAGCAGCTGTTTCTCTCCCTCCTGCTCCCTGTAAGCCTGTCACACCTGGAGGGACACCCTGGTGGTGCTGGTACTGACTCAGCCCCAGCTGGAGAGACAGAGTTAGATTCCCATGGTAGTGAACCGATGTCCCTGTTTGCCTGCAGATGAGGGCTCAGGGCTCTTGGGGCACCTCCCACGGGCAGACTGGGGAGGCTCAGGATCATGCCTAGAGCCAGCCAGTCCCAGGGCCCTGCCCGCTCAAGCCCAGCGCTGCCGCTCACTGGCTGTGGGGCCCAGAGGTGGGTGAGCTTGAGAGGCTGCACTTCCTCATCTGTAAAATGGGTGGATCTGCTGTGGCCCAAAGGAGTTGGGAAGCTTAAGTGGGGCAGGAGGAAGGAGAGAGCCCAGTCCCCCCTGTTTGCCTTCGGGAACAGCACCCCAGTCCCTCTCCAGCCTCTGGTCCTTT
>NW_006921656.1:1238985-1239627 GCF_000298275.1 Orycteropus afer afer | reverse complement strand
GTCTTCAACTTCAAGTTGAACTTGCATATGAGCAGTTGATGGTCTGTTCCACAATCAGCTCCTGGCCTTGTTTTGGCTGAAGATACTGAGCTTCTTCATCGCCTCTTGCCACAGATGTAGTCAATCTGATTCCTGTGTGTTCCATCTGGTAACATCCACATGTATAGCCACCATTTGTGTTGTTGAAAAAAGGTATTTGCAATGAATAAGTAGTTGGTCTTGCAAAATTCTATCATGTGTGCTCTAGCATCATTGCTAGCACCAAGACCATATTTTCCAACTACTGGTGATTCTTCTTTGTTTCCAACTTTTGCATTCCAATCACCAGTGATAATCAACACATCTTAATTGCATGTTCAGTTGATTTCAGACTTTGGACGTTGGTCAAAATCTTCAGTTTCCTCATCTTCAGCTTTGGTGGTTGGTGCATAAATTTGAATAATAGTAGTATTAACTGTCTTTCCTTGTGTTCTTGTTGTTATGTGCTGTTGAATCAGATTTGACTCATAGCGACCTCTCCTTGGGTTTCTGAGGTAGTATCACCATGGAAGTAGATTGCCCAACTTCCAAGGAGTGGCTGGTGGGTTTGAACTTCCAGGCTTCTGGTTAGCAGTCAAGTGCCTTAGGCACTACCGTGTAGGT
>NW_006921656.1:1216868-1237850 GCF_000298275.1 Orycteropus afer afer | reverse complement strand
GAGCTGCTCCACTCTGGGTGTGCCTCCTGCCCAGGCAGCCAGGAGCGCTCACCTTGGAGGGGCAGGAGGGCTGGTCACCATGGTGGGTGGGCGAAGACAGAGGCCAGGTGCATCCTCATGGCCAGAGCATCAGCTGGCTGCCTGGCTGCCACTGCCCCATGTCTCCTAACTGAGGAATGTCCCAGAGGGCTCACTGCTAAACCCTCCAATCTATGGTCTGTCGCGGAAGAAAAATGTTGCATTTTGTTTGTGAGACCTTTCCCTGATCTCGTCTTGCAAGAAAGAGAGAGACAGAGGAGAGAGTAAAAACAAACAGAAACAAAACACAAAGAACAAAAGAACAAGAGAAGAACAAGGGAAGAGGATGAGCTCCTTGGGAAGAGCGTCTCCGAGGAGGAAGCAGCAGGAGGCGAGGGTGAGTGGGGACGTCCATTCCCAGTCTTGTGCACACATTAGACCCTTCTGGAATGTCACCACAAAGTCTGACCCAGTGCAGAGCGCATCAGCTACCTACCGCCACAGTAATGCGACAGGGCAAAGTGCCTGCAACTCAGGGGCTGGTCACCCTCTGTGATGATTTCACATGAGCCTGGGTCTGGCAGGGCAGTCTGCGGATCTGCTGGCCAGCTGTGGGTTGGCCGTGGTTGCGGCAATCTTGGCTGTCTTGGGCTCTCAAATGTCCGGGCTCTCAGCCGGGATGACTGGGCTGATGGCTCGGCTCCACATGAACTCTCATTCCCCAGTAGGCTGGTCCAGGTGGGTGATCATGGCAGACACAGTGGTACTGGCACCTCATCACTTCTGCCAAATTGTGTTGGCCAAAGCCAATCATAAGGACTGCCCAGATGTAGGCGGCAGGGGCATAGACTTGGCATGGTGTCGTCTTTGTAGATAAAGCTGTCTTTATTGGCCCAGGAAGCTCTGATGGCATGGTGCCTAAGGCAGTTGACTGCTAACCAGAAGGCTGGAGGTTCAAGCCCACGAGCCACTCCTTGGAAGGAAGATCGGGCAATTTACTTCCATAGAGATATCACCTCAGAAACACAAGGAGGGGTCACTTTGAATCGAGTCGACTCGATGGCAGTGAGTTTGTTTTTTTATTGACCCAGGAGAGACTGTTGCAGGCTAGGACACTGTGATGAACTATAGGGTGGGCAGCAGAGAGTCCCTACAGAGCCCTGGTCCTATTGTGTGCTTCTGTAACTATGTCTTCAAAACCACTGTGCCCACACATCACCCATCCTGTGCTGACACGTAGTTGGAGTTCGACATGCCTCTGTCAAATGAACAAGTCACTTTTTTTAGGTTTGGCCAAGTTTTGCCTCTTCCAGGAAGCCCTAGTCGATCATTCTATCTAGCATGGAGCACACCTGCCTCCTGAGTGCAGGACAGCATGGGGGTTCAGAGCAGACCCCAGAGCCAGATCAGCCGGATCAAGTCCTGTCTCTGCCCCTCCTCATTGCAGGATCTTGGGTTACTCAGCCTTTGTTATGGATTGAATTGTGTCCCCCTAAAGCGTATGCTGAAGCCCTGACCTCCGTCCCTGTGAACTTGAGCTTGTTTGGAAAGGTGTTCTTAGTTACATTAACGTGAGGTCATTTTGCCGTAGGGCAGGTCCTGACCCCGTCTCAGCACTGTCCTGTAGAAGAGGGTAAGAGATGCAGACAGGCAGGAAGGGTGCCATGTGATGCTGCAGCTATGAGCCAAGCAATGCCTGCGTCCTCTGGGGGAGAGGTAGGGACGATTCTCCTGCAGAGTCTCAGAAGAAGTCAACATGGCTGACACCCTAGTCTTGGACCCAGAGCCCAGAGCTGTGAGCCCACACGTGGTGCTGTTTAAGGCCACCCAACTTGTTCTGGTTTGTCACAGCAGCCCTCACTCATGTGGTTGCCGAGGCTGACGAACTCAGATGATAGGCTGCTGGCTCACAAGGCTGCAGGAGGTGGTGAATCAGGTCAGATGACAGGCTGCTAGTTCAAGTTCCAAGAACCAGAGGTCAGATAATGACTGATGAGGAACCACATGCAGGCTCCAGAAGAGAAGAGAGAACTTTGCCAGAGTGCTCATGTGTACTGGATGCCGACCATACCCTCAAGGAAACAGGATGATGACTTGAGTCACACTCTCTAGTAAGGTGGTGACTCAGGATACATCCCACCTTATCCTGCCTTGTTAACACAACAGACAGCTCACTTCCACAATGGGACTGTAACCACAGCTCAGAGGCTAGGATGTAGAAAAACTTCCATCATGGAGTACTATGGCTGGAAGAATATGAAGTAATTCACTGCTCCACAACAGTTTCAAAGACCCGTGATGTACCCTGATTTACTCAGCTCCCCGATGACTCAGGCCTTGTCTGTCTCTCAGCTGTCCCTTGCTTAGTTCATCTTTCCTCTTGAGGCCAGGCAGCATGGGGCTCAGGGGGGTGGGCTCAGTGGTTACTTATTGGATTGAACTGAACTGAGTGCGGCCAAGGGGCCGGGACCCTTCCCTCTGAGGTTCCCAACCTCACTGCTCTTCCTGTGAATGGTGGCCAAAGGGGTTGGCTCAGGGCTTGTCTCATTAACTCTAGATGGAGGGGCTTGGGCTCAGCTGTCCCCGGTGTCCCCTGGACTCTCCCACAGCCTGTGATTCAAGCCATGATTGGATCCCTCATTCTGTTTCAAGTACTGCTATTCCTGCCATCCTGTTGTTTTGTTCTGTGATCCTGTGCACCGTTCCATCCTTGTTGTCCATGATCCCATGAGTTGTGTGCCCCACGAGTAGGGCAACGTAGGGAGGGTGGGGAGGCAGGTGCAGCACCTCCTTCCAGAACAGCATGAAGCTAAGGGGGCTGGAGACGCCCTCCTCCAGGGGTCCTGACCTGAGACAGTGACTCCTTCGGAGGCGGGTGGCACCTTGGGGCCTGAGAGGGGATGGGAACCAGGTCAGACTCTGGAGGTAGGAGGAGTCTGCGTGTGTGTGTGCTGGAGGGTGGGCGAACCGCAGGTCTACCCCAGTTTGCAGAAGTAGATGCTGTCTCAGGGCAAAGTCATCAGCGAGGCACACAGAGTACCTTCCTTCTCTGACACCTCCTCACACCCCTCTTCCCAGCATCACCTACCCAGGCCCAGACACCTGCGGGACTGAAGGAATTAACCCTCAGACCCACATTTTCTGACCGAGGGGAGGGTCTGGGGACTGAGCAGATCCTCACAGAGATGCCAAGAGAGGCCTGGGCATTGGGAGGCTGTTGCTAAGAGACATTGATGCATTGAAGAGAGAGGGTGATACACTCAGGCCTATTTATCACCAATTTAGAGCAAATTGTGAAGGTCAGACTCCAGGGAGGCCCACTTCCTGTGGGTGGGGCTGACCCAGCCTGAAGAGCAGCCCTGGCGCCAGTCGGAAGCCAGGCGACAGTCAGAACAGACTGAGTTTCAGAGAACCAGTCGGGGCCTGGTGAGGCAGAAGTGGGCCTTGGGATTGGGGAGATCCCTGGGGGGAGGGGGCTGCACTGAGGACCTGGAGCCCTCAGACTTCCCTGAGCCCTTGGGTTCTGCATACAGGCCCATCCCCCCTTGCTGGAAGACCCTGAAGATGCCACTAATGAGGCAGGGGCTGTGCCTTGCACCCCCTTCTTGGACCTGACACACCATCCTGTACATGAGACCTACAGTCAGTCAGATGAGGTGGGGAGGAAGGGGTCTGCTGGTTGTAATGTGTAGCAGGGGTGGGCTGACGTGTGCCTGCAGGGACCCTGAAGTGCCGGATCCAGGGGGCGTGGGAGCCTGGATCAGGATAAGGGTGTGTCAGGAAAGAGGCCTTCCCTGTGGGGCTGAGTTATCCCCCAGCCAGCACCCTGTGTTCAGCCTTCCATGCTCCTGGAAGGGCCTGGAAGCTTCCAATTCACTGAAGTGGAGGTGCCAGGACGTCCACAGCCAACTGTGGAGGGAGGGGGTGCAGAGGCTGGAGGAGTGGACACAGGAGGTCAGCCCACGGCCTAAGACTGGGCACACCAGCTCCTCCCTTCCTGGAGAGCAGTGGGTGCTCTGCCCCCAGGTACAAGGGGTGCCAACCGGAGCCTTCGTGGGGGGCTCATGTGGTCCTCTGTCAGCCAGGCCTGTGGCAGGAGGTGCTGTTACAGGACTGGGCTCCCCAGGAGCAACGGGGTGATAAGGACCCCAGCCTCACAGAGCCGGGTGCCCTGCAGGGGTGAGGTGGGAGGGGTCCTCAGTGGGCAGTCAGATGGGAACGCAGCAGTCACCCTGCAAGTCTACAAAGAGCCCCCAGGCTATGCTGCTACCAGGTGGGACCACTCAGCTGAAAACGCCTGGAATCAAGGGGAGCAGGAGTGTGTAAGCAGAGGCCGGGCAGCTGCTGAAGGCCCCAGAGGGAGGACGTTCTTGGACCCAGACCTGCCAACGTCTGGAGTGGCCAGACGCACCGTGTGGTCCCTCCTTTCCCGTAGTGTCTGAAGCACTGGATGTGGGCCCTGCCTTCAGGAAGCTCCGCCCAGTACCGCGTCCCACGTGGCTTAAGTCCTTCACTCCTTCCAAGCCAGGTGCCATGTGTCTGCTCCAACTCCCAGCCCCATATGTCAGCGTTGAACCATGCCCCCGGATTCTCAGAGCTGTGACCTCGTGGAAGGAGATCAACAGGCCTTTCTTCAGAGGCACCTTTGGTGGATTGGAGCGTCCTACCTTTGGGTAAACCACGCTGCACCCCTTAGCCTCAGTCCCCTCTCCTCTGCAGAAGGGAGCACCCGCCCACCGTCCCTCACCTGCAACGTGAGTGTAACAGGCGCTGAGAACAAAGACTGCCTGCAGTTCCTTTGCAGGTAGCTGTACCTGGCTGAAAGGAGCTTTGGTTATGTTGTGCCTAAGGCATCTGATTGCTAACCAGAAGCCTGGCGGTTCAAACCCACCAGCCACTCCTCGGAAGGAAGGTTGGGCAATCTACTTCCGTAGTGACACTGCCTCAGAAACCCAAGGAGGGGTTGCTATGAGTCGGATCCGACTCCATGGCAGTGAGTTTGGTTTTTTGGTACCTGGCTGAACTCCTGCCTTTGGGGTCTGCTCCTCAGCTAATGTGAGGATTCACGCTGCAGAAGCGTTACTGTGTGCGTTGTTGGGGGCCCAGTCCCCTGGGGGGTATGGTGACTTACAGAGCCTTCTCCACATCCCTTCTCTAAAATGCAAAATGTTCTTGGCTCCAGCTGAGGACTGGGGACCAGCGGCTGGGGGTCTGTAAACCTCACAGCCACCACAGGTGGCAGGGTTGCTGGGGGCTGTCACAGGGCAGTGGGTAAGGTGCTGTGTGGGGCGGATAGACTGTCCCATCACTGTCAGTGTCGTCTCCGAGGAGGCATCGCAGGGGAGGGGGGTGCTATGCAGACAGCTGGACAGTCAGTAATGCTCAACTTGAAAATGGAAGCTCAGAATCTTTTTTCTTGTTGTTGGCTCTTGTCAACTCAATCCTGATCCACCTTACAAGAAATCTGGAATGCTCCTTAGAAGTGACTGATGGCAGCGCATCAGTGACTGTGGTGGGAGTGAGCAGGGGTTCAGAGGAAAGGTGAGGAGGCCCGTGTGCTGGGGGGTGAGCTCAGAGAGGCAAGGGGGCACGTGTGCGGTCTGCTGGCCACACGAGGACTCTGGCTTTTACTCTGAGTGAGGAGGGGTCCGTGCAGGGGAGGGGCAGGCTCTGACTTAGGGTGTGACAAGGTCCCCGTGGAGAGGGTGAGAGAGGAACAGAGAGACTGAGGAAGGGCTGCTGTGGTGGCCTGGCTACCGCTGCTGAGCCTTGGGCAGGGTGGTGGCTGTGGAGTGATGCTTTGGGCAGAACTTGAGCAGATGTTGATGGAGGAGACAACAGGATTTGCTGACAGGGCAGGTTTCGGGGCAAGAGGAGGGGAGAGGGTGACACCAAGGCCTGTGGCGTGATGGAGAAAGGTGACCTATCAGGGTGGCTGTGCTAGAAGGGGTGGGGTCGTGGCTGAAGAGCAGGCTGGGGCCACGTGGAGAGAGCCTCTTCACTGAGCAGGGACGGTGCCTTAGTTACCTCATGCTGCTATAACAGAAACACCACAGGCGTCTGGCTTCAACAAACAGGCATTCTCCCTCTCACAGTTTAGGAGGCCAGAAGTTTGAATTCAATGCCGGCTGTGGGAAGCCTTGCTCTCTCTGTTGGTGCTGCAGGAAGGTCCTTGCTCCTTTCAAAGTCTGTGGAATCAGTGTTCCTTGGAGATATCCATGTGTCTCGGCATCAGTCTTCCCCTGGGTCTAGGAGGTTCTCAGCACAGGGACCCTGAGTGCAAAGGACACTTCTGCCCCTGGCTCTTCTTTCTTGGTGGTCATGAGGTCCTTCTCTCTGCTCACTTCTCTCTCCTTTCCCCTCTTGTAAGATGAAAGGGTGACTCAAGCTAGGATGTGACTTGAATAAGAATGGGAACTGAATAAAGATGGGATTCGAGATACACCCCACACTGATCCTGCCTCATTAACATATAATGCTTAGGATCAGCAACATCGCACAGTTGTTGTTGTTGTTGTTGTTTGCCATCGAGTTGGCCCCGACTCATAGCGACCCCTCCTTGGGTTTCCGAGGCAGTATCACTACGGAAGTAGGAATGCCCAACCTTCCTTCCGAGGAGTGGCTGGTGGGTTTGAACCGCCAGCCTTCTGGTTAGCAGTCAAGTGCCTTAGCCACTATGCTACCAGAGCTCCTCATTGCATAGTAGAGGACACTTATACAGTAGAGGACACTTACACAAGTCACTAAGTGCAGGACACTGCACACTACTGGGAGTCACAGCCCACCCTGGCTGACATATTTTCTGGGGACACAATTCAATCTATGACAGACGGTAACAGTCACCTCTCATGAGCATTTTCCACGTTTCCAAGATGACTACATCTTACCTGTTCTTTCTACGATGGGACTCTGACACTCCTCCAGGTACGAGGTGGGGACCTGAGTCCCCATCCCTTGTCCATAGTGGGTTTGTGAGTAGGGCAGAAATGATGCTATATGACTTCCAGGGCCAGGTTGCAAAAGGTGATATGGATTCTGCCTGGCTCTCTGGGAGCACCTGCTCTTGGAACTGAGCTACCATGCTGCGAGGAAGCCCAAGCAGCCTGTGGAAAGACCCGCATGGGGAAGAACGGAGGCCCAGGGTCCCACTGACGCCCACACCGTCTCACCAGCCACATGAGTGCGCCACGTTGACAACGGATGCTTTGAAAGGCATCAAGTCCATTGAGATGCCCCAGCAGGTGTCCATGGAGCACAGACGAGCTGTCCTTGTAGAGCTCTGCCCACAAGCAAGTTCATGAGCATGAGCCATGACTGTTGTCTTCTTAAGGCACGTGCTCTGGGTCATTTGCTAACAGGGAGAGCAGTCAGTTGAGTGTCAAGAGCATCACAGGTCTGAGGCCTTCCTACTATTGTCCTTCTGTTCTGCTCTGTGTGACCCTGTCTGGGTCTCAGCCTAGCCTGGTCTTTCCTCCTCAGTCCCTTGTTGTCCCCAGAAGTATCCAGAGCCAGAAAGCCCTGGGGACGGCGGCAGGCTCAGGCTCTCTGTGTAAGCAGGTGGCCCGTGGAGGGGAGAGCTGCCTGGACCCAGGAGCCCTTAGCTTGCTCAGCTGTGGGAGTGCTAATGGCCGTCAAGCTGGTGCTGTGGCGCCCCCTGTCTGTCACACACCATGTCCGCCCTGGGCAACACTGACCAGAGCAGTTCTCTCTGTCACGAGTGCTCTAGGTCTTACAGAAGTCTCATGGCCCCCTGGGAGGTGCACACGCTCTTACCCCATTTTACAGACGAGGAGACTGAGGCCTGGGTGACCTCTCAGTTGTCCACTTGTGGGCCCTGCTGCTGACGGCCACATGGTAGAAGAGGTGCCTCCCGCCAGCACAGTACCAGGCACATATAGGGGTTCTGCCCACAGGAACCACCTGTGGCTCCCGCCCTGCAGATCCCGGGTTCTCAGGGTCCAGTGTGGTAGGTCACGGCCCTGACCCGGAGCTCAGAATGACAGACCCAGCTCCTGCGTTTACGTGCCTTCTCTGTGGGACCTGGCGACCTAAGCTCTGCAGGCGTTCTCCCTGAAACTTCGCCCTCCGGACCGTCTTCCTCGGGTCCTGGGGATGCTGGGTTCTGCTTGACCACGGGCAGGAGACTCCAGACATCTGAACTCAGGGTCCAGCCACGCCAGCTTGGGGTAGGGGGACCCCAGTGACCATGGCCACAGCAGGGGGCTTCTCCCCATCGGGTGGCTCTCAGCGAAGATGGTCATTGCAGTGCTGCTTTGCAGTGACATTAAATCCAGGCAAAGTTTGGTGCCAGCTTCCTTTCTGAGCTGCCCTTGGTTCTGGGGGTATTATTAGCTGTGCCTCCTGGGAGGGGGGTTAAGAGCAAATATTCTGTTTCTTCCCCAGGTGGGGGCTCCTCAAAGGCCCCTCCCTCCCTGTGGCCTAGAGAACGGTGGCTTTGTCGGTGTGGCCCCCGAGGCAGAGCAGCCTGATGGGGCAGAAGCCGTGGGGCCTGGGGCTTGCTGCTCAGTGAGCCTGGACATGCTGGGCGGACCTCGGGCCTCGGTTTCCCCATCCGTCTGGCAGATGACATGGTGTCTCCCAGCCCTGAGGCTGCACAGCTGCAGGGGCCGCTGACCCGCCTCCCGCCTGCCCGCCGCCACCCGCAGAGTGGGAAGAGGCAGGAGGCAGCGCCATTTCCCTCCAGCTGATCTGGGGGAGGTGTGATTTGCATAGTCCTTGCATGAATATGCATGCGGAGCTCATAAAGGCCCTGAGAAAACTGCACAGCACAGCCCACAGGATGCATTGTCTTGAACTCCCAGGCAGCTTTCTTGAGGAGCGTCCCTTCCTGCATCCTGGGGGTGGGGTCCCCTCCGTGTGCTCTGCAGGGTCCCTCCTCAGAGGATGAAGCTCCCCAGACACCCCGGTCACGGCACAGCTCCCCAGGCGGCCGGCAGGCCTGTGTTGCGTGCCTTTGAGTTGAGCTGATGGAGCACGGCGAGCCCGCGTCACAGCGCAGAGCTGCCCCGGAGGGCTCCCGGGTCTGCAGTCTTGTGGGGGTAGAGCACCAGGCCTTTCTCCAACGGAGCTGCTGAGGGGCCCGAACCTTATGCAGAGCAGGGTTTCAGACTGGTTCAAAACGGTTCAGTAACCGCTGTTGTAAACAACGGGCCTGTACTCATTGCGTAGCAACCACAGCCGTTGCTGTGGCATTTTGACAGGAGCAGGGAACGACGCCGGTGCCCGCTCCAAGATGGTGGCTGGCAGCTGTGCTTGGAACTGCCGTGCCCCAGAGTCCGGCCTGAGGTCCAGTCCCCCCCTCAGGCCCCTGAGGCCTCTGGGAGGAAGAACTGGACGTCGGAGAGCAGCGTGGCGGTGCAGAATGTGGCCTCCCTACGCACCTGAGCAAGAGACAGAGAGGTCACCCTACAGCCAGCCTCCTGGTCTCCCCACCCTCACTCCCCAGCTTGAGAAAGACCCCTTCCCCCAGGGTCTGAGCCCGGAGCCCAAGAGCAGCAGCCTCCCTCTCTCTCCATCTCCCTCCAAGCTGGGGACATCCACCACCTCAAGGGTCAGTGTTATCATCAGTTTACTTCCTGCCATAAAGCGAGTCATGCCCCTCCCCCAACAAGCCTCCCAACTACTCATGTCCCTCCCTCCCCCCAAATCCCTCTTAGTCATGTCCCTCCTGCCCATAAGCCCCCCATCCAGTCGTGTCTCTCCCCCCACAAGCTCCCATGCAGTTGTGTCCTTCTCACCCTCCAAACCTCCCAACCAGTAATGTCCCTCCCCCCACAAACCTCCCATCCAGTCGTGTCCTTCCTCCCCCAAACCTCCCAACCAGTAATGTCCCTCCCCCCACAAGCCCCCTATCCAGTCGTGCCCCTCCTCCCACAAGGACCCCAACTAGCCATGTCCCTCCTGTCCCTGAAGCCCAACCCTCCGGTGGTGGCTCCTTGCTCTTGGGATAAAGACAAAGCTCCCTACAATGTGGCTTTCCAGCTCCGGGCCCTGAGCCCCAGCCCCTCCCGCCCTGCTCCTGGCCCCACACACTCACTGCTCCCCCACCCCCGCCCCACCTTTGCTCTCTGGTCCCCTGGGGTGCTCCTCTCAACCCTCCACCTGTGTCGGGAGCTCCGCCCCGCCCAGCAGCCGTGGGCCTGGTCCTTAGGCCCTTGTCAGGCTTGCAGGGCTTCTGGGTGACATTTGTTATAGTGGGTGGATGTTGATTCCCATTTCCCCATGGGGCTGGGGCCAGCCTGCTCGCTTGCCCTCCCCGCCATCAGGCAGTCAGGCACGTAGTAGGGGCTTAGTGAATGAATGAACGTGTGCACGGTTTCTCCCTTTGCGTTGGACACACAGACTGCAGGCTCCCTGGGCCCCCAGCAGGCAGAAAACACAGCAGGGGCTCCCTGAGTGGGACCGTGGGAGAGGAGCCTGCATCCCTCTAGGCACCCCACACGCATGGGGCAGCGGGGCGCCGGGCAGCTCCTGCCTGGGTCTGCGAGCCTTGCTTGAAAGGTTTCATGGCCACAGTGATACTCAGCGGCGTCTGCCGGCAACAGAGCGGGGCTCCAGGTGCAGCTGCTCCCCAGAGACACCCAGCGGTGGCCACGTGGACTCTGCCTGGCGTGGTGAGGGTCTGCTGTTGGTGCCTGGGAGGTGGGGGGACAGGGGGTCCCCACTCTGGACCCAGCCCCTGTTCCAACACTGTCCCTGTGCTGTGGCTCGGCTGGCACCAGCCTAGAAGGCAGAGCACAGAGGGCCCCTGCCTGAAACACTGCATTTACTGAGAGCTACAGGGCACCTGGAGCAGGCACGCTGATGAATATGGGAGCAGGGGAAAAGGTGTCTCAGCAGAGGGGCCCCGCCATGTGGGGCCCTGGACAGGGCTGCCCCAGGTGAAGCACCCGCTGCCGGAGACTCCCTAGGGTGCAGGAGGAACAGGTGGCGGGGGGCTCTCCTCTCTGTCAGCACACTCTCCCTGTGACGGAAGTGAGCCGCCTACCCGCCTCGGGGCGCTGTGCAGGCAGGGGTGCTGGTGCTCCTACCGGGCACTCAGTGGCTGAGCTGGCCTCCCACCCCTGTCTCCCTACACAGCGACCACAGAGCAAGTGTCACCCAGGGGGCCTGGAGGGTCAGGAGGGACGGTCCACCCTTCAGGTTTCAGAACAGGTTTGGGGGTGTGTGTTGAGGCTGTGTAACTTGGCCATTTGACAAGAGGAGAAGGTGTGGCTGGGGCAGAGCGCCCACCGCCCCGCCCCCTAAGTCATGCCTAGTGCCACCGCTCTCTGCCCCAGCACTGCCCCAGGGGAGGCTGCCCACCCCATACTCGCCCACTGGCAGTGCCTGTGGCTCTGATTATTGACTGGTTTGGAGTCGCCTCCCAGACTCCAGGCTGGGTGACTGCAGGACACGTGTCCACCACACAGCAGGGGTGAGTCTTGTGTCCACACTGCCATGGTCCACCACAGGGTGGTGGGAGACACTGTCTGGCCATTCTGGAGGCCAGAGGTCTGAATTTGTGGCATCGGCAGGGATGCGTGGCCTCCGGAGACGGGTGAAGGGGTGCTTCCAAAGCTGACACGAGCCCCAGAATAAGGCACAGCTCACGTTGCGGCACCTCACACACACTGCGTTTTTGACAAATTGAAGGTTTGTGGCAACCCTAGGTCAAGCGAGTCTGTTGGCACCATTTTCCAATAGCACATGCTCACTTTGTGTCTCTGGGTCCCATTCTCACAATACCTCAAACCTTTTCATCATCCTGTTGCACACTCAACAGACTGCAGTCTAGTGTAAACATCACTTGGCCATGCATTGGGAAACCACAAAATGCATGTGACTTGCTCTGCTGCGGCCCCGCCTCATCTTGGGGCTCCGGAACTGAACCCACCGTACTTTTGAGGTCCGCCTGTACAGGTGTCTCATGCTTTGTGCCCCTCTGGGCCAGCTCTCTCTGCCCGCCCCCCATCTGTATCCCAGAGTCCGGCCCCCAGGAATCTGTCATGTGGCTCCTTTTCCTCTACTCCTGTCTGGTCACAGCTCAGCTGGTGAGTTTGCTCTGTGAAGGGGCAGCAGCAGCCATGTCCACTCCTTGCCCTTGCAACCTGAGTGCAGGCCTGGAGAATATGCAAGTGAATGAGTGTGGGTGTGTCAATAAAACTTTATTCGTTGGTAGAAACAGGCAGAGGGCCAGATTTCATTCATGATCTGTAGGTTGCTCACCCAAGGTCAAAGCAGTAGGAAACCCCTTGGTTCCTGCTCAGGAGAAATAACAGACATCATCAGGTTGCCTTGCCACAACCTTGCCAGCAGCAATGCTGCTTTCTCTTTCAGAAACAAACTTAACCTTTGGAGAGAAGAGGTCAGGGAGGGCTTCTTGGAGGAGGTGATTTCTGAGATGCTTGGGAATATGAGGTGCTACCTAGAGGCTCAGGGAAGAGAGGGATCCCTGTTGAGAGATTTTTGGTAAAAGAAGTGTGATGGACGAGGGGAGGGGGCTGTGATTTACAAATTCAAGGGAGAACTGGCTGTCAAAGTCCCCGGAACCATGATACATCGACCCTGCTCGCCCCACGCCTGCCCACGTGGCCTGAGTGATGGTGATTTATGACGGCTGAGATTTTTCTTAAGTAAGTGGTTTTCAGAGAAAAGAGAAAGGTCACAGCAAGTGAGGCTGTCCATGTCTTCTCTTGTTTCCCAGCAGCCGGCAATTCCCTCTGAACTTGGCCAGCCCAGTGGAGGTGTGGGCTGCTGGGGAGGGGACGTTCACGCCCAATGCACAAGCAGGACAGACGAGAGGGGACAGATGGCCCGCCAGGCTGAGCAAGGCCACGGT
This sequence comes from Orycteropus afer afer, assembly GCF_000298275.1. Classification (NCBI taxonomy): domain Eukaryota; kingdom Metazoa; phylum Chordata; class Mammalia; order Tubulidentata; family Orycteropodidae; genus Orycteropus; species Orycteropus afer. The sequence continues at coordinate 1,224,991 of NW_006921656.1, read as the reverse complement.
TGCCACTCTGGGGGATGCTGACGGGGGTGAGTGAGATGAGGTGCCTATGTTGCAGGGGCAAGTTATGCTTGGGGGCCCTGGGGCCGAGGCCTGGTGCACCACTCTCACCCCTGCCTCAGTCTGGGTGCTGAGACGTGGTCCTTGTCCTGCCAAGGCTGTGGTCAGGCCCTCTACACAAGACAGGAGTGGGCCGGCCGGGTCTGGTCTTTGGCCTGGCCGAGGACTCTTCGTGGCTCTCTTACCCGCTCTGTGTTTTACTCGCACCATTGCATGCAGACATAGACTAACAGACGTGACGACACTCATGTGCTTTGTGACAATGTACCATGTCTGTCTATGTCTGTCTCCCCAGCTGGGTCCAGGGCCCGGAAGGCATTGGGCACAAGGTAGATTCTGGAAAACTCTGTGGTTGAATGAGAGAAATGATGTTGGGTATGAAGGAGAAATGAAGGGCACCCAGAGTTTGGGGAACAGCGTGGGCCTCTCTGGAGGAACTGGTGACCTTTGGCATGTTGTCTCCCCGCACTGTCGGGCCGCAGGGTGACGGGCGGTACGTGCAAGGGGAAGAGTCTGGTCCACGGGCCTGGTGGTGCAGTGGTTCAGTACTCGGCTGCTTCCCGAAGGGCTGGTGGTTTGATCTGACCAGCCACTCTGTGGGAGGAAGACCTGGCCCCTGCTCCCATAAAGATCACAGCCCAGGAAAGTCTGTCGCCCAGGGGCACTAGAAGTTGGAATTGATAGCACTCAACAGCTGCCGCTTCCAGTCATTACGCAGCAGGGGTGGTTCTAGAAATAGTGGCAGGGTGCGAGCAGGGGGATGCTATGGGGAGAAAGGAGCTTCAGCAGGCCCTTGGAGGTGGTGTTGGGGTGCCGACAACTTACTGCATGGTGCAGTGGCCTGGGGTTCACAGAGGCCAGTGGCCACCCCTTAGAACAGGGAGAAGCTGGGGCCAAATCTTTTCTCCCTCGACTCTAAAGGTCACACTGACCAGGGAGGAGGTGCGGATGGCAGGCAACGGGCCCCAACCTTCAGGCCACGGCCAGAGGGACCCAAGTCCCTGCAATGCGCTTGGAGCTTCCTGATCATGGGGGAGCTTCTTGGACTTTGTCGTGGGTCCAAAACACCATGGAGTGGGAAAGGCCATTTCCGCCTGCACCTGGTGAGGTTGGCCCCATATCCCCCAAGCACCTTCGTCCTTTAGAAGGACCCTGGTGTGGTTTCTTCAGCATCGTAAATGGTGACTATATACATGGACCTCACCAGTTGGACTATACAGGAATCAAACCCACATCTGTGAGTCAGGTGAGATGCAAGAGAGAAGCTCAATACCATTAGTCAGAACAAGGCCAGGGGCTGACTGGGGAACAGGCCTTTAATTGCTCATGTGCAAGTTCAAGTTGAAGCTGAAGAAAATTTAAACAAGTCCATGAGAGCCAAAGTACAACCTTGAGTGTGTCCCATCTGAATTTGGAGGCCATCTCAAGCATAGATTTGACACACTGAATACCAATGACTGGAGACCAGACAAATTGAGGAATGACATCAAGGACATCATACATACATCTCTTCCCTGTGTCCTTCTTTCTTATGCGTTTCTGCCCCCTGCACTATCTCCCTGTGCAAATACTGCCCTTCTGTTCTCCCATGATTGATTGTCTAAGGAGCGTATCTTGTTGTTGTTGTTAGGTGCTGTCGAGTCGTCTCCGACCCACAGTGACTCTATGCACAGCAGAACAAAACACCACCCGCCGTGTACCAGCTATACTCACTATACCTGAGCCCATCGCTGCAGCCACTGCGTCAAGCCATCTCGTTGAGGGCCTTCCTCTTTCGTGGACCCTCCACCCTACCAAGCATGACATCCTTCTCCAGAGAATGGTCCCTTCTGATAACACGACCAAAGTAGGTGAGATGAAGTCTGGCCATTCTGGCTTCCAAGGAACATTCCAGCTGCACTTCCTCCAGGACAGATTTGTTAGTTCTTTGAGCAGTCCATGGTACTCTCAGCATTCTTTGCCAGCACCACAACTCAAAAGCATCAACTTTTCTTCGGTCTTCCTTATTCATTGTCCAGCTCTCACATGCATATGAGGTGATTGAAAACACCACGGCTTGGGTTGGGTGCACCTTAGTCCTCAAGGAGACATCTCTGCTCCTCAGCACTTGAGAGAGGTCTTCTGTAGCTGATTGGCCCAGTGCCATACGTCGTCTGATACTCTGACTGCTGCTTCCATTGGTCTTGATTGTAGAACCAACAAATACGAAGTCTTTGACAACTTCAGTCTTTTCTCCATTTATTGTGATGCTGCTTATAGGTCCAGTTCTGAGGATTTTTGGTTTCTTTATATTGAAATATAATCCATACTGCAGATAGTATTCTTTAATCATCATTAGTAAGTGCCTCAAGTCATCCTCACTTTCAGCAAGCAAAGTTGTGTTGTCTGCATATCACAGGTTGTTAATGATTCTTACTCCAATCCTGATGCCACATTCTTCATATAGCTCAGCTTCTTGGATTATCTGCTCAGCATACAGATTAAATAAGTATGGTAAAAGGATACAACCCTGACACACACCCTTCCTAATTTTAAACCTTGCAGCCAGGGATTCCATCCATGTGAAAATGGGGACCATCCCAATTCCACTTTCCTTTCAACAGGTGTGTCCTGGCCACCTGCCCAGGAGATGGATCCCAGCCAGGTTCTCTGAGTCTGGGCAGAGACGCTCCCCAGCGTGTGCCCAGAGGACATGGTGAGTGCCGGGGCGTGTTCTGGTCACCTCATGCTGCTCTGTCAGAAATACCACAGGTGGCTGGTTTTAACAAACAGGAGTTCATTCTCTTACAGTTTTGGAGGCTATAAGTCCAAGTTCAAAGTGCCAGGCTCTAGGGGCTGGGTGAAAGCCCCTTGACCTCAGGCTTCAGCTCTGCCTCCTGCTCCTGGCCCACGGAAGGTAGAGTGTCTCTTCGCTCAGGCAGCTGCTGGCTACTGAGGCTGACAAGCCCAAGGTTGACAAATAAAATGGCACAGTTCTGATATTACCACATAACACCACAGGCTACTAGTTCAGGTCAAGATATAGTCCCAAAATTGGCAGGAAACACGGTAGGCTGCTGAATGAAGACTCAGCTACATGCAGGGTTCAAGCGTGCCAAAAGCTAGAGACTGTTCCCAAGGCTTCTCCTTATATACTGGGAGCAGACCACATCCCTCAGGCAGTTACTCAGCTGTTCACAGTAGATTCCACCACGGAGTTGATTACCAGTCTTATCACGGGGAATACCACACCCAGCTGCCCAGCCACTCACCCAGGCCCAGCTACGTTGACACACAAACTGAACCACCACATGGAGGGCACACCCCTCCTCTGAGTGCCCCTCACAGAGTCTCTGGGTCCCCAGCGTGTGCTCAAACAGGAGGGCACCATGCTTATTATTGCGAGGTGGGTGGGATCATGCCCCTCTCTGAGTTCCCCTCACGGGGTCTCTGGGTTGGAGTGAGGACAGTGCAAGGGGCAGCCCTTGCCGGGTCACAGAGGGATGGAGGGAGGGTGAGTGAGGAGGACAAATCTAGGGCTGGAGGCGAGGGTGATGCAGGAGGGCCAGGTGCTGCCTGAGGACGGGTGCATGGCAGAGGCAGAGAGGCAGTTCTACTGGCCAGCTGTGCTCACTGCATACGAGCAAGGAGTTCAGCCACTACCGAAACGAGGTCCTGCATGAAGGCGGGTGGGTCTCTGTGAGCAAGGCTGTGGTGGTAGGAGCAGAGGACCCAGTCCTCAGATCCTAGCTCCACGCACCCCTGTATGCCCGCCCCAGCCTCTCACAGCCTCAGCTACCCCTTTCAAAACCCACAAACCAGCAACGCCTGCCCTGTGAGGGTGCTTTGAGGCTGGGGCTCGATAATGTGATGTTTTATTTTATTTTATTGAATCTCTGCCTTGTTCCCGAGAAGCTCAGGGTGAAGGTAACGCATGGAGCTTTCCAGAACAAGCTGGAGTCTGTGGTTCTTATTGCTGGCAGGGCCGTCCACTAGACCCCGAGGAAATTCCCTCGTTTCCTGTGGACACCTGGCCTCTCCAGCTCGGAGCCTGGAAGGAGGGTGCAGAGGGCACTGGGTCACCCTGTGTGTGTGTGCTTGTGTGGACACGCCCACAGGTGAGGTGCCCTGTGTGGCTGGTGATCCTACTGGGCCTCATGCAGGTCCAGGCTGTGAGTGTAGGAGGGGTCTTTCATGAACAGGGTCCCCAGCAGAGGCAGGAAAACGGCTCAGGGAGACAGGCTGGGCTGCCGGGACCCCTCTCTTCAGTAGGGGCTTGGTGGCAGGGCCGAGACAGCATCTCGTGTGAACGCAGGGGATGGAGGGAACCCCCCCCCCCCAGAAAAGCGTCCAAACCTCTGGAGAGAGTAGGGCAGAGATGCTGGCCTTTGGCTCCATGTTTCCCGGATGGCGAAGGGACTGTGGCCAGCTGGGCAGCAGGTGAGATCCAAGTGACGGATGGCCCTGCGACTGGGCAGCCAGCCCTGAACTTGGGCCTTCCACAGGCTGCTTGGGGGCCCCTGGACGCTGGGTGATTGCAGCCAGAGCAGGTGGCCGTTGGCAGGTGAGTCCCCAGCCAAGGTGGGGGCGTTGGCTGTCAGCAGGTGTGGCCCTCAGCTGAGGTGGGGCAGAGGGCTAGGTTAGGCTGAGCTAGAGCTGATACCATGTTGGACATATCAACAGAGGTAAGGCCCTAGGTGTTGGGAGGTGATCAGCATGTGACTTCTGCCTTGAGTTCTGGCCACTCTCTTTGAAAGGGACACATTCAGTGGTTCATTCACTCATTTGTTTCCAGAGGTAGGAAGGGATAGCACTTGTCCAACAATTTCTAGGATCGTGGTCAAGAAAGGCCTTCTTGATAAGGGACATGGGGACCACATGGGGATGAGGGTCCTGAGGGTGACGGGTGACCTGGCACCCTGGTGCCCTGGGGAGACCGGGGAGGTGAACAAGGTGAGGAAGGAGGGTGAGGGCTGGTCCCGGTGGGGGGGCCGAGAGTGTTGGGGGTGGGAGGCTCCTGTTGGGTTCAGACCCTGCCTTTGCCACCTACTTGCCACCCCTGTGAGCCTCGGAGTTGTCTGTGGACTGGTCCCCGGGCTTTGCTCATGAAGCGCTTACGGCAGGGCCTGGCCCGCACAGTGCTGTGACGGCTGGCTGTTCTTGGTCCTTCATTATGGTGATTATAATGCAGCCACTCCCTTTGTTCCCCTCAGAGCAGACGTCTCAGATGACATGTTCCCACAAGCTTCTAGACTCCGGTTTCCGGCTGCTCTCAGCCCCCTTTCTTGGCACAGTGCGAGGCTGGGATGTTCGTGCGTTTCCTGCCTGGCCGGGCGCCAGCTTCTGTCAGCTCCTCGCCCACCCTCTGCCCACCCACCCCTGCTCAAGGCGAGGCGAGTCTGCCGGCAGAGGTGCTCTCGGTAGCCTTCTGCGTGCTTCCCAGTGTCAACATTTACCCAGCCGGGCAGGAGGGCATCTGGGCTCACATCTGCTTCCATGCCAGAGATGGGTGACCCTGGTGCTTCTCCGGGCTGGGGAAAGTGGCCTTGACATCATTCAAGTTCCTGTGAAATGAGCGTCAGGTCCACAGGCTCCGTCCCACCTCCACCAGGGGGCGCCAGTGGGACGCAGAGACATGGAGGCGCCCAGGGCCCAGCCTCCCAGAGCACCAGGGAACCCTAGGAGCAGAGGGTCTGTGACGGCCGGCTCCAGCCCTCCATCACTGCCCTGGAGACATTGTGGCTCAGAGAGGGGACGTAACTGGAAACCCCTCAGAAAGCCCGAGCCAGTCTCTTGGGCTCCCGGGAAGCTGCTCCCTGTCGGAGTTGCCCCGTGGAATCCACGTAGATAAGCTGCTTTCTCTGCTTTAGAGTGTTGGGGTAGCAGGCAGCCCCTGCTGCAGGCAGGGCCCTGGGGTTCTTCACCTGCTCCCAGACTCCCACGGGGTGTGCCTGCCCACATGTTGCGGTGGCCAGGGGTGCAGGGGAACCTTGGTAAATCTCCCAGCCCCCTGGGAAAGGCCACAGAGAATTTGAGGGATGGTATGATGATGGGCATGAGCTGGTGAGTGTCCACATGTCTCACCCCCTCCATGTCCCCATAAGCCAGGAGGTCCTGCGTGCTGGCTGTGGTCAGGGCCAGCTCTGTGGCCATCCTCCCTGTGCCTACTTCAGGGGTGCTGTAACTCTGATGGTTGGTGGTGACCCAGCTGGGTGGAAGTGGGGTCATTTGCTCCTTCATCTCCTTACCATGCATGTTTTTCTTATGGGCTTTGAAACGACATCACTCCCAAATCCACGAGCGGCAGCCTTGGCTCAGCGTGGCAGGCGGCCCTCTCCTGAAAGGGCTCAGCTGCAGCTGTATAACTTCTTGCATGATTAACAATGCCCTCGGCTGGTACCCGAAAGGTTGGTGGTTCGAGTCCCCACGGGGGTGGCTCAGAAGACAGACCTGGGGACCTGCTTCTCAGAAGTCACAGCCGTTGACCCACCGTGTGGAGCACAGTTCACACAGGGTCGCCTGAGTTGGGTGGACTCAGGGACGGCTGGTCCTTTACAGCTGGTGTGTCGATGGGGACGAGACAGTGGGCGCTGTCTCTGTGTGCATGTGCAGGGAGAGTGAGCAGGGACCCAGACGTGAGTTAAAAGCTGCAGGTATTGATGTATTCAGTGAGCGGCAGGAGGTGTTTTCTCCACAGGGCTCGCTTTGTGGTTCTCGGGTCCATTGCATTGATTTCTTCAGGAAGGAGGGCCATAGACGTCTGAAAATAGAGTCCCAGGCGAAGGTCTCCCAGACTTGGGTTTAAGTGCAAATTGACGAGGCTTTTCATAATGCACCTGAAGACAAAACACCCGCCCAGCCTGCGCTGGCACCGACGCCTTCTCTCCCGACTTTGACCCTCGCCTGGGTTCTTGGTCCAAAGCCACTTGGACAATTGCACCTCTTTCAGGACTGCTCTCTCCAGCCGCTGCTGAGGATCAGAAGCTGGGTCAAGTTCTGCTGAGTCCTGGCCAGGCTGTTCGAGGGCCCCTCTGGGGTGGCGCTCCACACTGTCGATGGGGAGACACTTGTCTTGGTGGTGACTTGGCTGTGCTAGAGAGAGCCTGGGCTGTGGTCCGTGCTGTGGGCTATGGCCCTCCCCTCACCCCACCCCTGGTGGCCCTAGGCAGGCCCCATGCAGTGAGCTCAGAAGGTCCTGGCAGCCAGGACTCCACACCTGTTACTCCATGTCCCCAGAGAGGTTCCGTGTGTCCTGGGCCCACGCTCACAGAGCTGCAAAGTGGCCTCCTTGCTCTTGGGCCTGGGTCAGGCGAGGGCCTGGGGGTGGTGGTGAATGGATCAGAGGGGCTTGGCTGGACCATCCCCTGGATACCCAAGGACCCAGAGCGGCCCCATCTCCTGTGGCCATAGGAGAGCTGCTCCTGGGCAGGGATGGCTGGGTGGCCAGGGCTCCGGAGAGCCCTAGAAGGAGCCGGGTTTCTGCTGATCTATGTGTGATGCAGAGTGCCCATGCTGCACTGGGCAGGCTAGGGTGGCAGTAATGATGATGCAATGGTCACACGATGCAATGACAATAACAATGACAACAGTAACAAAGATGAAGGTAAACAATGACTGTGGCTGGGCAGGCACCCCTCTGGAGCTGACCTCAGCACTTTATGGGCGTCCTCCATCTCACCCAGGAGCTCCCCCACTTTATAGGTGAGGGCAGGTGAGTGCAGGTGTGGACAGGTGAAGGCAGGTGAGGGCAGGTAAGGGCAGGTGAGGACAGGTGAGGGCAGGTGAGGGCAGGTGAGGACAGTGAAGACAGGTGAGGACAGTGAGGACAGATGAGAGCAGGTGAGGGCAGGTGAGGGCAAATGAGAGCAGATGAGGACAGTAAGGACAGGTGAGGGCAGATGAGGATAGGTGAGGACAGTGAGGACAGGTGAGGGCAGGTGAAGTCAGGTGAGAGCAGGTGAGGATGGTGAGGACAGATGAGAGTAGGTGAGGGCAGATGAGAGCAAGTGAGGACAGTAAGGACAGGTGAGGGCAGTGAGGACAGGTGAGGGCAGGTGAGGACAGTGAGGACAGTGAGGACAGTGAGG
>NW_006921656.1:1215614-1216768 GCF_000298275.1 Orycteropus afer afer | reverse complement strand
TGAGGACAGGTGAAGGCAGGTGAAGGCAGGTGAAGGCAGGTGAGGACAGGTGAGGGCAGGTGAGGACAGGTGAAGGCAGGTGAGGGCAGGTGAGGACAGGTGAGGGCAGATGAGGATAGGTGAGGACAGTGAGGACAGGTGAGGGCAGGTGAAGGCAGGTGAGAGCAGGTGAGGATAGTAAGGACAGGTGAGGGCAGTGAAGACAGGTGAGAGCAGGTGAGGACAGTGAGGACAGTGAGGGCAGGTGAGGACAGTGAGGACAGTGAGGGCAGGTGAGGGCAGATGAGGACAGGTGAGGGCAGAGGAGAGCAGGTGAGGCACAGAGGAGTTCAGCCCTCAGCTTGAGGTCCAGCAAGCTGGAGGTGGCCAAGTGTGTCTAAACCATAGACTGTGTGGCACCAGGACTGCTAAGGGGCTGGGGGAGCCCATGAGACTCTGCTCGGGAGGCCAGAGCTACGGGCCCACAGCATCTGGGGGTGGGACCTTGGGACGATTTAGTCAACAAACTGTTTCAGACATCTGCAGAAGCCTGGTGCCCAGGACTCAACCCACCAATTAAAGCAGAAGCAGGGGCGGGGTGTGGGGTTGGGGGCTGGCGAGGTGGGCAGGCGTCAGTCTGTGTCCCAGGCCCTCTGTGTCTTCCTGAAGCCCCACCTTCCCCCAGACCCTCTACTCTTGTCCTCTGCCCTGACCTCTCGAGTTGCAGGACTTCCAGGTCTGGCTTCAGTGGGTCATTTCCCAGACCCACATAGGCTCTCACATCACTTACCTGTCCACCAGACCTGACTCCACCCAGGGCTTAGGGCATCTGCCCGCAATTGCAGAGAGGGCACTGAGAGGGAAGGGGCAGGAGGGGAGGGAGAGCAGGGGAGGGCGGTCGAGGAGGGGAGTCGGGCTGTGGAGCAGGACTTTAGGGGCAGAGACAGGGCGAAGGGTGGGAGACACAGCAGGGGAGAGAAAGTGAGGAGGTGGGCGCCAGCCATCTGCTCGGCTGGGAGCCTTTCCAGGGGGTGGAGTCATCCCCTCCCCCTGGAAGTGAACCTCTTTCTGGGCTGGGTGGGCTGATACCCCAACATCAGCTTCTCCAAGGAGCTGGGAGTATGGTGTGGTATGAGGCAGGGGCAGGGTTGAAGCCAGAGCCCCTCAGGGGACCT
>NW_006921656.1:1213529-1215009 GCF_000298275.1 Orycteropus afer afer | reverse complement strand
TTCAAGGTCATGGAGGGGACAGTGTTCAGCTATCCTGAATCCTGACCCCTGTAGTGCCAGCTCCCTCTTGGGGCCTCTGGCTGGACCAGGCTCTGACCCTGCAAACTGAGAAGTGGACTCAGGCACCTAGGACCCCTGGCCCCTCAGACATGTTCCCTCTCTGTTCTTCCCTCCCTGCCCACGAGCACACAGAGCTGATAAACTCCCCAGGCTGTAACTGCTGAGCGCCTCCACCGATGCACCCCACAGGTACCCAGGAAGCTCTTTGCCTGTAGTGTCTTCATCTGTAATTAGATCTGCTCACGCTTGTGTGTCCATCTGCCCATCTGCACATCCTGCCCTCTGTCCCCGGTCAGGGCCTCCTGAAAGCCTGGGGGGTCAGCTTGGATGACCGGGTGGGTCCCACATCATCCCACAGCCCCCTGACAGCAGAGTTTTCTGCAGCTGCAGGAAGGAGGGATTGGAGGCTGGAGTGAAGAGAGCTCGTGTCCCATGCTGGTTTAGGATGGAGGGGACCCCATGGAAAGGAGTGTGGGCAGCCTCTGGGGGCAGACGGTGACCTTTGCAGCAGCACCAAGAAGGGGCCCTGAGACCTGCAACCACAGGAACCACGTTCTGCCAACGACCTGGATGAGCTGGGAGTGAATCTTCCCAGCGCCTCCCCGTAAAAGCCCTGCCAGCCAGCACCTCGACGTCAGCCTGATCCCAGAACACAGCTGGGCCTCCTCGACTTCCCCACAGAAAGGGCTGAGAACCCACAAACAGTGTGCATTGAAGCCCTTTTGTTTGGTAGTTTGTTACACAGCCATAGAGCGAATATGAAACCCATGTGGGCGGAGACGGGTGTGAGTTTGGGCGTGTCTGGCCCCATCCACAGTGCTGGGAGTGAGTCGTGGTGGCGCCAGAGAGAGGCCACCTTGTGGCTTTTGACCCCTCCTCCCCTGTGCAATGGGAACACGGTATCAGAAAATTGTCAGAGTCCCTTCCTAGCCCAAAGCACACTCTGCCGTCACTGTGTCCCTCCAAGCCAGGCTCCCTTGGTGGACCATCAGCTCTGCAGAGGGGTGGCCTTCCGGGCTGGTGCTGAGTCCACTCGAGCTGTGCCCAGGTAGTGGCTCGAGCCCAGTCAGCCTCATTGGAGCTGTAGGGTCCCACACACATGGGCCTGCGACATGCGTGGTGCACATAGGACCCATGGACCCACTGTGTCCCCTGCGGCTCCTCTGACCCGAGACGACCCCTCTTGTCCTCAGAACCCTGGAAGCAGGAAGCGAGGCTGTTCCACACGCCCCTCCAAAGCCAAGTTCTGCCGTGCGAGAGCCCAGGAGGCAGTTCCGCACGGTGGGGGCTGCTTCTGCCCACACCTGGCTTCGTTCCCGGGTCCCAGCGATTGCTCCCACTCACCTCTCTCGGTCCTCAACCCCTGTTGTTTCTGCTTCCTTTCTGGAGCTGCTCTAGACGTGGCTGTGGCCAGGGCTGC
>NW_006921656.1:1211291-1212764 GCF_000298275.1 Orycteropus afer afer | reverse complement strand
GGGGTCCAGAACCAGGGGGTCAGCAGGGCTGGGTCCTCCTGGGGGCTCCGGGGGGTCCTTCCCTGTCTCCTGTGGATGCCGCTGTTGCTGTCAGGAGCCTCCCTCAAGCTCGTTCCCACACAAGCTACCCTGCATGCCACAGAACCAAATGCGGCCTGGTCCCGCGCCAGCCACGGCGACCCTGCGTGCCACAGAACCAAATGCGGCCTGGTCCCGCGCCAGCCTTGCCGTTGTTGGTGGCTTGAGCCCACTCTTCTCTGTGCGCGCTTTGGTTGTGTTCATTCTGACTTTGGGTCACTCTTTTTTTTCTTTTTTAATTTTATTTGGGTGAAAGTTTACAGAGCAAATTCATTTTCCACACAACCGTCCAAACACATTTTGTCTCATGACATTGACTGCAATCCCCACAATGTAACGGCTCTCTTCCCACTTCCTCTCTTGAGGGGGGTCACTCTGACAGGTACTACAGTGTCCGCCAGCCGCTGTGGGGACCCCAGGGGTGGCTCGGCAGGTTAACTTCTGCTTAATTAGATCAAGAGATCCCGACGGGTGCTGGCAGAGAACCACTGGCCTGGACTCCCTGGATTGGCTCCTTGAGAGCCGGCCAGCAGCCTCCCTCTGGGGTGCCCCGACGTGCCTACTGGTTCCCCAGTGGGTGGGTGGGGTACCACCACGGAGCATGGTCTCCAAGGGGGTGCACAGCCCCTGGGGGTGTGAGGATGACCATCAGGCAGCAGGAGGAAGGTGCCAGAACTTCTGTGTGGGTGGACCCACCTTAAACCGAGCACTCTGACTCAGCGGGAGCTCTTGCCCTCTCTCATCTCCCTGGGCGATGCTGAGAGTGCATGCCCCTGAGGGGCCACGATGCAGAGGGGTACAGCAGCACCCCTCACCCTTCTTTCAGCATGTATGACTGAACTGTGCCCCCAGGAAGATCCGTTCAAGTTCTTGCCCTGTACCTGTGACCCTTCCCTCATCTGGAGATAGGGTTCTTTTTGTTATCTGGGCACAGGAAGGCACATGGGAGGCAGGTGGGTGCTGATCCCTTTGGAGCCATGTCTAGTAAAAGGGAGAAATGACACAGAGACAGTCACACACGGTGGTGGGCACTGTGTGAGGACACAAGTCCAAGCAGAGGGACCCCAGGAAACGCCCGGGGCTGCCAGAAGCTGAGGAGGCGTGACCACCCCGCCGTACACTTCCTTGCTGGCACCCTGAGTTAGGACGCTGGGCCTCCAGAACCGAGGCAACTTCCTGCTCTTGAATCCACTGGCTGTGAGGTGTTTTGCTATGAAAAAGACTCAGCACATGTGCCTTTTGTGGTTGATAAGTGCCCAGCCACCAGGGTTCACTCATCCTGCCCTTCCGTTGGCACAGAGGTTAAAGCATTTGGCTGCCAACCAAAAAGTCAGTGGTTCAAATCCACCAGCTGCTCCCTGGGAGAACTATTGACAGCCTTGGAGACCCTGTGGG
>NW_006921656.1:1209217-1211191 GCF_000298275.1 Orycteropus afer afer | reverse complement strand
CTGTGGGTCAGAATGGACTCCAGGGCAGTGGGTGTGGTTTGGGCTTTGTTTCTGTGAAGACTGACAGCCTTGGAGACCCTGTGGGGCAGTTCCACTCTGTCCTCTAGGGGCGCTGTGGGCAGAAATGGACTCCATGCAGTGGATGTGGTTTGGGCTTTGTTTCCATGAACATTGACAGCCTTGGAGACCCTGTGGGCAGTTCCACTCTGTCCTCTAGGGGCGCTGTGGGTCAGAATGGACTCCAGGACAGTGGGTGTGGTTTGGGCTTTGTTTCCATGAACATTGACAGCCTTGGAGACCCTCTGGGCAGTTCCACTCTGTCCTCTAGGGGCGCTGTGGGTCAGAACCCACTGGACGGCAGCAGCACAGCACCAACCAAGCCAGCACCGTCTGCAAACTGACCGAGGAGAGCAGCCTTTAGCAACACATGGGTGGTGGTACAACCTACAATGTAAACAAACATGTTGCATATGTTAGGGGACGCTTCATCTCTGGGGAGCACAGTGAAATGTCTGGAGAGGCGGCTGTGGACAGCTGCGATGGCTTTGGAATGGGAAGAGACTGTCCCTTTACAGATGGAGAGCCTATGGGCCAGGGAAGGGAGGTGACCTGTGGGATGGGTTTGGTACCCTGGCATTTTGGCGTTGTGGCTCTCGTCCTGTGTTTCTTGGACATGTCCGTGACTCCACCCTCCTCAGGACGTGACGGGTGGCTGGTCCTGTGCCCGGGGTGCAGGACTTACCCCCTCTGCCCCTTAGCCCCCGCCCCCCTCCTTCCCTGTCTCTAGTCCAGCATTCCCCCCCTTCTCTGTGGTTTCTGGGCACCTGCCTCCCACCGTGAGGTTCCTGAGCACCTGCTGTGTGCCAAGTGCTGGGGGACAGAGGTGCAGCCCAGGGCTACTGTCCCCTGGACGATACCCTCCCCGGTCACTCATTTCAGACTTTTCCTCCACTTCTACACAGCATGGTGATGGGGGGTGCCCCTGAGGTTACCAGGCAGGCGAGGGGCAAAGCCGCTGTCACTGGGCAGGGGGCAATTTCTGCTCAGATTCTGGTGAGCCTTCCCTCCCCCTGCGCCGTCCCCGCCTCCCCCTGCTACCCCGCCCCTCCCCCACGCTCCCCAGTTCCCCCTCGCTCCTCACGCCCCTGCCCACTCCGCTCCTGCCGCCAGCCCTGCCCCACTCTGCCCCAAGGAAGGCAGATGCTCGCCAAGCCTGCGGGCAGCCCAGGGCTCCTCTGTGCCCTCCTCACCAGGGGCCTTTTAGGAGCGGGCTGGTGCAGGGGGTCTAGGCTGCCCGAGACCCCCGTCCCTCTGGCTGAGCTGAGATCTGGGAAGTCGGCTGGTGAAAGCTTCACTCTCAGGGCCCATGAGCAGCCCTCCGGCCCACCCTGTGGTTCCTTGTTGGTCAAACACGTTGTCGGGGGCCTGGGGGACGGGAGTCGGCGTTTCTCAGGAGCCGCTTGGACCCGCAGGCCCAGAACAGAGACAGAGCCAGCAGGGCTCAGAGCAGGGCCATGTGGAAAGCTGCTGAAGGGAAGGGCCGGGGCAGCACTGTCCTGCGGTCTCCTCCCCTCTGTCAGCGAGGCATCGCCCTGTGAGCACTGGCTGCGGAGTCCACATCCCGGTGCCACCCACGGGCTGGGGTGGGCTGGGCCGCTGGGGCGTGGGGACGTGGAGGCTGGGAGGCAAGTTCTAGGTGGCGTCCCTGGCACCCACCTGGAGGGCAGAGGCTCCACAGCTGAGCCTGGGGACCCTCATGGTGGGGAGTCCAGCGGGGCGAGCCGAACCCTCCCTCAGACTCCTCCCTAGAGCTCAGCCCTCCGTGTCCGGCAGGAAGCCCCCTCCTGCACGCCAGCCGGGACTCCTCCAGGTCTTCCTCCCTGTCCCACCCTCACTAGCTCTGTGCCATGGGTGGGCCTGCTTCCTGGCCCTGCTGCCCGGCCTCCTCTGCCTGTGTCCCCCGTACCCTACCAC
>NW_006921656.1:1200931-1208895 GCF_000298275.1 Orycteropus afer afer | reverse complement strand
TGTGGCGGTGGCTCTGCGACCTTGGTCGGGGTGTCCGGAGCCACGCACTTAGGAAGCCCTTCCTCCAGAGCTCTGCTTGGGGCAGCCCTGGGTCGGCCCATAGACTGGACACACAGCCCTTCCCTGGCAGCGCCACCAGGCAGCTGGGCAGGGCAGTGCCAGTGGTGTCCCTTAGGGGGTCTGGGAGGCACTGAGAAGGGGCAGGCTTTCCCTGCTGGCCCCCCATGCCCTGCCGGCTGTGGTGGGGTGTCTCTGGGGTTCCCCTCTCTTGGGTGGTGCCAGGACTTGGGCGAAGCTGACTCCGGCTGTCTCCCCGTGGCTGAGAGGGGGTGACGCCGGTGGGGGGGCAGCTGCTGTTGGGCTCCGGGGGTGGACGCGGGACGTTCTGCAAAGGACTTTGCATAGCTGACCTCGCTCACCGCACTGGGCTTCCCGAGACGGTCTGTTCTCCTATCTTGCAGTTCCGAACGGAGGGCCCTCTGTCCGCCCCTCCACCAGGCCCTAGGCTGTCTGACCTGGGCTTGTCCAGGGTGGGAGCTTGCCTTCTGGGCAGCCTGCATCCCTTGGAGTTGATCCCAAAGCAGAGGCCTGGCTGCGCCTCTGCAGGACATACCCCTGACGCTGGTCCTTCAGAGCCTTGGGCAGGAGCCTGGTCCCTTTCCTAGAGCGGGGATGGGCCTTTGCCTCTGGAAATGGTTGGACAGGTGACCTGAGAAATGGGCAGAAGTGAGGCTGGCCTCATGCTGCAGCATCACGATGCCTCTCGGAGGCGGTGGACCTGTCCTAGGAACCCCACCCCCGGGCTGTAGAGGAGGGTGCACGGGGGGCTGGGGCACCCTCCAGGCTGGGGGCTCTGCGGCCTCCCCACTCTGTGTTCACAGCAATTCCAGCGCCCACGTTCGGCCTGGGCCCAGCACTTGTCCCTAGCATGCCCTGTCATGCCATGGGCATGTGTACTGTCTTCCCTGGCCCGTGTAGCCTCCACGCGCACACCTGCCCCAGGCGGGTCCCATCCACCGGCGGCCTTACCATCCTGGCCTCTGGAAGTGAGAGCAGGAAAGATTAGAGATATTAATTAAATTAATTTAATTTAGCCCGGGTTCTAATTGTCTGGAGAAACTTCTGGGATCAACATTAATTTATTTCCACTTAAGGCCAGTTACACTAACACAAATCCGCTTTAAGTATTAAAACACCGACACTGTGAATCAGATAATAAATTGAGTCAGGGTAGCTGGGAGGCAAGGAGTGCCTGGGGTGGCTGAGGAGCAGCCTCTGCAGCAGAGAGACCCATAGCTCTAGGCAAATCTGCTGCAAAAGACCTTTGAAAAATGTTAAAGAGCAGAGATGTCACTTTGAAGACTGAGGTGTCCCTGACCCAGGCCGTGGTCTCTTCAAGAGTGGCATGTTCATGGGCAAGCTGGACGATGAGTAAGGAGGACCGCAGAAGAATTGATGCTTCTGGACAGTGGTATTGGCAAAAATGTTGGATGTGCCAAGGCTGCTGGAAGTACGAACAAATCTGTCCTGGAAGAAGTGCAGCTGGAATGCTCCTTAAAAGCGAGAATGGCCAGACTTTGTCTCACGAAGTTTCATCAAGTGGGCAGAAGGGACCAGTCCCTGGAGAAGGGCATCATGGGTGGCAAAGTGGAGGGTCAGTGAAAAAGGGGAAGGCCCTCACTGAGATGGGCCGACCCAGGGCTGCAACGACGGGCTCGGGTACAGCAAGGACCATGGGGCTGGTGCAGGGCTGGGCAGCATTTCCTTCTGTTGTGCTGGGGTCACTGCGAGCTGGAACTGACTCGAAGGCACCGAACAACAACAACAACAACAACAGCATCCGTCTGTCTATGGGGCCCTGCTGGTGCAAGGGGTAAGTGCTTGGCTGCCACCTGAAAGGGTGGCGGTTCAAACCTCTGCCTCCGTAAAGATCACAGCCCAGGGAACCCTATGGAACAGTTCTTTCCTGTGACATGGGGTCGCTGTGGGTCGGGATTTCCTCAACGGCACCCAACCACAACCACAATGCATGTCTCCTTAGTTCGGTTTCTCCAGAGAAGCCCGTGCGGTGACTGCCGTCTCTGGTTCCAGAGCTCAGCGCGCAGGCCACGGGCCCCAGTTGGTGTCTGGTGAAATGACAAGGCTTCATTCTTCCAGTGTCCAGCAGGCCCTGCCTAGAGCCAGATCCTGTGCTGGGTCCAAGGGTCAGAATTAAGTCAAGCCCTGCTTTCGAGGGGGAGGCGATAAAGAGACCATCCAGGCTGGGGGGGGGGGGGGTTCAGACACCTAAGGGAGGCGCCTGTGGGCCTTAGAGGCTCACAGAGGGGTGGGGGCAGGCTTCTGGGAAGGTGCGATGTTGCTGTTACTGTGCAGGGGTGCAGGGGTCTCCAGTCCCCAGGTCTGGGGCCAGACGCCGGCAGCGCACTGTCCTGACACCCAGCCAGGGCTGGGGGCAGGTCTGGGGCAGACGTCACACTCACTCTCCACCCGGAGAAGGCCACACAGCCCCTGGGCTGAGCCCGAGAGCTCCAGAATGAAGGGGCCCAGGTAGCAGGTGGGGAGAAAGTCCTGCGTTTGCAGCCAGATGGATCTGGGTTTGGCTGGCAGCCGAATCACCTACTGACCTAGGCCCTCCTTGGGCAAGTTGGCTGGTCTCTGGAAGCCAAGGAGAGGTTGCCCCATGGCCTGGGCTTGTGTGGGCGGGGCCTGTGTGGGCGGAGCCTGACTCGGGACAGCAGAGTCCGGCCCCTTTTATCCCAGGTGAGAGAAGGGGGAGGCAGAACCAGGAGGTGGGACTGAGTGCGGCCTCTCTGGAGCCAGGAGCCCTAATAGAAGGTGTGGGAGAAACAGCAAAGCCAGCAGAAAGCCTTGCTTGGGAGGCGTGGGCTGGGATCTCTGCTGGGTCCTTTTTGAGCTGTGTGGCCTTGGGGCCTCATTCCTTAAAACTGGCTGGGGGATCGGCCTCTTCTTTCGCAGACCTGGGCTCCAGGGCCTCCCCAGCCTGGGGTCTTGCCCTGGTGGGGTGGTGCTTGGTCAGGCTGCACCTCCCGCCCAAAAAACCACCAAACTCACTGCCTTGGAGTTGGATCCGGCTCATAGCGACCCCTCCTTGGGTTTCTGAGGCGATATCACTACAGAAGTAGATTGCCCACCTTCTGAGGTGTGGGTGGTGGGTTTGAACCGCCAGCCTTCTGGTTAGCAGTCAAATGCCTGAGGCACTATGCTACCAGAGCTCCTATAGGCTGCACCTGGGTAGGCCAAATCCTCCGTGTGGGGGCGGCTGGAGCAGTGCCCCTGTTCTCCAGAGCTGTGACTCACCTGGTGTTGACAGCGTGTGAGTCATCGCAAGGGGAGGTGGGAAGGTTTCCAGCTCCAGGACTCCGGCTCACAGAAATGCTGTCTGATGCATGGGCACCCTGGGCTCACAGAGCCAACCCCGTGCCCCCACTCTCTCTCCTGGACTCTCTGTGACTCAGGGACTCCTGGGTGCTGGATACCACTTGTCCTACTGTGCCAGTGCACTGCTGGTTCGACTGAGTCGAGGGAGGGGAAGTGCAGAGGACAGTTGGTCTGCTACTGACCATCTAGTTAGGGGTGAGAGGCTTTCATCTACAGCCTGTGGTGGGGGGTGAAGAAAAGGCCAGGGTTTGTGCCACTACCCTGTTGGGTGACATAGGTGGCAAAGACTGGGGTACGGGTGGTGCCGAAGGAGGAGGGAGCAGACCCAGGTCCACGTGGAGCTCTGAAAAGGGCGGGGTGGTCAGTGCCTCACTGATTTTGAAGACTGACTCTGTTCACTCTTGTTTTCTCCCCTTGCCGATCACATCTCCTCGTGTGCCCACCTCCCCAGGTGCGTAAGGGGTGAGTGTCCACCTCCCCAGGTGGGTAAGGGGCAGAGCACCTACCTCCCCAGGTGAGTAAGGGGTGAGTGCACACCTCCCCAGGTGAGTAAGGGGCGAGTGCCCACCTTCCCAGGTGGATAAACGGCAGAGCACCCACCCTCCCAGGTGCATAAAGGGCAGAGTAGAACAAGACAGGTTTGGGGTACTTTCCAGCTGGAGTTTTGTATCACCCATGTTGAGTGCAGAGTCGCAAACATATACTATACTTTTAGGCAAATAAAGCATACCTTACAAGGTTTTTGCAAATTGTACAACCCCTCCTTTACTTGTTAGTTTCCTATGAGAATGTGGGTTATGTGCAAAAACATACAGCAAGAGTTGTTGGATGGATGGACCTGAGATATGTGGGCAGATGGGTGAAAGGAGGATGGATTGGTGGATGGACAGATGTGACAGGTGGGAGATGGATAGATGGATCTGTAGATAGGTGTGAGTGTGTGGAAGGATGGATGGGTGGCAACATGGATGGATGGAAAGGTAAATGGGATGGGTGGATGGTTGGAGGGTTGGGATGATGGATGGTGGACGAATGGATGGATGGATGCATAGATGGATAAGTGAATGGATGGTGGATGGATAGATGGGTGGGTGGATCATGGTTGGCTGTGAGGATGGATGGATGGATGGATACATGAATGGGTGGGAGATTGGATGGATGGATGGATAGGTGGATAAGTGAATGGATGGTGGATGGATAGATGGGTGGGTGGATCATGGTTGGCTGTGAGGATGGATGGATGGGTGGATGGGTGGGTGGGTCAGGGGCCCAGAATGTGGGCCAGGGTCATTGTGTGCCCACCTAGCTGCTCCTATACAGACCAGAAGGAAGGGGCGGGGGTCTCATCACCAACACAACCATGGCAGGCACCGCACTAGCCCTTCACTCTTTCCATCCCAGCGCCACCTTGGGAGGTGGGTGACAGGCCTCCATCATCCACGGGGGGAACCCGAGGCCTGTGGTCTGCAGCAGCAGGAAGCAGAGTCAGGAGGGGATCCCAGCTGGCAGGACCCCAAAGCCCCGGTCTTTCCCACAGGCGGCTTGACTCTGCGGATGATGGTTGGCTGTGAGGATGGATGGATGGGTCAGGGGGGTGGATGTTTAGGAAGATGAATGGGTGGATAGATGCATGTGTGGGTGGAGGCGAGTGGGTGGGAGGCTGGATGAATGGATGGAAGGACATGCGGATGGATAGGGAGATGAGCGGGTGGGTGGATGGATGATGTCTTTGGCTCCTCCAGCGCTGAAGCCTTAGGCTTCCTCTCCTACCAGCAGTTAGATATTTGGTGAGTCAAGGTCACAGCAAGAATCCTGGACTGGGAGGTGAAAGCCCTGGGCTTGGTTTTCACCCTGTCACTGCGTGACCTTGAGCAACTCGCTGGCTGTCTCCGATCTTCAGTTCCCATCTCAAGACAAAGGGTTGTCTTCATTGGCCTGTAAGTGTCTTCAGGGTTCCAGCAGTGTCCTGCCTCTCTGCCCAATACCCCTCCCACCCTAGGCCTCCTTGGCAGCTGTCCATCCCCTCCCCTTGCAGCAAGTCTCAACTCAGACCCTCCCAGGGGATGGCAGGTTAGCCAGCCTGTGTTGCAGACTGGCAGGTCGCCTGCTGTGAGGGCTTCTGGAGGGAGCAGTTAATGCCAGCTACGTGGCCAGATTTGGGCAGGTGCCTGGTCCGGCTCTGAGGCTGTCATTTAAATACTGCAGGAGGCTCTCTGTCTTCATGGCTTCCCCCAGCCGAGGACACAGCCCCCTCCGTGGCCCCAGACAGCTGCCATCTGGCAGGGGTGGTCAGTGGCGGCCAATATTATTATTATTTTATTTTTTGGTCAACTTAATGTGACAATGCGGCTGTCCAGACACTGCCGAGCGCCCAGCCCCTGCATCTGCCTGTCCACCCTATCCCCACCCATCACGCCGGCCCCACACAGCAGGGTGTCCATGTGACAGGCGAGGAAAAGGAGGAGAGAAGCTAGTGTTCCCTCCATGGTGATCACAGAATAATAATAATAACAGCACCACCACCAAAGCCGTGGTGAAGAGGCGAGCCTGGGGCTCTGGTCGGTGTGCTGTGTGCACCGCTCAGACTCGAGCCTCCTGTGGGAACAGCTGGGGCTTTGGGGTCCGGCCAGCCGGGACCCCCTCCTGACTCTGCTTCCTGCTGCTGCAGACCACAGGCCTCGGGTTCCCCCTGTGGATGATGGAGGCCTGTCACCCACCTCCCAAGGTGGCGCTGGGATGGAAAGAGTGAAGGGCTAGTGTGGTGCCTGCCACGGTTGTGTTGGTGACGAGACCCCCACCCCTTCCTTCTGGTCTGTATAGGAGCAGCTAGGTGGGCACACAATGACCCTGGCCCACCTTCTGGGCCCCTGAACCACTTCCCCGGCCTTCCTGGGTCCAGGGCACAGCATGGACCTTCAGTCCCAGAGACCAATGCATTTAACGTGAAGGACATGGGCCGAAAGACAAGGACCACCCCAGCTGAGTCCTGGGGATCAGGTCCTGCCCCAGGCTTGAATTTTCTCCCAATAGTATGTGTGGAGGGATGTCTGCCAATGTCTCTCAGCTCCCTTCTCTCCAGCAGCTGTGGAGTTGGTTCTGACATACGTGGGAGGGCCGTGAGTCAGGGTGGGGCCGTGCTCCACGTGATTCTCATGGTTGATAGACCCCCAGGTCCCAGAGTGGGGTCTCAGCCTCCCCGGCCTGGTCACACACCTCTCCCGGGTCGTGGGGCTGGCTGCCCAGTCCGCAGGGCTGTCCCTGTGCTCGGCAGCCTGGCTCCCGGCCAGCCTCTGGGTGGCAGTGGTGGCCCACCACCTCCCTGCCTCTGATGCTCTAGCCTCAGTCCTGGCTGTCAGAGTCTCACACTCCAGCTCCCAGGGGCACTTCTGGAACTTTCTGCCTGTAGGCCAAGGACGAGGCTAGGACAGTGGGCAGAGAAGCAGGGCCGCAGCAAGCTGTCGTCTGCCGGAGCTCATCCAACATCCCAGCTGCACATCAGAGGGTCCTGCCATGCCTGCCGGGACCTCCACGCGGTGGCACTGGCTGAGCTGCCACACGCTGGGTCTCCTTGTCCTTCCCTGTCCCTGGTGCCAACAAGGCCCTTTGTACTTCAGAGTGCCATTGAGAACAGAGGAACTTGGAGAACCTTCCGTGACATCTAGCTAGGTGAGCCGGCAGCCTCGGCTTGGATGCCTCCTGCAAGGGGACCTCACCACTTCACACTCCAAGGCGGCCCATTCCATCCAGTGACAGTTTTAGCCTTAGTTTGTTGAACAGAGGGGACACTAATACTCATGCCTGCTGACCTCATAGTGGGCAGGGGGCTGGTCGAGACTGTACAGTCGTGAGAGTCCTCCTGAGACCAAACCCAGAGCTCCCTCCCCTCCCCCAACAGGCCCTGGCTCTTGCCTCTGGCTCCAAGGACAGGGTGACCCCTCAGGGCCTGCAATGACCCATCCACCATGTCAGGGCCCAGGTCCTGGGAAACAGGGGGATTCTGGGAAACAGAGGGATTCTGGGATTGCACTCAGGTGTGAGTGGGCCCCTGGGAGAGTGCAGGAGGGTGTGGAAGAAGGTGGGCTTCACTTCTATTTGTGGGGGGACTGGAGGTTAGGAGGAGGTCTGCAGCCGGCACGGGGTGAAGACACAGGTCCCAGGATGGCACTGGCAGAAGCCCTGGGGCGGAGGAGGTGGCAGGTGTAAGATACCGCATCACCTCGGTGCATTCTGGGGTCAAGGCCAGTGACAGGCAGCCTAGATTCAAGGGGCAGAAAGCATGCACCTCTGGATGGGAGTGGCAGCAAAGCACTGTGGTCCGATCCTGTCCTCCAGAGCAGGGGAGAGCCGGGGACAGCACACAGCCCAGCGGTGGCTTTGACATGGTGGGTTTCGGGGTGCAGCTCCGTCCCTGCCTGGGGTTGGTGGGGGGGTGGTGAGAGAGGGGGGTAAAAAAGCATGCTGAGCTGGCCTGTTGAGGGCATGTCACAGAGAAGTTTCAGACACTTCATTCATGTGTTCGTCCTCCCTCCCTACTCCCTCCCACCCCCTCCCTCCCACCTCCTCCC
>NW_006921656.1:1191863-1200793 GCF_000298275.1 Orycteropus afer afer | reverse complement strand
CTCCTTCCCTCCCTCCCCTCTTTCTCTCTCCCTCCCCTTCCTCCTTTCCATAGGTATTTATGAGGTCCTCACCGTGGGTCAGACCCTGGGAATGAGACAGACATGACCCTGTCCTGGCGGAGCTGGTGGTCTGATCAGGGAGATGAGGCCAACAAGTAAACACTTACCTTGTCACCTGATTGGTCCTCGTGGGCCTGGGAGGCAGCAGGTCTGAGCAGAGGATGTTGGAGGAGCTGCCTGGGAGGAGACAAGGGAGCCGAGACAGGAGAGAGCAAGGGGCCGGCTGTGGCATGGAGTGCAGGGAAGAGCATCCGGGGCCGGGGAACAGCACGCGGGTGGCTTGGAGGTGAGCTTTGCAGGAGAGGGAGACGAGCTGCCGCGGCTCAGTTGGCTGGTCATCGCTGGACGCGTTCCTGGAAGTGACTGCACTGAGCCCTGCTGCTCTGTGACCGTCGTGAGGAAAAGGCCACCCGCTGCTCCAGGTGCTCGGCCTTTAGTGGCCTCTGAGGGTGGCTGTGTCTCCTCTCCTCCACGCAGGGGGAGACACAGCCTTCAGGAGACAGACCCGTCCTTCCAGGTGGGCTCAGAGCCAGCAGTCCCTGGGGCCCAGAGGGCATGTGGGGAGCAGAACCACTGGGGCCGGAAGTGGCTGGAGCAGGACCCCTGCAGGGGCAGAAGTGGGTAGAGCAGGCCGCCTGCCTGAGCACAGCCCCCCACCCCTCCTTACAGGTGGGCACTTGGGTGGCGGGCCTGCTGCCGGCCGTGGAGGACAGGCTGCAGTGCAGAGGGGACCCTGGCCCACCACTAAGGAGTATAATGGGGGTGATGGAGACAGTGGCATGTGGCCTAGGAGCCTGGCATCAGGCTGAGGAGGGCCCTGGCGACAGAGCTAGCACATCCCTTAAGGTCTTGTTGACCTGGTGGCGTCCTTGTGCCATTGGGGGGCTGTTGGGGGTGCCCTAAGTCATGAGGGGAGAGTTGTAGCTTCCCACAGCACTGATGTCCCCAGGGCAGGGCCAGCCTCCCTCATCACACTGGGGCTTTCTGAGGGTGGCCCAGTCCCGCTCAGATGAGAGGCTTCCACTGGCCGGACCACACTTGCCTCAGTTCTGGCTGCACTGGCGGCCACATCGCGGCATCCCTGTCCAGCCGCAGGAGCTGTCTCTGGAATGAGCACCCCCCCCCCCTTTATTTTAACTTTCCATTTTCCATGAGCAAATCCGCCTCCTGCTGCTGGTCTCCTGGTCCGATTAGAGCCGACACTTCTAAGTCTGAAAATACCCAAGTTGAGGGAAGAAGAGAAAGAGACTAAAAAAAAAAAAAAATTAAAAAAGAGACAAAAACCCCATCTAACAGTCCTGTCTACAGAAGATCCCCTTATCTCGCGGCCACAGTCCTCAGGCTCAAGGGAGCTTAATAACCAGCGGACGGCCCTTCGCGGACAAACACAACAGCTGTCAGCACAGAGCCTGGGAGGGCCCACCCCTCCCAGCCTTGCACCCGAGCTGCTCTGCTGGTGCGGAGGGGACAGGCGAGCCACCCGTGGGGCCTGGCTTATCCGAGGACCACATGAGACAGGGTGGGTTCAGGCCCTCCTGGGCCTCCCAGCACTGGTGATGCAGTGGTTAAAGCATTCAGGCTGCTCCAAAGATTGGTGGCTCAAACCCACCAGAGGCTCTGCAGGAGAAAGAAGAGGCAGTCAGCTTCCGTGAAGATTGACAGCCTTGGAAACCCTATGGGGTAGTTCCACTCTGTCCTCTAGGGGCACTGTGAGTTGGGATAGACAGCAGTGGGCGTGCTTTGGGCTTTGCTTCCGTGAAGATTGACAGCCTTGGAGACCCTGTGGGCAGTTCCCACTCTATCCTCAAGGGGCACTGTGAGTCAGAATGGACTCCATGGCAGTGGGTTTGGGCCACCCAGCAGCCCTGATGGAGGGCCTAATTGTCCCATTGTGCAGATGGGAAACTGAGGCCCAGAGAGGAGGTGGGAGTATCCAAGGTGGGGCCCATTGAGGAGACCTGGAATGAGGGCCTGGACTCAGTTTTCCCACCCATCAGGTGAGCAGGTGCCATTCTACCTCCTAAATTCCCAGGGACACAGTCTGAGGAGGCAGGGAGGGAGCCTGGGCCCTGGGCACACTGTGTTCTGAACCCTTTGGGGATGTGGGTCCAGCAGAGAGGGCAGGGTGGGCATGTACCCTTGTCACCATGGTGACCTGGCACCAGATGTTGGAAGAGCATGTCCTGAGCTCTTGCACCAGCAGGCTACCCACTGGACTCTGATCCTTGCTTTGCTGGTCTGTGGGATGGGAGTAGCTGTTCCGCTCGGAAGAGGGGGCCGCACTCTGCTGGGGTTACCAGGGCTGGGTGCCCTGTGGAAACCTGACATGCTGTCCCCTCTTTTTGGAGCACCCGTGAAGTTCCAACAAGACCCCTGGGGGCTGACTCACCCCTCGGGGGAAGCACCTCGGGCGACCTGGAGCTTGCAGCCGGCGGGGTGGTAATCCCCTCTCCCTCCTCTGCCTCCATCTGAGCCTGAGCCAAAGATCTGGAATTAAAGTGCAGGATGGAGAATTTGAGAGGGGCTGGAAGGGCCCTTCAGGAACAAAGTCCAAATTGGAAAAGCTACCGTGAGGATGGGCAGTGTTTTATGTACAACGAGCGCGGTGGAGGGGGCTCAACCATAGCTGGAGCATCTGAAGGGTGGCGGCCGGGCAGCTGCCTCTGCCTCCAGGGCGAGGGCAGAGGGGCTGCAGAGACTGGGGAGGGGCTGGAGACCCCCTCCAGCAGCACGGGGGGCCAGGGATGGCTGTGGCCTGTGTCCTCCTGGTAGCAGCAGAAGGGGATGCTGTCTGCGGTTTGGATGCAGTCGCCAGGATCCAGCCTCCAGTGCGCCTATCGTGGTCCGGACGCAGCCCCAGCTCTCAGGCCCTTTCAGGCCGATGGGGAGGGCAGTGAGGCAGGTAGACAATATGGAGAATGGAGTCTCTGTGGGGGAGATTCAGGACCCCCGGAAGATGGCCCAGTGCAGCCCAGGAGACAGAGATCTCAAGCTAGCGGGCTGTCTTGGCAACGTCGAACACTCTGCAGTTAGAGGGTTTTTAGGAATTATAATTACTGTTTGTGAGAGTAGGGCTGGTGGTTCCAGGGCAGAATTCTCGCCTTCCATGCAGGAGACCCCAGATGGAGTCCTGGCCGAGGCACCTTGTCCACAGCCCCCACCTGTCAGGTGGCTCTCGCGTTGCCGTGAAGCTGAGCAGGTTTCATCAGAGCTTCTAGACTAAGTCCAGCCTGGCTCCATTAAGAGGCAAGACTTCCAGAAATGAGCCAATGAGAACCGTGTGGCTCACAACGGTCCCACCCACAGCACATCACGGGAATGATGCAGGACCTTGTCTCATCCCGCTGTGCACGGGGCTCTCGGGAGTCGGGGACTGACTTGATGGCAGTTGACAATATGAGAGCATCTGGGTGGCCACCTACCAGGTGGGCTTCAGAGAAGTTCTCTCTTTGAGTGGGAAATGGGACCACGAGCCCCTGGAGCTGCATCAAGCCCCTCGGGTCTGCAGTGGTCCCCAGCCATGTAGTGGGAGTCTGTAGATGGTAAGATCCCAGACAGTGTGTTGAAGAATCTTGCTGTCTCTGGTCTCAGTCATGCATTTTAATGGAACCAAATGACTCCCTTTGGGCTCGGTGATGGGGACACTCTGGTTCAACGCGGATGTGGCCTGGGACCTTGCTCACATCAGTCCAATGCGTGTTGGCTGAGCTCTGGTGCCAGCCTCTGACCTGGGTGAGGGGTTTCCGAGCCTAAAGCTGACCTCCTGGGCCAACGCTGTATGGGGTGCGAGCCCAGGGAAGCCAACATGAGGAGAGGACAGGGCAAATGAGGAGGTACGTGGAAGGAGGTGCCTACAGGGTGCCTTCAAGAAAGACCTCAAGGACCCACACATCAGATCCCCATGCCCAGGAGAGGGAGGGAGAGGAGGCAGCTGCTGGCTCTTTCCTACCTCCTGTCTCTTATTTGAAGGGTCTCTACCAGATGTTACCCACCACTTGGGCAGCTCTGCTGGGAGGTGCTTCAGGGATCCCAGAAGTGATGGGGAGCCCAAGGTGCAGGGTGGGAATGGGCTCCACGTGACTTCATTTCTGAGGTGACAGGCCCCATGGTGGCCATGCAGGAGCATGGCCTTTCCACCAGGGCAGGCAGACTGGTGGTTTCTAGGAGATGGAGCTGGGGGCAACACCAGGGGCAGGTGGTGGGGGCTGCCACTGAAGAGGGGCCTGCGGCCAAGCTGGAGGGAGAGGCAAAGGGGGCTTCCTGGAGGTGGTGACACCCAACTCCATCTGGATGGACATTGGGCAGGTGGAGAAGGGTGAGTTATGCTGAGGCCCTCCCCCTGCACCAGTGAATGTGAACTTGTTTGGGGACAATAAGGGTTTTCCTGCAAATATCGCCTGTATCCAGGTCATAGTGGAGCGTGGTGGGCCCTAACCCTAATGCCTGCTGAGTGGTATTTTACAAAAGGTGTGAACAGACACTGAGACAGAGCAGTGCACGGGGAAGACACCACGTGAGGGTCCGTTTACAAGCCAAAGAACGCCAAGGATGGCTGGGGCCACCAGGAGCCAGGAGAGAAGTCCGGAGGAATCCACACGTCCACAGCTGACCTGGACTTCTGGTCTCCAGAACTGAGCCACGTGTTTCTTTTCTTCAAAGCCACCTGCTTTGTGGAGTGACTTTAGGGCAGCCCTCAGAGACTTGGTACTTATTCTGGATTTGGGCTTTGTTCTTATGAGCGTAACTGCTTTTAATCTGAGCACACGGGACAGACAGTGGCCCCGGGAAGGTGCTCTGATGGGGCTGAACCCCACCTGTGCCTTCTGGGAAGAGCCAGGCCACTCAGCACTGTGGGTGGAGGGGCACCCGGCTCCGGAGCTACCCCTGAGCTGGGGGGATGTGACATCACTCTGTAGCTCCAACCCACGCCCCAGGGCCGGGAGTGGGGTGCTTTGGCCCGCAGCCTCAGACCCTCGGGGTGGAGGACCAAGGTGTCCCGCCTGCCCAATGGCATCCTGGGTGATAGTAGAAATCTGACCTTCACACTAGGCTCTGTGACCTTGACCGTCTGAGCCCCTCTGAGCCCAGCTCCAGGACTTGAAAAGGAGTGACCCCAGCCAGGCAGGTTCTGGGAGGAACCAGAGAAAACCGGCCAAGTCCTCTGGGCCTCTGGCTCCTTGCGCAGGCGTCAGGCATCCTGGTTTTCACCTGTAGATACAGCCTGGGCTTCTGTGCTCCTGGGGACGCAGTGTGTGTGTGTGTGTGTGTGTGTGTGCATGCACGCGCGCGCGGGGGTTGTTCCAGGCTGTGCAGTGGTATTTATCGACTCTCTGTGGCTCTTCTGCGAGCAACCAAGAAGCTGCCTCTGCCTGGGACTAGGGTCCTTTCCTGGGCAGCCAGGTGCCGGGGGCTGGGGGCGGGGCTCGCAGGCTCCAAGCCCTGCAGCAGGACTCCCCCCCGACTTGTCCTCTTCCGCTCAGCGTGCTTCCCCTCCGTTCACGCGGAAGAACGCCAGCACAGCAAGTCACTGGCGCTATTTGTTGCAGAGAAAGGCGTGACGATGCCGCGGGTGACTCAGGAGAGCCGGCCATCGGGGGAAATTTTGAAACTGACGGGCTCGGCCCAGCGGTGGCTACGAGCGTGTCTCATGTTTGGATTGGGGTGGGGTGGAGTGGAAAGGTGGGGACGAGGAGCCGGACCCCTGGAACTGGCCATCTTATCACCCCACAGGCACCTGGCTTGGCTTCCTCACCTGTAGATCACAGACGCCCACACCCTTGGCGCGTTCCTGGGCCTTGCTCAGAGCGCGGGCCGCCTCAGTCTTCTGGGCTTGGCTGGCCTCTGAGTTCTGCCTGGTACGCTCTTCCGAGGAAGACAGGGAGAGGCTGGAGGGCATGCCCCCCGCCGGAAACCACAGAAGAACTCCTGGCAGCCCTGCATCAGCCGGCCAGCCCGGAGCATGGGAAGGTCTGGAGTCTGACTGATTTTCAGTAGATGGCCAGGCCTTTATTCCTGCTGTCTCAGTCTAGAAGTGCCCCTGAAATCTGTCCACCACTAGGGCCTCTCTTGGTATTTGCTGCTTCCAGTTTCACGGGGACATGCTTGTCACTGAAGCATGGCAGACTGAGAGATGGAGGTGGACACTACGGACTGACAGTGGTGGACACTATTATAACCATCCCTAAGATTACATTATATCATAAATGTTATAACCATCCCTAAACAGCAGCAATGGCTTGGCATGAAGTATCTGACTGTGATGGTTGGAGCTGTGTGTCAACTTTATTGGACCATGATTCTGTGTGGTTTAAGCAATTGTGATGTGGGTTGTCCCCATGATGGGATCAGATGTATATGTTTTGAGCAACCAATCCATTGAAGGGGAGTTTCCCTAGGGGTGTGGCCTACTTCCAGTATATTTGTGGACATCCTGGGAAAAGAGACACTCTTCTGTGCATTGGGATCCTGTTGTGCTGCCTACAACTGTCCGTGAGCAAACAATCCACCATTCGGCCTGGAGCTCTTGGATTCGTCATTCGTTGGAGTCAACAGCCAGTACACTGCCTGCCAACCTTGACCTCCTCAGCCCCTGCGGCTGTGTGAGTCGGGAAAAGCGTCCAGCTTGACGTTTGATCCAAGAACTTGTAACGTGCCAGCTTCCATAGTGTGTGAGCCATTTTCCTAAGATACATTTCTTTCTCTATCTCTCTCTCTAAGCTTTACTGGTTTTGCTTCTCTAGAGAACCCAGCCTAACACACTGACCATGCCCACACTTCATTATTGTCTTTCTTTCCTTTCTTTATATTTTGTTGGATTCTGCTTGAAAGTAAAGTCTAGGCACTAAACTTTGTGACACTGTCGATGGTCAAGGTTCCTTCCATCTCTCTCCCTTCCTTCCTTGCAGTAAAGGTGTTGATGAGCTCTGACCCTGTGCCCGACAGAGTTCCCCAAGTTCTGGAGTTCGCCTGTTGCATCCCTGCGCAGCTGCAGAGCGTACCCTCCATGACTGCTGGGCACTGCCGCTCGGGTCAGGCACTGGGCGGTTTGTGTGGGCCAGGACTACGTGCTCAGTGGGGTTGGTTCTCCGGTGACCTCCTGTGGTCTGGTGGCCTTTCTTTTGTGATGTTGGCAGCCACTGTGATGAGTGCCAGGAATTTGTTAGTGCTTGCAGATGGTGATATTTTATTTTTCTCCATAAAGGAAAATTTTGCTCGGCATACCAAACGTGAACCTCGACTTCTCTCTCCACGTAGATGCTTCTCCGATGCTCGGTGCCGACCTTCCAGAAGCCTCCGGATCCTTCCTCAGGCAAAGCCAACATGGTGCCTGTGGACACGTGGCCCTGTTCTTCTTTCTACAAAACAAATCTGCTCACCAGCGATGCATTGATCGGCAGCCTGCACTCACTCAGAGTTATAAATTGTGAACATTTTCCTTGTCAATTTGCGTGGAGCTATCCATATTTTATCCACACACATTTCAGATAAAAGCTACAGCCAGTGCACCCTTCTCAGCCCTGAGGAAAAGACTGGGGCGCAAACACCCCTGTGTCCGCTCAGCGTCCACATTTCCCTGGTTATATCATGCATTTGCCTTATAGATTTTTTTTTTAAATTAAAATGGTTATCAATTAAAGTCTGCAATGCAATTGACAGGGCTCTGAAATTTCTCCTTTGCAGGCGCACACCATCCCTCTTTCTCTCCCTTTGCCGTGTATTCGGGGAGAAGTCCGACCCTCTGTCCCCCAGCTTTCCCACCTGTGTTTGCTGTCTCCCCGGGGTGTCCACACCTGCGGTCCCTCTGACCTGTGTCCTGCCATGGGGGATGCTCCAAGAGGTGTCCTCACACGGGGTCCCTCTGACCTGTGTCCTGCCATGGGGGGTGCTCCAAGAGGTGTCCTCACACAGGGTCCCTCTGACCTGTGTCCTGTCATAGGGTTGCACCGAGGGGTGTCCTCACACGGGGTCCCTCTGACCTGTGTCCTGTCATAGGGGGTGCTCCGAGGGGTGTCCTCACGGGGGGCCCTCTGACCTGTGTCCTGCCATCGGGGGTGCACCGAGGGGCGCTCACAGTCAGGCTGTTTGTGTTCTCCCAGCAGGAGGTGTGCATGTCTGCCTCTCACTCTCCTTCACTGATGTTCACCATGTTGGCCACCCTTGTCTGTAATGAGCCCATTAAGGATTCAGAAAATGGTGGTGACATGACTCTGTCTTTGGTTCTGCATGGCCTGGCTGGACGGTGTCAGTGGAAGGACGTGCTGTTCACCGGCTGTCGGTCACGTGAAGGTGCGGTTCAGTTGGCCAGACAGCCTGGCTCTTTATTTGCTCGTATGGACGTGCTGGGTTGGTTTCCTCACATCCTCCAGTGATGGCCTGGGGGGTGTGGTCTCCCAGTCATGTGGACTCACAGATAAAAACATACTGGGTTTCCATTAACGCAGACAGACCCCCCCATGGCCGTTTAAGCTTGCCCCATCTCTGGCAGTGGGAACCTCTTCCCCTTGGTTCTAAGTCCTTTGGACGTGACCCTGGTGGTCTGTGAGCTCTCCCTTGCTTTCTGGTGTGACAAGATGTTCTGGGCTCCCTCGGTACATTTCCTGCCCCAGACCTGGACTCAGCCACTTCTCCAAGGAGCCCCAGTTCCTGTCAGTGGGGAATGACATTTAGGGTCCCTGAGTGGTGCCAACAGTCAACACACTTGGCTGCCAACTGGAGGGGTGGAGGTTCAAGTCCACACAAAGATGCCTTGGAAGGAAGACCTGGCAATCCACTTGGAAAGAATCAGCCACTGTAAACCTGTGGGTCACTGTGAGCCACAGACCCCACGGCAGCTGCTTGGCACTTTGAGTCTATAATCTGGGGGGCTGGGG
>NW_006921656.1:1184040-1191477 GCF_000298275.1 Orycteropus afer afer | reverse complement strand
CGTGGAGGGTAGGGTCTCACTCTGTCCAGATTGGTCATTGCTTTTCAGCCTCTCCAGAGACAGAGCTCGGACATAGTTTCAAGATTCATAAACAAGCGCCCCCCTGCCCGTGCTGATAGCGCTCGACCAGCCATGGGCTTCCAGGGTTTTACTGCAGTCCTTTGACTCTGTGTCTCCTCTCTCCCCATCTTGGCTCTGAATGACGCGAGTCCAGCGTTTGGTCTTGTTTCTGTAACTCTGGCCACAGGGTCACAGTGCCCCTGACCTTTCTAACCCTGCGGTTACTGAGAGTTGCTTGCGGTTGTTCCCCCTGTGGTCCTCTTTGGCCTTAGGCATCTCCTGCCAGGAACGTGCAATAAAATTCACTGCTTTAAACTCCTTTCAGCTGAGCCCCTCGGCGTCGTCCCACTGGCTCAGAACGCTGTTAGCTGCACGGCGCTATCTTGCTTTCTGTGTTTAGGAGTTGCTTTTGAGAAATTTAATTTTGTTTCACAATTACACATAATGTTTACATGGTTCACTCAGAGCCTAGCTCCTATCCCTGTTCCTTCTCTCGTCTTATAGGTTTTTTGCTCCTCAAGTTTTTGCTCTGGTTTCCGTGTTTATATATAACCAAACCAAACTCTGTGGCATCGAGTCGGTTCCGACTCATAGCGACCCCCATTGGGTTTCCTAGGCTGTAAGTCCTTATGGCAGTAGATCGCCCCATCTTCCTTTCACTGAGAAGCTGATGGGTTTGAACCACTGACCTTCTGCTTCGCAGCCAAATGCCTTACCCACTGCGCCACCAGAATAAATGAGTACACAGATCATATCCTGCTTCCCTTCCTGAGTGGTAAGCCGTTAGTTCTACCCACCTCTACCTGCCTGTAAGGCCCCTGTCTTAGTCCCCTAGTGCTGCTCTAACAGAAGATACCAGAGGTGGGTGGCTTTAACAGACGGGTTTATTCTCTTACAGTTTAGGAGGCTAGAAGTCTAAGTTCCCAGGGCCAGCTCTAGGGGCTGGGTGAAGGCCCCTTGACCTTGGGCTTGAGCTCTGCCTCTTGCTCCTGGCCCGCTGGAGCTAAAGGCATCTGTTAACTCAGGCAGCTCAAGGTCAACAAATAAAATGGCACAGTCCCAAGGTTACCAAACAACATGGCAGGCCAGTAGTTCAAGTCCAGAGACAGTCCCAAGATTGGCAGGAAACATGGCAGGCTGCTGAGTGAAGACTAGGCAACATGAGGGTCCAAGCCAAAAAGCTGCCAAGACCTTTTCCAAGGCTTCTCCTTATATACTGGAAGCAGACCACATCCCTAAGGCAGCTACTCGGCTGCTTGTGGCAGATTCCTCCAAGGAGCTGATGACCAGTCTCACCACGGGGAATCAGTGCATTCAGCTGCCGAGCCACTCAACCAGGCCCAGCCACGCCGACACACAACCTTAACTGCCTCACCCCCATACACCTACATATGCCGATCACCGCCGTGCACCCCTAGACACATATATACCTCTGTGTACATGTGTGCAACCCACACACTTACACACACCTGTATACCTGCAGACACCTCTCCACACCTTCTCCACCGTGCTTCTCACTGAACAGCAGGTCCTGCAGCTACTCCATAGCAGGGCTCCCGTCTGCTCCTAATAACATCCAAAGTCCTTACACAGCAAGAGCATCCCTGGCGCCCCAGTTCCTGCCCAGCTGCAGGCCACGGCTGTGGGAAGGACCCCACTGCCTCTCCAGCCTCCAAGCACAGCTTCTCTGTCTCTCTGCCTAGAGGCACTTTCCCTACCTCTGCTGGTTCCTTTCCACCAGGCTCAGTGGGAGGTCACTTCCTTCCAGAACCTTCCTCTTGTATTCCAGGGCTGTGCTCCCCAAATGCCCAGAGCCGGGTCACATCCAAGCCACAGGTCAGACATCGATGGGCCATGCTGCTGGGAAGCTGAGGACTCACTCGAGCTTGGGGACAGGGGGCCAAGGGACTCACTCTCCCGAGGTCCCCAGCCAGCGAGTGAGAGGTCGATCAGAGCCAGGGCCTGTGCTCTGGCCCCACTGCCCCTCCTGGGCAACCACATCGCTGGCAGGCAGCGGGCAGTGTCAGGCCCTCCACCCACCCCAGAGCATCAGTGGGAGGAGGTGCCTGGGGTTGGCCCCCACCCCCGCCCAGCACACTTCCCTTCACTCTTGCCCAGCTGCCTGGCCCCACAGCAGATGGGCCCGGACAGGTGCAGCTGGGCCCACCCATGTGTCCACATGGACAGCACTCACATCCCAACCAACATTTCCTAAGAGCGAGCCCACTCTGGACCTGCCCTGGGCTCTGGGTGGGGAGCTGCATGGAGGTCGGTCCTAGCTCTCAGAAATGGGTACTGAGTGCGTGGGCACCCACACTTGTGCACACACGCATGCACATGGACACACACACACATGTACACACACGCACACACATGCACCCCCCACCACCATCAAACACACGGACCCCCAGGGGGTCTCCCAGCCCCAGAGCCAGCCACCCTGGGCTCCTCTTGCCTCTCACAGCCCCGAAGTCTCTCCTGCAGGCTGGGACTTTGCTTCTGTCAGGAGGGTGCACACCGCAGTGGGGACGCTGAGCCTGGAATTCTGTGGTGCTCTGTGGACAGCTGCCTCCTTCACACGGTGTGGGAGGCCCTGGGGGAGGGCAGGGGAGGGGAGGAGCGGGGAGGGAGTCACCACTTATTGGGGCAGAGCTGTTCAGGGAACCCCTCTGGATTCTCAGCTGCGGAGGCTGAGCTTCTGGGGGACAGTCCACAGGTTGCCCTCCACACCTGCAGCCCCGCTCCCATGTGTGCAACCTCCCCACCCCATGAGATCTTAAGCCCTTGGAGCAGTTAGGTTACCCTCTGGCCTTTGGGCCCAACCAGCTGTGTCGGGTGAGGGCTAGACCAATGAGCAGCTTCGTCA
Organism: Orycteropus afer afer; assembly: GCF_000298275.1. Taxonomy (NCBI): domain Eukaryota; kingdom Metazoa; phylum Chordata; class Mammalia; order Tubulidentata; family Orycteropodidae; genus Orycteropus; species Orycteropus afer. The sequence goes on along the minus strand of NW_006921656.1, from coordinate 1,188,551 downwards.
GAGGGGCCGTGGGCACACAGGCTCAGGGGTGCCGGAAGTCTGGGCCTCCTGGGCCCTGCAGCCTCAGGGACTCAGTCAGCAGACTGGCGCTGGATGTTCCCGGGGTGGGGGCTACCTGCCTGTCCTGGCCCTGGGGATGGAGGGGGTGGCCGAGGTGCGCGGTGTTCACCTGGTGAGGAGCCCTGTCTCTTCATCCTGAGGCCTTCTGCTTGCCGTTCCCTCAGCCTGGAATGCTGTTCCCTGCACCGAGGTTCCTACCCTTGCCACTGCTGGCCTTGGGTCCATATTTGTGGTAGGGGTGTCCTGTGCACCCACCTGGGGCCAGCAGCCTTCCCATCCAATCTCCCCATCTTGACAACCAATGGCGTCTGCAGACTTTGCCAGATGTCCCCCGGGGGCCACAAGCACCCGCTCCCCAGTTTTGACTGCTCTCTCAGGTCTTAGCTGGACCCCCTCTGCCCCGAGCCTCCCTGGGAAGCGGCCTCTCTGTCAACCCCACTCAGCTTTGTTGCTGTCTCCCTGTGCGTGTGCTCCTCCCGCGCCCCCACCCCTCCGTTCTCTCTTTCATCCCCCCCTGCAGCTGCAGCCCGGCCAGCCGTCAGGCCCTGTGCCCTTGGCCCAGCTCCTGACTCACAAACGCCCACCCATGTTCTCGCTCCCTGACCCTCTGCAGAGCTCCCAGCCCCAGCTGCTGCACTTGAAGGGAACTTGTGAGGTGAGCACTTGACCCTGGAGGGAGAAAAGACTCGGAGGTTGTTGGTTCTGGAGTTGGGAAGGAATTGGCAGCTCTCCAGAGGCTTGGCTGGCCCTGCCCAGAGCCAGGGGCTGAGTGCTTCCTGCTCTCTGTTCCCTTTGCTCTTGCTGGCTGCGGCTCAGCGACCGTGTGACTCCTGTGCCATTGCTGTGACCAGCTGCAGATGGACAGGTGGGATCCACAGGGTTTCACTGGCCAGTTTTTGGCAGTCGATGGCCAGGCCTTTCTTCCTTGTCTGAGTCTGGAAGCTTCGCTGAAACCTGTCCGTCACAGCACCACACATGCCTTCCCGGACCAACGGGTGGGGCTGTGCACAAGGTGCACTGGCTGGGACTTGAACCTGAATCCCCCTTCTGGAAGGTGAGCACTCTACCTCTGAACCGCCACGGCCCCCACACGCCCTGTCCGTCCTCCATCCTAAGTTTTACTGCCCAGCATTTTAATGACCATATCTCACCATCTCTCCAGCACACACGCCTCTGAATTTGAGTGCCTCTGAACTGGGGTACGGCTTCCCTGTTCATGCCCTCTTGTCCGGGGACAGTCGAGGCACAGCTGCTGTGGCCAGCTCTCATGCAGACTTGAACTTGTCATGGCCGTGGTGGACGGATTGCACATTGGGGTGCTGTTCCCTGCTCCACATCCCTGCACTGTGACTGCCTCTTCTCCCCCAAGAAGGGGGCTCGGTGCCCAGGGAGACTGAGCTCTTGTCTCTCGGAACAGAGGCAGCTCTGGGGACATGGGACTTTTGGTATTAAAACAGGGAGAAAGTTTTGGGGAAGCTAGGATGAGTGGGTCACCCAATCGCTGCCCCCTTCCCTGACGTGGGGATGGACTTGGGACTTGATTTGACAGCAAGAGGTGGCCAATGGTGAGGTAGTCAAGTGGCTCCCAGGAAAATCAAACCCTGATGCACCATCTGCTGAGTTCTGTGGAGGGAACGCTCCGCCCTGCTGATTTCAAGCTGCCCTGGGAAGCCACGGACCCGGTCAGTGTTCTCTCGAGAGGCAGACCCAGGGAGAGGCACGTGTGCAAGTGAGAAGGATGTATGCACGTGGGGAGAGAGCGAGAGAGCGCCCTAGTGGCACCACGGTGAGGTGTTCGACTGCTAACGGAAATGTCGGCCACTTGAGCCCGCCCAGCAGCTCCAAGGGAGGAAGACCTGCTCCCAGAGAGATGACAGCCCCGAAAGCTCCGTGGGGCCATTCGCCTCTGTCACGTGGGGTCGCTGTGAGTCGGAACTGACTCTCCAACACACAGCAACAGCACAGAGAGACACACACAGAGTGGCTTCAAGCAACGGGTGAGCTGCCTCATGACTGTGGGGCCTGGCAAGTCCAACGTCTATTGGTCAGGTGACAGGCTGGAGACTTGCAGGCCTGTGTCCCAGGTCAAAGTCGGGGGACCAGAACTTCTGTTCATAGTCTGCAGCAGACACACCCTGAGGAAACTCCCTTTTCTCTGATCGGCTGACTACCTTACCTCCCAGAGCAACCACTAGTCTGGTGACCAAAGCCCGGAACTGCAGCCTCACCGCGCTGCCACGGGAATGAACCATCCCAGATGGCTGACTGCTCCCCGGCTCAGCCTAGACACGGCAGCAGTGTCCTTGTGTGAGTTATGGGGTTCTGACCTTGTGGTTCCTGATGTTAGGTTCTGCCCGTTGGTTCCGACTCACAGAGACCCACGAACAGCAGAAGGACTCTTCCCAGTCCTGCGCCATTCTCGCGATCCTCGCTGGAACTGAGCCCATCGTGAGCCACTGGGTCAGTCTGTCTCATTGAGGGTCTTCCCTTTTTTGCTGACTCTCTGCTTTGCCAAGCATGTTGTCCTTCTCCAGGGACTGGTCCCTTCTGACCACATGACAGAAGTACTAGAGATGAAGTGTGGCTGTTCTCGCTTCCAAGGAGCATTCCGGCTGTACTTCTTCTGTTCAGGGAATTACCAAGGGAGGCTAAGACCCCCTGGTGAGTGGGTATGAGGGGATGGAAAAACTTAGCCGAAGGTGTGCTCAGAGACGTGAGAAACTGATTGTAAAGAAAGTGGTGGTGAAGTAGGAGCAGAGAGTTTACAAGCCCTGAGCAGGGAGGGAGGTTTTCAAGTGTCTGCAGACGGAGAGTGGCCCAGTGGTGGCAGGCTGGGCCAAGTCGAGTAACCGCTGACCCCCTCCTACTTTCCAGGGATATTTATGCCTGGGTTCGAGGAGCCGGGATGGGGTTGCGTGCCTGTTCCCAGACAGGATGGCGCTGTGCCCAGGCTGAAAGGGCCCTGGGCAGCGTCTTGTGGCCACCACCTGTGCTATGCATTGATAAGATGCTGTCGTCAGCGGCTTAATGAATTATAGCTGCTCAAAAGAAGGGCTTCACCGGCCTTGAGGAAGGCAAGGGTGGGGGAAGAGAGCTAGCAAATTTCTCTCTTGACAAAATAAGATGGAGTCCAGGAATCATTTTGGGGGACTTTAGGGCTGTGCCCCATACATCTTCAGTCATGTGACAGATTTGTTCGTTCTTCTGGCAGCCTGTGATATTTTCAGTATTCTTTGCCAACCCCGCAGTTCAAACACATCAATTCTTCTTCAGGCTTCCTTATTCATTATCTAGTTATTTCGACCTTGAGTAGCTGTGCGCAATTCCGCTCTCTCAGGCCCCTGCCATTGCTGTGTGGGTGCTAGCCTGCCGGAGGACGGGAGGCCACGGGGAGCAGAGCCGGGCTGGCCCAGCCCAGACCCTTCTGGCCCAGCCAATCCGTGGAGGACTCAGTTAAGGCCAGCAGATCTGCCGACTCAGCTAACAGCTGGGCCAGGTGTACACGTGGGCCCTGGCCTCTGCGGGTGAGCTCATTGCTCTATCCTGCTGTTGACCTCTAGTGCTTCATGCAGTGTGTTGCCTCATGTACTGGTTTAAGCAAGCCTTCACTTTTGGTGTAGTTGTCACACAGCAGTAGCTACTTGATACACAGCTGTTCACACTCTTCTGCTGGGTTATGTGTGAGTCTAGTTGTCATTTAAAGCCCCTTCAAAAGGGCATGCTGGGATCCTGCCTGTAAGAGGCCACACAGAGAGGCCAGGGCAGTGCTGCAGCAACCCTTCAATGTTCATAATGCAAACCTCCCTCTGAAGGAATGACCCTACTTCTAGGTGTTTCAGGTGCCCTGAGAAGGGAAACGGGGCTCCGTTTTGCGCTGAAACAGACACAGAAGGATCACCTGGCACGGGCTGAGGAATGCTGTCAGGAGCAGGAGGAACAGCTGTGACCCAGATTACATGGAGGCAATGACCTGCCTGGACAGGTGACTGGTGCCTGCGTTGGTGCCACGAGGCGAGTGTGTGTCATAGTCTAACTGTGGTGCTTTCTCTCAGTATCATCAAAATAATGGTTTGTCTCATGACCAGCGGTGTCTTTGACTTGACAGCATACATGTCCTGAGTCTTAGCCACCCCAGACCGTCAGCCCTGGGGGATGGGATGGGAGGGATCATGACTTTTTTGGCACAGAATGGAGAGCCTGGAGGCTGGCGAGGTGGACAGAACACACTTAGTCCTCCTCCTGGTGCTACTGGGGGCCTGGGACAAGCATCCCTACCTCTCTGTTTCTGTCTCACTCAGCTCACCTTTACTGCAGCCCTGAGACACTAGGGCCAGACGTCCAATCAACCCATTTTAAAGACGGGAAGCTGAGCGGCTCAGAGAGGTGACCTGACTGGTGGTCCAGGACTTGATGCTCAGAGGGCCCCAGGCTCCCTGTAGTACTCTGTCTTG
>NW_006921656.1:1181644-1182725 GCF_000298275.1 Orycteropus afer afer | reverse complement strand
GCTCCTGGGTGACCTGGCAGAGCTGGGCAGAGGGGGGACGGCCGCCCGGGAGGTGGAACCAGAGCAACAACGTTCTCTCCTGGGCACGCGAAAGCTCACAGGCCTTTGCCTTCTGCATCATGGCCTGAGTGTGGGGTCCAGACAGTGGTGTCACTGGGGGAGGGGGCATGCTGGGTCACACTGTCAGAGGGAGTGACAGCAAAACGGTAGTCTATAAAATTTTGTACGGCATTTCAGCAGAAACCACTCATCTGTGCGTTGTAGTGTGGTGGCTTGCACGTTCCTGTGAGGCTAGAAACTCTGCCACCACTGTGTCACACACCAGCAGGTCACCCATAGTAGACAGGTCTCAGCAGAGCTGCCAGACAGACAGATTGGGAAGAAGGATGGGGCTATGCACTTCTGAGAAAACTGGCCACTGAAAACTGTACGAATAGCAGCGGAGCACCGTCCCACACAGTGGCAGAGGGTGAGCCTCTCAGATTGGGAGGCACTTGGAGTACGACTGGGGAAGGGCTGCCTCCTCAGAGCGGAGCCCACCTTAATGATGTGCATGGAGGACCTTCACTGGCTGATGGGCATGGCTCAAAGCTCCATTGATAATCAGAACGCGGAATGCACAAAGCATGAATCTAGGAAAATTGGACGTTGTCTAAAACGAAGTGGAATGCATGAAGATCGATATCCCAGGCACTAGTGAGCTGAAATGGACTGGCACGGGCCATTTTGAATCAGACAATCATCTGGTCTACTATGCTGGAATGACAGATTGAAGAGGGACAGTGTCACATTCATTGTCAAAAAGAACATTTCAAGAACTATCTTGAAATACACTGCTGTCAGTAATAGGATAATATCCATATGCCTACAAAGAAGAGCAGTTATTTATTTTTTAAAATAAAAATATCCCGGTACTTAGCTGTAAGGAGCTCTGGTGGCACAGGGGTTAAAGCATTCAGCTGCTAAGCAGAAGACAGAGCCCACAAGGTGCTCCGTGGAGGAAAGATGAGGCACTCTGCTTTTGTGAAGATTTACTATCTTGGAGACATTATGGGGGCAGTTCCACTCTGTCCTCTAGGGG
>NW_006921656.1:1162542-1180654 GCF_000298275.1 Orycteropus afer afer | reverse complement strand
TTGAGCCCATCAGTGCAGCCATGATGTCAACCCATTTCATCGAGTCTCCCCTTTTTCGCTGACCCTCTACTGTACCAAGCATGATGTCTTGTCCAGGGACTGGTCCCCCCTGATGACATGACCAAAGTACAAGAGACGAGGCCTTGCCATCTGACTTCTAAGGAGAATTCTGGTTCTACTTCTCCCGGACAGATTGGCTGGTTCTTCCAGCGGTCGGTGTATATTTAAGACTCCTTGCCAATGCCGTCCAGATGCATAAACCCTTCTTCTGTCTTCCATATTCAGCATCCAGCTTCCACACACATATGAGGAGATGGAAAACACCATGGCTTAGGTCAGGCCCAACTTAGCCCTCACAGTGACATCATTAATCTTCAGCACTTCAAAGAGGTCTTTTGCTGCAGATTTTCCCAATGCAATACATCATTTGGTTTCTTGATTACTGCTTCCATGGGCACAGATTGTGGATCCAAGTAAAAGGAAATCCCTGACACCTTCAATCTTTGCTCCATTTATCATGATATTGCTTAGTGGTCCAGTTGGGAGAATTTTTGTTTTCTTCATGTTGAGGTGTAATCCACACTGAAGGCTGTAGTCTTTAATCTTCATCAGTTCGTGCGTGAAGTCTTCTTTCCTTTCAGCAAGCAAGGTTGTGTCTTTTGCATATCTCAGGTTGTTAATGAGTCTTTCTCCAGTACTAAAGTCACATTCTTCTTCATATAGTCCAGTTTCTAGAATTATTTGTTCAGCATACAGATTGAATAAGTATGGCGAAAGGATGCAACCCCGACTCACACCTTTCTTGATTTTAAACCATGCAGTATCCCCTTGTTCTGGTTGAATGACTGTTTCCTGGCCCTATGGACAGGTTTTTCATACACACAATTAAATGTTCTGGAATTCCCATTCTTCATAACTTCATCCATAATTTGTTAGGATCTACCGAGTCAAATGGTTTTGCATAGTGAATAAAAGACAGGTGAACAACTTGCTGGTATCTCTGCTTTCAGCCACGATCCACCTGACAACAGCAATGTTATCCCTCGGTCCACATCCTTTTCTGGATGCTGCTTGAATTTGTGGCAGTTCCCTGTCAATAGACTGCTGCAGCCATTTTGGAATTATCTTCAGCAAAATATTGCTTACTTGTGATATTAATGATACTGTTCAATAATTTCCACATTCTGTGGGATCACCTTTCTTTGGAATGGCACGGATACAGAGTTCTTCTGTTGGGTTGGCCAGGTAGCTGTCTTCAAAAGTTCTTCAGCGTTCCATCCAGTTGGAACATCTCAGTTGGCATTCTGTCAATTCCTGGGGCCTTGTTTTTCGCCAGTGTCTTCAGTGCAGCTTGGACTTCTTCCTCCAGCACCAGTTCTTGGTTCTTGATCACGTGCTCACTCCTCAAATGGTTGAGCACTGACCAGCTTTGCAGCAAGTCTGTGTATTCCTTCGTCTTCTTTTGACGTCTCCTGCATCTTTCAGTATTTTGCCCATAGAATCTTTCAACGTTGCAACTCTAGGCTTGAACTTTGCTTCAGTTCTTTCAGCTTGAGGAATGTTGAGCACTTCCCTCCTTTTGTTTTCTAATTCCAGTATTTGCACATTTGATTGTAATGTTTTCCTTTGCCTGCTCAGGCCGCCCTTTAAAATCCTCTCTTCAGACTTTTCACTTCAGCATTTCTTCCATTTGCTTTTCTAGGTTCTAGAGCAAGTTCCAGAGTCTCTTCTGACGTCCATTTTGGTCTTTTCTTTCTTTCCTGCCTTTTTAATGACCTTTTGCTTTCTTCACGGATGATGTCTTTGATGTCATCCCACAACTCATCTGGTCTTCTGTCATTAGTGTTCAATGCCTCAAATCTGTACTTCAGATGGTCTCCAATATACTTAAGGTCATACTTTGGCTCTCATGCACTTGTTATGATTTTCCTCTACTTCAACTTGAACTTGCATGTGAGCAGTTGATGGTCTTTTCCACGCAGCTCCTGGCCTTGTTCTGACTGATGATACTGAGCTTCACCGTTAATTACCTCTTTCCTCAGATATAGTCAATTTAATTCCGTGTGTTCCATCTGGCGAGGTCCACAAGATAGTCCCTGTTTATGTAGTTGTGAGAAGGTATTTGCAATGAATACCTCGTTGGTCTTGTGAAATCCCATCGTGTGATCCCCCCTGTCGTTTCTATCGTTAAGGCCGTATTCTCTAGCTACTGGTCCTTCTTTGTTTCCAACTCTCGCATTCCAATCACCAGTAATTATCGATGCATCTTGGTTGCATTTTTGGTCAATTTCACACCACAGAAGGCGGTAAACATCTTCAGTTTCTTCATCTTTGGCATCAGTGGTTGGTGTATACATTTGAATAATGGTTGTACTAACTGGTCTTCCTTACAGGTGCATGGATAGGACCCTGTCACTGACAGTGTTGTACTTAGGGATAGACCTTGAAATGTTTTTCTGATGATGAATGGGACATCAAATTCTGTTTCAGTTTGTCATTCCCAGCACAGTAGACCAGATGATTGTCAGGTCACAATAGCCACTGCCCGTCCATTACAGCTCACTGATGCCTAGAACATTGATCTTTATGTGTTCCATTTCATTTTTGACAACTTCTGATTTTCCTTGATTCATACTTACATTCCGTGTTCCGATTGTTAATGGATGTTTGCAGCTGTTTCTTTTCGAGTCGTACCACATCTACAAGTGACGGTCCTGCCAGCTGCACTTCATCCACATCGTTAGGTCAGCTCTCCTCTGAGGAGGCCGTTCTTGCCCAGCCATATCCTGAGGGCCTCCACCCGGAGGGGCTCCCCTTCCAGCACTGTGTCAGAGTCCCCTGCTGCTCAGAAGGTTTTCAGTGGCCATTTTGTTGGGAAGTAGGTCACCAGGCCTTTCTTCCTGGTCTGTCTGAGTCTGGAAGCTCTGCGGAAGCCTGTCCACCATGGCTGACCCTGCTCGTGTTTGAAATACCAGTGGCTTCCAGCCTCACAGCAACACACAAGTCACTACAGTAAGATAGACTGACAGACGAGGGGTGAATTTTGTTGTTAGTACTCATATAAATTAATAAATATTACATTTGAGCCTTTACAGTTGTATTTATCACATGTTATTCTATGATTAAAATTGGTAGTAAACATGAAGGCTTCTGCACAGTCTGGTATGGGATGAGATCAATGGGAGGTGTGAGCTCCTAAGTGACAGCACTGGTTGGCACCAACCCTAGTGACGACAGACTCCCCGGGGGTGTCCACCATAGGGGGAGAGGGGAGCAGGACCCGCCGAGACTGCCGCTCCAACTCCTTCAAGGACTTTGGTTTGCACGTTTCTCCTTATTTGGATGTCTGCTGCAGAGCACGCATTACGCCTCTTTATTAAAACTGTTAATCAAGGGAAAATGTGAAAGAAGCTGAGAGAAGCTGAGGGTGTGGAGGATGGAGCTGTGCCAGTGTCAGGGGAATATTTATTTCGAGTGAACCCGAGCAGGATCGCAGGGGGCCTCCTCTCACACAGACTGGCTTTCTGCCTCAGTTTCTCCAGGGGACTCTGTCTTTGGGTGACAGGAACAGTGAAGGTGTCTGCAGAACCTACCATCCCTCAGGCTCTGTTTAAGGAGTTCGATGCTTATCAACCCAGATAATCCTCACGACAACCTCTGGGACAGGGAGTACCGTTCTCACTTTACAGATGAGAAGACGGACTTTAGGGAAGGCTTCCAAGGCCTCACAGTCAGCAGGTGGCAGAATGAGATTGGCGACCCAGGTGCTTGGCTCCAGGGCCCATGGTGATAGCCTCTATGTTATCTGCCTGTCTCTGTAGGTGAACGTCACCCTGTCTTGGGTCACTTCCAGGTTGGAGACCCAGGTGCTTGGCTCCAGGACCCATGGTGGTAGCCTCTATATTATCTGCCTGTCTTTGTAAGTGAGCGTCACCCTGTCTTGGGTAACTTCTGGGGCATTTCAATGTCTGTCCTCATCTTAATCCCATGAGGTAAGTGATACCATTATTTCCATTTCACAGAGGAGGAAACTGAGGCCCAAGATCACACAACTGATGAGTGGGGCATCAGAACCCTAGCTGGAATGGATCCCAGTACTGTGCAATATTTTCTATGCTCTGTTGCTTCTAATGGCTTACTCTGGCCCCTGGTTTCAGCATGACTCTGGGGAAGTCATTTCAGGTGTCCACTCTGATTACTCCTTCAGTCCTGCCTTTATGACTCAGTTCACGAGGACTTCCTCTGGAGGGTGTGCTCAGCCCTGAGGGGAATAAGCCAGGTGTGCAAGTCCAGTGGCCGGCCCTCACAGGGCTCAGGTCCTTCATGTGGGAGAGACAACAGCCAAATATGATGCTTGCTGAAAGTGAAGAGTACTTGAGAGGACTTGAAGACCTGTTGGTGAAGATCAAAGATCAATGTGGATTCCATCTCAACATAAAGAAAACAAAAATCCTCACAACTGGACCAATAAGCAACATCACGATAAGTGGAGAAAAGATTGAAGTTGTCAAGGATTTCATTTTACTTGGATCCACAACCAATACCCGTAGAAGCAGTACTCAAGAAGTCAGACAACATGTCTCATTGGGCAACTCTGCTGCAAGAGCCTCTTTAAAGTGTTAAAAAAAAGCAAAGATGTCACTTTGAGAATGGAAGTGTGCCTGATTCAAGCTATGGAATTTTCAATTGCCTCACATGCATGTGAAAGCTGGTCAACGAATAAGGGAGACTGAAAAGAATTGATGCCTTTGGTTATTCTGTTGGCAAAGAATATTGGCTGCTTCATGGACGGCCAAAAGCATGAACACATCTGTGTTGGAAGAAGTGCAGCCAGAATGCTCCTTGAAGTGCCTATGGTGAGATCTCAGGTACTGTGGACATGTTACCTGGAAGGACCCGATCTGCAGAAAGGCATCGTGCTTGTAAAGCAGAGGGTTGGTGGATTTCTGTCTTTGCTTTTTTTTCTGTCTTTGCTGTTGATTTCACTGTGTGGGAGAACACACTCTGGATGATGTCAAATTAGCGAAGGTTAGTTTTGTGGCCCAGGATGTGGTCCGTCTCGGTCCATGTTCTGTGAACACTTGAGAAGAAGGCACATTTTCTCTCGTTGGGTGGAGTGCTGCGCTGATGTTCATGGAGCCCTGTTGGCTGATGGTGCTGTGTTTGTCCATATCCTTGTGACTTTGTGGGCACTTGTTCTGTCAATTTTGAGAGAGGGTGCAATTTCCAACTAGAGTTGTGTTTGTTTCTCTTTCAGTTAAAGCAGTTTTTGCTCTACACATTTTGCAGCTCTGTTGGATGAAGACACGTTTAGGATGGTGAACTGATGGTGGAGAATTGACCCTGTGGCCCTCAAACAATGTCCATCTGTGTCTTTGGCAATTTTCTTGGCTCCGAAGCCTGCTCTGTGTGATGTGGCTATACTCATTCCTCCTTGCTTTTGATGGGGAGCTCTGGTGGCATAGTGCCTAAGGCACTTGACTGCTAACCAGAAGGCTGGCAGTTCAAACCCACCAGCCACTCCTCTGTAGGAAGACTGGATTATCTATTTCCATAGAGATACTACCCAAGGAGGGGTCACTATGAGTCGGATCTGACTTGATGGCGGTGAGCTTGGTTTTTGGTTCCTTTTGATTAAGGTCTGCGTGATACGTCCCTTTCAGTCCTTTAACTTTCAACCTCCTATATTGTTACACAGGGCAACCCATGTGAGCCGGACGCAGCAGGACTGTCTTGGTTGCCCAAGTCTCCTGAGTTACCCACCTTTGACAGGCCGCAGTCCTACTTACCCACTTTCCATCACTCTCTCTCAGTGGAAATAGTTGAGTTTTCCTTCTTGGACAGGTTTCTGTCTTACACAGGTTGTACTGTATGTGAAGTGAGTTTCTTATAGACAGAATACAGTTGGGTCACATTGCATAATACATAATAATTGATATTTTCAGACCATTTGCATTCCATTAATTATTGACACATTAGAGAATAACCTGGACCATTTCATTTTCCATTTGTTCTCTGGTTTTTTGTCTCTTTTTCTTGCCTTCCTGTGGGTCTCTTGACCTCTTGTTTTTCACTCTTGTGTTGATTTATTTGTAGTGTTTTGAATGTACCTCTTTGTACAGCTGTTTTAACACTTGCTCTGGTATTCCATTGTCCGTACGTAACTCATCACAGTCTGCCGGTGTTGTTATCTTCACCAGTTCAAGTGAAGTGTAGAAACCTTACCTCCTGTTACATGCCTTTGCCTTTTCATGTTTATGATGTATAAAACTCCCTTCCATCAAGTCGATCCTGACTTACAGTGACCCCCACTGGGTTTCCAAGGTTGTAAATCTTTATGGAAGTAGATTGCCTTGTCTTTCCCCTGGAGAGCAGCTGGTGGGTTTGAACCACTGACCTTCTGGTTAGCAGCCAAATCCCTTACCCACCATGCCACCAGAGCTCCTTTTATTATAATAGCGTTAAATACTTCCTCTGCTTACATTTAGAACCAGGTCAGACAGTGTTATAATTTTGCTTCAACTGTCAAACATGCTTTAGGAAAATTAAGAGGAGAAAGAAAACGTATCTGACCATATTTTTACTCTTTGTGACACTCTTCCTTCTTCCCTGGCATTCCACAATTACTTCTCTTATCATTTATTTTCTGCTTAACTTCCTTAGCCATTCTTTAGCGTCGTCTCCTGGTGACAAATTCTGTTGGTTTTCCTTCACCTGAGAAGGTCTTGATTTCCCTTGCATTCCTGAAAGATGCTTTCTCTGAGTATAGATTTCTGGGTTGACAGTTCTTCTCTTTCCACACTTGAAAAATGCGGTGGCATTTCCTTCTGGCCTCCACGATTTTTTATGAGAAATCTGCTGTCATTCGAATGGGCTTCCCCTAGGTGAGGTGTTTCTCTCAAGAATTCCCCGCTGTCTTTAGTTTTCAGGGGCTTGAGTACACTGTGTCATGAGGTGGATTTCTTCAGGTTTATCTTGTTTGTGGTTCACTCAGCTTCTTGAATTTGTAGGTTTATGTCTTTTGTCAAATTTTGGGAGTTTCCAGCCATTATTTCTTGGGAAATACTTACTTAGGACATGTCTTCAGAAAAGACCAACTCCTAGAAAAGGACATCATGTTTGGTAAAGTGGAGGGTCAACAAAAAGGAGGGGAACCATCCATGGGAGGGAAACGCCACGGTGACCGCAACAATGGACTCACAGGTGCCACAGGTCCTGAGGACGGTGCAGGACCAGGGCCACTTCATTCTATTACATGCAAGGTCTGTGGGTTGGAGCTGACTCACCTGCCCCCAACAGTAACAACAGCTCTTCCTCCTCTCCTTCTGGGATTCCAAGGGCATGGATGTTTGGTCTTTTGTTATGGCCCCACTGGAACCTGAGTCCCTGTTCATCCCCCCCATTCTGTTTTTCCTGTGTTCTGTAAAGTCTTTTATTCTATCTTTAATTTCATTGACCCTTTGCTTGGTCCCTGCCATCCTGCTGTTAAGTCATACATTGAGTTTTTATTTTGAGTATTGTGGTAGTTAAGGGTTGTATGTCCACTGGGTTGGGCCTGGTTGAGTGGCTGGGCAGCTGGATGTAGTGATTCCCATGGTGAGATTGGAATCTGCCACCAGCAGCTGAGTAGCTGCCTTAGGGATGTGGTCTGCTTCCTGCATATAAGGAGAAGCCTTGGGGAATGGTCTCTAGCTTATGACACGATTGAACCCTGCATGTATCCGTGGTGTTGGGACTTTCAATGGACTTGACTCAGTGACCTGCTGTGTTGTTTGGCAACATTGGGACTGTGCCATTTTACTTGTCCACCTTGAGCTTGTCAGCCTCAGCAGCCAGCAGCTGTCTGAGTGAAGAAAAGCCTCCAGCTTCAGTGGGCCAGGAGCAAGAGGCAGAGCTGAAGCCCGAGATTGAGGGGTTTTTACACAGCCCCTAGAGCCTAGCACTTTGAACTCAGACTTTTAGCCTCCCAAATTGTAAGAGAATAAACTCCTATTTGTTCAAGCCATCCCATCTGTGGTATATTCTTGCACTAGGGAACCAGAACAGACTTCTAGCCTCCTAAACCATAAGAGAATATATAAGAACAAACTCCTGTTTGTTCAAGCCACGCATTTGTGGTGTGTCTGTCAGAGCAGCACGAGGTAACCCAACCAGGTGTTGTGTTTGTGGTGTGTCTGGAAGAACAGAGTGAAACAACCTCGCCAGGTGCTGTATTTTTAAGTTTTAAAACTTCAGTTGGATTCTTCTTCCCATCTTCCATTTCTTTGCTGAGAGTTTATTTTCTCACTTGTTTGGAGTGTGTTCTAATTGCTTGCTGAAGCCTTCGCATGATGGCTGGTGTGAAACATGTCAGATGGCTCCAGCATCTCTGTCATCTCATGTTGGCATCTGTCAATTGTCTTTTGTCGTTCAGTTTGAGATCCTCCTGGTTCTGCACATCGTGAGTGATTTTTGATTGAAGCCTGGATGTATTGGGTATTTTGTTAGAAGACTCTGGATCTTATTTAAACTTCCTGTTTTAGGTGACTTCTTCTGACACACTATGGTAAGGGAAGAGGGTTATACCTTCTCACTGCCAGGGAAAGATGCCAGGTGGAGGCAGAAGTCCAGGCTCTCAACCAGCCTTCATTGGCTCCCAAGGGGTCTCCTTGTTACTGCTGGTAGGGAGGAAGTTCCTGCACCCACTTGCCTCCAGTGCCGGCCCCTGGCTGGTGGGGGCAGGAGTGTCTTGTTACTGCTCTCCACTCCATGTTACCTGTACCACCATCACAGAGGGATGGCCATCTTCTCTCTGGGTGGTGGGGAGGAGGAGGCACCTTGTTATTGCTGGGAGGGGGCGACTCAGGCTCCTCACCTGGGCCGCTCTGACCAGGATGGGGGACTTATTACCACCCAATGGGGTGAAGATCCTGGCCACCAACTGGGTCTTCTCTGGCACTACCCAGTAGGAGGGTTGGGGGCCTTGTTTCAACCTTGAGGGGGTGGAAGTCTAGGCCCCCTTGGCCTTTGTGGACATGAGTGGGGGTGTGAGCCACACCTTCTCTGTGTTTTTAGCTGGAGTAGATCGGTGATTTTCTAAACGTTTTCTGCTTGCTTAGCTTCCCTGTCCTGATCTTTTCCCTCGAGAGAGCAGGCTTTAGTTGTGGCGTTTTCTGACTGCGCCTGTTGACATTTCTGGGTTACTAGCTTCTTCATCTCTAAGTCTGGGACAGATGAGGCTAAAAGGAAACCCAGGGAACTCCCTACTGTCCTTCCTTGGGTCTGAAGTTCTTTCTTCTCTCCACCTGTCAGTCTCCTCTCATTTGTTTTATGCAGAATGACCAGGGTTTTCAGTTGAACTTAGGAGGAGGAGCAGGAAAAATACGACTCCATTTTTCTAGAAGCGAAGTTGTGATGGTCTTGAATCTTCATTGAGCAGGTTGAGTTCTGTGGTGGGACTACTGTGTGAGTCAGGAATCTTGACTCAGGCTGCCCACAGGTAAGTCCCAGAGGTAGATTTTGAATTCTCTGATGTAAGTGCATCCTTCCCCTAAAAGGAGAGGTGGGAGATGTTAGGAAGCCAGAGAAAGGAGGGTTAAAGGGAGAAATGGGGACAGGTGAGAGGAAAGGAGTGACCTGGCAAAGACACCCAGGGAGCAGATAACGGAGGAGCATGAAGGAAACAGAAGAGAGAACAATAAAGAAGATTTAAAGTGGGGTCATCAGTTCAGATACATGTGTGTGCACACATGTACGTGAGAGAGAGAGACAGAGAGAGACTGATTTCTGGACAGAGTGAGAATCCAAGTCACACAGAGTGGAGAGGAGTCTAGGTGAGACAGATACAGACACAGATAGGTAAAGATAGGAGCAGGAGAACCCAGGAGACCCTGGCTGATGCAAATGGTTATGCTCTCAGCTGCTAACAGAAAGGTTGGAGGTTTGAGGCCAACCAGTGATGCCATGGAGGAAAGGCCTGGTGATCTACTTCCAGAAAACCAGCTGTTGGAAACCCCATGGAGCCCAGTTCTGCTCTGACCCACAGGGGTGCCATGATTGGGGTCAACTCAAAGCAACTGGAGCTGCAAGGAGAACCTGAGACCAGAGAAAAGGTCTCCAAGATCTCAAGGCCTGGCTGGTGAGGGTGAGTCCTGAGGTAATCAGGGGTCCTTCTCCAAGATGGTAAGGACCTTGCTGCCTTTATCACCCCTTGTCCACTTACTCATCTCTTCACCCACAGTCATTACCTAGGTGCCTCTTCTGTGCCTCACTCTGGGGTGGGGTGACATGGTAGTCCCTCTGTCCCCTAAGAGGAGCAGATTATCCCAGGAAGTGGAATCCTGGGGCCAAGTGGCTCCTGCAGTACCCCCTAGAAGATCTGCACCCCCTAGGCTCCAGCAGTCTCTCACAGGGGGCACAGCTACTGGCTACTATTTTTCTTGTGCACCCTAAGCTTATTGCTGTGATCAGGAAATTGACAGAACCAACCCAGCCCAGCTCAAAGCACTCATCATCCAAACTTCCCCAACAGCTCTGTCTGTCACATGTAGGAGTGGTAAGGATGCTACCTTCCTGAGACAGAGATGGAACCCAAGGGTGGAATGATGAGGCACCCACTGCTCTCCTCTTCTTTACTCTTAAATTGGGCTCCATTCCTCTGGGGCTCCAGGAGGGACAGCTGGGGTTTTCCTTAAGTCATTATCATTTTCATCACCATCCCACCATCATCAATCATGACCATCATCACCATGATCATCATCACCATCATCTTCATCACCACCACCATCATCATCACCGTCACCACAACACCATCGCTGTCACCATTGCTGGTACCATCACTGTCACCATCACCACCATCATCATCATCATCATCACCATCACCACCATTGTCACCTTCACCACCACCACCACCACCGTCACCACCACCATCATCATCACCGTTCACCACAACACCATCGCTGTCACCATTGCTGGCACCATCACTGTCACCATCGCCACCATCACCACCATCACCACCATCACCATCATCATCACCATCACCACC
This sequence comes from Orycteropus afer afer, assembly GCF_000298275.1. Classification (NCBI taxonomy): domain Eukaryota; kingdom Metazoa; phylum Chordata; class Mammalia; order Tubulidentata; family Orycteropodidae; genus Orycteropus; species Orycteropus afer. Next base: position 1,169,631 of record NW_006921656.1, on the reverse strand, counting down.
TTTGTCACTTTCACCACCACCACCACCACCACCACCACCATCACCACCACCATCATCATCACCGTCACCACAACACCATTGCCGTCACCATTGCTGGCACCATCACTGTCACCATCACCACCATCATCATCATCATCATCACCACCATCACCACCATCATCATCCTCACCATCACCACCATTGTCACCTTCACCACCACCACCACCACCGTCACCACTACCATCATCATCACCGTTCACAACACCATTGCCGTCACCATTGCTGGCACCATCACTGTCATCATCACCACCACCATCATCATCACCATCATCATCATTATCACCATCATCACCACCATCACCATCACCACCACCACCACCATTGTCACCTTCACCACCACCACCACCGTCATCACCACTATCATCACAACAACAACCATGCAACAATGATAACATTGAACATTTGTTGAGCACACACTGTGCTAGAACCTGTGCTAATCACTGTTGTTGTTGTTATGTGCCATGGAGTTGGACCCGACTCATAGCTACCCCACCTTGGGTTTCTGAGGCGGTATCACTAGGAAGTAGATTGCCCAACCTTCCTTCTGAGGAGTGGCTTTTCACTGCACTTAACCATATTTTGTTCCTTCCTTACAGCCACCCTATGAGGGAGGAGCTTGTGTCTCTGTTTTCTCAGAGGAGAAAACTCAAACTCAGAAAAGTTAAGTAACTTGCTAGTTAGTAGTCAATCTAGGATTCAAATTCTAATTTGTCTGATGCCAAAGACTTGGCCCTACAGGAACTGGGTGGACTGAGAGGGGCAGTTTCCTGTCCTCATGAGCCTGCCACACTGGGGCCACACCCACCCTTGGCCCCACCCCACCCGACACACACGTGACCCATCAGAGATGGACAGGAGCCAGTGAGTAAGATAGGATTGGCGAGCTCTCCTCCTGTTCCTCCCACCTGCCCGACCTGCATCCCCGGCCATCACTGCCCACCCATGAAGACGTCCCAGTTTTCCTTTCCTCACCTCCTTTCCTCTTCTTCCGTTTTTGTCCCATTGGCTGCTCCACGTGTGCAGCATGTAGCGAGCATCAGAGCTGCTCCCCTCACGGGAGTGTAACACAGAGCCCTTCCAAGCAGCTGTGAGCCACCTGCTCAGGGAGATGGGGCTTTGGCTTCACGTCCATGAGGAAAGGAAGCGGGCCCTTCCTGTGCTCAGTCCACATGTGAAATCTCAGGGGAGATCGCCTTGGGGCTCACGATGTCTCCACTGTGTCAGGAGTGGGATTTCTGTCTGGCTTCTCTGGGTCCCATGCAGTGATGTGTGTGTGTGCTTCACAGAGAGGACAGGCCTCGGTTCAGGTCCTGGGCTCAAAAATCATGTCAAAAGGTGGAATTTCTTCACATTTCTGAGCCCTGTTTTTCAAAGTAAGAATAACAGTGTCTAAGTTTTAAGGCTGCTGCGATGGCTATGAAGGAGTTCTGGTGGCATAGTGCTTAAGGCATCTGACTGCTAACTAGAAGGCTGGTGGTTCAAACCTACTGGCCACTCCACTGAAGGAAGACTGGGCAATCTATTTCCATAGAGATACCACCTCAGAAACCCCAAGAGGGTCGCTATGAGTCAGAATCGACTAGATGGCAGTGCATTTGGCTTGGTTTCATGATGGTTATGTGACTGTGTGTGTGTGACATGCTCTGTGCAGTGCTCGGCACACAGTAGGTGCTGCCCCTACACATCCCTCCTCTTCTGTCCCCAGCCCGTGACTTCCCAGATGTACAAGGCGGTCACGTGGATGTCCCGTGCTTGGGGCTCCCTTACAAAGGGCAGACAGGCTTCCACTTGTGCACATTTGTAAAATCGGATTCTAACACCTGCAGTTGAGGCCACGGGGACACGTTCTCCATCATACCTGCATCTTGCCCGGAAGCAGGGACGCTCGGCGAGGCCTGGTGAGGGGCCTGATGAATATTTCATCGTGAGGTTCCGGGGAGAGCTGCTTCACAGCCTGCCTTGCGCCAGACCCTTCACTCTCGGTGGCCTGTGTCTCCCCCGTTGTCTCCCCTCTTGTCAACAGAGGACATTCCAAGGAGCCCTTCTCTGCTAAGTAGCTGGCAGTGGCAGGAAGAGGAAACAGCACTGCTGGCGTCTGTACCACGTGTCCACTCACAAAATCCTTTCTCATCCATTCACCTGATGGAGACTCTGGTATCTGGGAGACGTGGGGAAGAGGATTCTGAGTTTTAGGGGGAGGGCCTGGAGGACCCAGATGGTCTCCCTCACCGTCACTGGGCGAGAGTTCCCCTGTTTGTTCCCTTCTTCCCTGGCCTAATCTTAAAGCCCTTCTCCAGCACAGTGACAGCAAGTTTGTCAGACCTCTAAGCATGCTATTCCTCAGTTACATCTTGTGGGGCCTCCCACCTCAATCCTTCCATCGTCGGCAGGTCAACTTTCCTGCTGGCTCAGGGCTGTGATCAAATCCCAGCTCAGCCTGCATCACTCTTTCCGGTACGTGACTTTGGCTCCCTGTGCCTCAGTTTCCTCACTTTAAGCCAGGAGGTGATAAGGAGTTCCCTCTGTGGCGCCCTTGAGCCAGAGTGAGTGCTGGACAGAGGCCCCTCTAAGGAACCAGCTGCCTTTTCCTCATCACGTGCTATATCCATTGTCTCACTGGGCTGTCGCCCAGCTCCACAAGGGAGGGCTGGCATCCCATTGTCAGATGGGAAAGATGACTTCTGGGAAGGCGAGTGCCTGGCTGGGCTCCAGGTGCTGCCATCAGAGCTGAGACAGCTGGACCTCCCGTGCTGAGGTCCAGCTTCTTTCTCAGCCACATCTGCCTGGTCGGGGAGGAAGTGGTGTGCGGGTAAGCCGGGGCAAAAGGCTTGCTGGAGACGTGCCCAGCAGTCAGTCCATGTGGCCTCTGGGGTGGGGAGTCCATGTGGGACTCTGAGCTGTGTCTGTGCCTGGACTCAGTGCCAGGTCAGCCTGGGTGGCCCCACCACCTACCGCCTTTTGGATGGACACTCTGCCCCTCAGAGTGCCTCCTGAGGTCTCTGGCTTTTACCCGCATGTTCCTGCATGGGGTCATCGACCCCTTCCTGCTTCTGGGCCCCATGTTCATCGCCTTGGGTAGGGCAGAGGCTGGGGTTGGCCACGTGTGGTGCAGGGGCTCAGGGGCCCTTGCATGAGTGCACAGCTGAGCCAGCATGCAGCTCCGACTTTCTGGAAGTAATCTTGTCCCTGCAAACCCAGTGAGGGTTCACACCCCTGCCTTATTCACCCCTGCCTTATTTCCCCAGCTCTGTGTCCACCTGCAGTGCTCATTCCCCAAGTGCTGGCTGACTCAGAGCCCAGGATACTGTGCTGGGTAGGACAGACATGCTGGCGGGACGGGCTTGGAGGCCACTGTGGTGGATGGAACAGGTCTACTAAGTGACTGGCTTCGGAGGGTGCATGTGAGGGTGGGACAGCTTGCAGGCTGCTTTCTTGGGCTTGCAAGTCAACAGGGAAGGCCACATTTTGATCTTGTCTAATGTCTTCATAGAGGAGCAAGTCATTTGTCTGCTAACCAGAAGGTCGGTGCTTGAAACCCACCAAGTGCTCTGCAGAAGGAAGATGGGGCCATCTACTTCCATGAAGATTTATAGGCTCAGAACCCAGCGGGGTTGCCATATCTTCACAAGGAGCCCTGGTGGCACAGTGGTTAAAGCCTTTGGCTGCTAATCCAAAGGTCCGTAGTTTGAGCCCACCAACCACTCTGAGGGAGAAAGATGAGGCAGTCAGCTTGCATAAAAGTTAACAGCCTTGGAAATCCTATGGTGCAGTTCCACTCTGTCCTCTACAGGTGCTGTGAGCGAGAATCCACTCCACAGCAGTGGGTGTGGTTTAGGCTCTGCTTCCATGAAGACTGACAGCCTTGGAGACCCTGTGGGCAGTTCCTCTCTGTCCTCTAGGGGCCCTGTGAGTCAGAATTGGTATGACCACAGGGGGTTTATGATTTCTTTTCAATCTTCTCCCTCACATTATGCACCCCTTCCAATTACTTAGCACATGTTTGTCAACACGTGCATGTATGTCAGCAATGGCACAGGGTCCAGGCTCCTCACCCCAGGAGGAGGGCAGTGTAATTACACCCAGATTCTGGAAGGCGACTGGCCCATGCTGTACAGGATTTTAACATGCTGGTGCCCTGTGGCCCACGATCCCCCTCTGAGTGACTGGATGGGAGCCCAGGGCGGTTGTGTGAGGATGCCCTGTGCTTTCTTGAACCTTAGCCACTGTATCAGCTGGAAATGCACTCGCTCCCCGCGGAGGGGTGGTTCATGATGCTGGTAGGGCCACATGACGGGGCAATGTGCAGCCATGACGCCGGTGTGAGACCGAGCTCATGGACCTGGAGCCGGTCCGTGCGCATGCCACCGCGGGTGAAGGCAGACTGCAGGGGCCTCGGGTTGGCACCGCTCAGTGGAAAGCCCCCAGCCCCCACCATAGTTCTCCATCCCTGCATATAGCTAAGATGGAACACGAGGCTAAAAACCTATTTACCGATTCTAACAGCTCCAGGGGATGAAACTGTTGGTAATTTTCTTTCCCTTCATTGTTCCTGTAGGTATTGTCTTAGTTCTTTATTTTAGGTTTTTTGCAGTCAATGCTTATTACTTTAATAACTGTAAAAAATGTTCCTTCTGTATTTTTAAGTGATTCTTTTGTGTACAACGCTGGAGGCAGGGCCCTCCTCCCCAGGATGCCCTCCGACTCCCTGTAAAGGAGGGTGACGCCTCCTGGGGACGTTCTCGGCCATCTGCTACCCCAGGCGCTAAGCTGGGGGTGTCACGCGGCCGAGCTCACCAACCCTAGGTGGCAGTGCCACTGCATTTATAGAAAAGAAAGTGGTGGCTCAGAGAGGTTAGTCACCTGCTCAAGGTGACATAGCAGACGGTGGAGTCTGTGACTTGCATGGGCGTGAGAAGGTGAGCACTATCTCTCCCGGGGCAGTGACCAGTCATGCTGACAGAGAGGTTCCTGGCTTGGCCTGGGAGAAGGAAGCGGAGGAGGGTCATAGTGGATGTGGGGGACAGGTGGGAGGGGTGGCCAGGGAAGGGATGGGGTGCCAGGGTCCCCAGTGTCGAGACTTGGCTCGGGTGGTGTGGGTGCAGGTGCCCAGAGCCGAACATGGGTGTCTGCACCTCTAGGTACGGTGTCTCCAGCAGGTGAGTTGGATGCTAGCTCCCAATAGTCATGTTGCCGTTAGGTGCTGTGGAGTTGGTCCTACTCATAGTGACCTCGTGTACATCAGAATGAAACACTGCTCGGCCCTGTGCCAGCCCCATGATCCTTGATGTACCTCAGCCCATCATTGCAGCCACTGTGTCAGTCCAGAGGGCCTTCCCGTTTTTCCCCAACCCTTCACTTCATCAAGCATGACATCCTTCTCCAGGGAATGGTCCCTTCTTACAACATGACCGAAGTAGGTGAGACAACGTCTGGCCATTCTTGCTTCCAAGGGGCGTTCCGGCTGCACTTCCTCCAGGACAGACCTGTTAGTTCCTCTGGCAGTCCACTGGAGCCATGGGCGGTCGTACTGGGCAGAGGAGGGTCATGGCCAAGTGTACACTTGGAAGGGAAAGCTGTCGTCTGTCCTGTGAGGAAAGATGGAGAGGCCGAGTGGACGGGTGTGGGCCTCAGGGACTGCCCCTGCCCAGCCGGGAGAGCTGGGCCTGGTCAGGGAGACGGGGCCCGGTGAGGCGTCCCTTCAGACTGCACGGGCAGGCTGCTCCCTCCCCCGCGAGGTCTTTCTTCCTGCTGTCGCCTCCCAGGCCCAAGAGCCCACTGGCCTCAGCCCCCCTCCTGCTCTTCAGGCACTCAGCGTGACCCCCTTCCCTCGCAGCTGCCCCCGCGACTGCGAGGACTGTTTAGGGGCCCGGGGAATACCTGGCGGGTGGCTCTGGCTGACAGCCTGCTGCTGGTGGGGCTGAGTCAGGGCTGCTGAAGCCAGGTGCACAGGCAAGAGTGGCCTCACTCAGGCTGGGCTGGTTCTAGTTCAGGTTCAGAGGCGCGGCAATGCCCTTGTGATCACAGCCCCCAGCTGCGCTCCCCTTCAGAGGGAAGCGCCAAAGTGGCAGTTGGGGCTGGGCAGGAAGGCCCCAGCTTGGCTCCTGGGGCAGTTCCTCACGGGCCCTCCCAGGCCTGCATGTGTGTCCCACGTCACTATCCGCCTTGTCCAGATCTTTGTCCTTCAAATCCCTTTTTGCTCTTTTTGAAGGGGGACACCCAGGGGACAGGTGCAGCTGTTCAAGAAACAACAGAAGTTCAACTGGGAAGGGCATTCTCCAGATGGGGAAACTGAGGCTTGAGGCTTACAGTTAATCAGCCCCTGACTCTGGTCTGGAGTCTGACCCTCTGGTTCCAGACAGGCCCTGCTGTGGGAGGCTGGAGGAGATGGAGGGGTCACTGGGAACTGGGTCCTCAGTCTCCCTCCTGTTTTGCTCCCATTATCCCTGCTGCTCCAGGTACTGGGTGAGGCAGCCCCGAAAATCCATCGGGGCCCTGCTGGTGTGGATGGACTGCTGGTGTGGACGGGCCCTGTTGGTGTGGACCGACCCTGTTGGTGTGGACGGGCCCTGTTGGTGTGGACGGGCCCTGCTGGTGTGGACGGGCCCTGCTGGTGTGGACTGGCCCTGTTGGTGTGGACGGGCCCTGCTGGTGTGGATGGACTGCTGGTGTGGATGGACTTCTGGTGTGGATGGGCCCTGCTGGTGTGGACCGGCCTATTGGTGTGGACGGGCCCTGCTGGTGTAGACAGGCCCTGCTGGTGTGGATGGACTACTGGTGTGGATGGGCCCTGCTGGTGTGGATGGACTGCTGGTGTGGATGGGCCCTGCTGGTGTGGACCGGCCCCGTTGGTGTGGACAGGCCCTGTTGGTGTAGATGGGCCCTGTTGATGTGGACGGGCCCTGCTGGTGTGGATGGACTGCTGGTGTGGATGGACTGCTGGTGTGGACGGGCCCTGCTGGTGTGGACGAGCCCTGTTGGTGTGGACGGGCCCTGCTGGTGTGGACGGGCCCTGGTGGTGTGGACGGGCCCTGCTGGTGTGGACGGGCCCTG
>NW_006921656.1:1151780-1162442 GCF_000298275.1 Orycteropus afer afer | reverse complement strand
GGGCCCTGGTGGTGTGGACGGGCCCTGCTGGTGTGGACGGGCCCTGTTGGTGTGGACGGGCCCTGCTGGTGTGGACGGGCCCTGGTGGTGTGGACCGGCCCTGGTGGTGTGGACGGGCCCTGTTGGTGTGGGCAGGCTGCCGGCTGTGTGTCACAGGCGCCCAGCACTGGGCGTGTTCCCTGAGATTGTGGGACAGGCCTCCAGCACACTTTCCTTTGTATTTCACCTCTGCGCTAGATTTCTCCAGATACTCCCAGAGAAAGCTGGCTGCCTGTGCAGAGGAGAGGAGTTAGGGAGGTGGGGGGTGAGAGGGGTGGGGAAGAGGGCTGTCATGCTGCGTCAGCCATGTGGCTGGGGTCTTTCTGGGAGTGTTATTCTTCTCAGTCCCTCAGGGACCACGGCCGGGTGTTGTGACCTTCATTCTTTCATTTGACAGTGTTACCTGTCTGCTTACTATGTCCTCCTTGGCCCAGACGCCCCTGAGGCCAGGCTGGGCCTTCCTTGTCCCTCAGGGTCTCAGTTGGGGTCTGGGGCCACGGATCTGCTCACTGGCCCCGCCTAGTAATTTTCTCCATGACAAGCTCTGTGCCTCATTTGACTGGAGTGTCCTCACGCCCTGCAGGGCGTTTGGTGCGGGTGTGGACAGGAGGAAAGGTCTCAGAACTTGGGGTCTGGCGCCCAGGTGCCCTTACCTGCTCTGAGCTTCCCTTCCCCACCCCCCAGGAATGATGACATGCCACAGGCCAGGCCTGGACGAGGTCCATTCAAGCCTGGGCCTTTCGGGCTTTTGTGCCTTGGCGTCAGCTGCTGACAATGCTGCTGCCCCACCCCCAGGGATGGAAGGGGCAGCCGTAACGTTAGTCACAGTGCCCATTTGGTCACTGGGCTCCAGACAGGGACTTGAGCTGGGGTACCCCACAATTATGCCTCACAAGGATGTTGGCAGCTGGAGTCTATGACAGGTCAGGCTGATGCCTGTAGCCTTCCAGGACTGGGCTCAGCCCCAGGCCCAGCTGTGACCACTGTGTAGCACAGTGCTGCAGGGGCCGTGAGGACCCCACAGAGCCCGGAGGGGCCCTGGCAATGGGCCAGCATCCTCCTCCCCATTATCCTCCCAGATGTCCCCTCAGCAGGGCCACCTGGTGCAGGCGAGGCTAGAAGAAGGGAGGACCGGTCTGTGTGTGCCTCACTGTACCTGGCTGCTTGACGGGTTCTGGATGTGCACTGAGCCCCCACCTGGCCAGGCCTTGGGCTCCATGCAGGATGGTGGAGACCTGGCCTGGCTGGGGGCAGTGGCCCTTCCCCCATCTCTCTAGCTCCTGCCCACCCCGGCAACTTCTGATCCTTGCTCCCCACCCCACCCCCAGACCCTTGCTCACAGGCCTCTGGACCTGGCCCTCTGGCCCCGGGGCAGAGTCCTGGACAGCTGACCACAGCTACCTTGAGGAGTTCCCTGCCCTGCCTAGGACTGGGCAGTGGCATTGGGGGTGGTGAGTTCCAATCACTCAGCTGCGCTTCCTGAGTGACCGGGATTCACTGCAGGAACACCCCCTCTCCGCCTGGCCAGCGCCTCAGAGTCCCAGAACCCGTGGGAACCTGCATCCGCAAGCAGTACACCCCTCTCAGTCCCTGACCCAGCATCACACCCCACCCGGAGCCGCAGGCCTGAACCCTGTGCCCGGGCCACCGCCTCCCTCCCTCCCTCCTCCTCTGCTCGCCTCTTTGCCTTCCTCCTTCCCTCCCCCCCCCCTTCCATCACCTGATACATATTTATCTCTTCTGGGTCAGGGGTCAGGTGTGGCTCTGGGTGGAACATCCGTGGAGAGTAAACATCAAGTTCACCGCCCCTATAGACTTGCCAGGCAGGCCCACTGCTGGGGGTGGCTAGCACTGTAGGCACTGTCCCCTGTCCAGCCCACTGCCTCACTCCCTGTGACTGTGGGCCACCATCAGCCCCTTCCTGCCTCAGTTTCCTCACCTGTGCTTGGGCAGGGGTGCCCTCTTTCAGGAGGTTGCTGTGGCATCAGATAGGGAGATTTTCCCCCAAAGTCCTGGGACAGTCTGGGGACAGCCAGTGCCCCGGGGAAGCTGGCTTCACATGATGCTGCAGACTGAGCAGAGGTGGCTTCAAAGGGCGCTGGGCAGCAGAGAAGGGTCTGGTGCCCTGGACACAGGCCCGAGGCTGGAGCAGGAACCAGTGGCCTGAAGGCGGGTTCCTCCCGCAACACACACAGGCTGCTTTAACACGACTCGGCTGCTTTTCAGGGCCATTTTCTCCTGGGTCCACTTCAGAACATTTTAAGGATTTTAGCCCGTTAGCCCATTTGGAAGGAGCTCTGGTCAGCGGTTCAAATCCGCCAGCTGCTCTCAGGAAGGAAGATGGGGCAATCTACTTCTGTAAAGATTTACAGCCTCAGAAACCCAACAGGGGTCGCTATGAGGTGGAATCGATTTGATGGCAGTGAGTTTGGTTTGGGTTTGGTCCATTTGGAAGCATGACCTGTTCCAGTTACTGCTGTGAAGGAGGTAGGGGGCAGTGTTAGGGGGTGTGAGGGGCCATGCTCCCTCAGCCAGGGTCCCAGAGAGCCATGAGGCATGGAGGTAGCTCTGAGTCGGGCTGGGCCGGGGCCAAGGTGCTGGCCTGTGGCTGAGGTTCCTGCCTGGGAAGGGCTGGGCAAGGCAGCCTGGCCTCACCTCCATCACTCATTAAATCCAGCTCCGTGGGGATTAGCATGGAGTATATTATTAAAAAAAAAAAAAAAAAAAAATCAGGGCACAGAAAAGCGAGAGAATTAAGAAGAATTTAATATTCATCGCGCTCCAGTGAGGGAAGATTTCCTAAGTTGAGACCTAATATGAGGATTCAGGAGCGGAAATGTGGACAGATTTGACCGCACAAGAATGAAAATTTCCAGCCTGTCAAAATTAAAGCCCCAAACCGAACGGCCAGAGATGCGGCCTGGGAAGTGTGTTTGCAGCAAATACGACAGATGAAGGCTTCATTTCTTTATTAAATAAAGAGCTTATGTGAATTTCTGTAAGACGCGGACTAGCATGTGATGGGGCTCAGAGGCCTCATGGGAGGGGTTCATAAAACTGAGAGGGGACAGGAGGCTGAAAAGTTACGTGTGAGAGAAAGCTGGGTCCTCAGAGTGTTTTGGGGGTGGTGGGACAAAGAGCGATGGGTTGATTTTCCATTTTCCTGGATTTTCCCAATTTTCTTTAAGGTGCATGCTTTACCTGAAACCAAAAAAGACTGGCCAGAAATGGGTGCTGATGTGATGTCAGTATCCTGTGATCTGTTCCTGTCTCTGTTAGAACGAGCAGGGATAGGGAGCCGCGGGTGGTGGAAACGGTTAACCGCTGCTAACTGAAAACTTGAGGGTTCGAGTCCAGCCAGGGGTGCTGTGCAAGGAAGTCCTGAAAAATGATCAGCCATTGGAAACCCTACGGGGCTCAGGTCTCCTCTGACACAGGGGTCAGAGCTGACAGCCACTGGTAAGCAGCCCTGGACAGTGCTTACTGAGCAGTCGTTCTGTGAGGCACCGCTTCTGACCACCATCTGATTCAATCCAGCCCGCAGCCCCGGGAGCTGGCCGTCACTGTGGTTGTTGGCTCCGACTCACGGTGCCTCACCTGCACCTCTTCCTGGTGGCTGCTGGACTCGAGCCACTGCTGGGGCTGCTTGGCCTGCCTGGCTCATGGAGGCCCCCCCCCTTGCTGCCACGGCCGGTACCATGTTGGCAGCCAGCTGAGTGATCATCAGCCCTGTTTTGGAGGTAGGAGAGCTGGACCCATCGAGGAGAACACACAGCCGGGGGAGAGCTGGCTTTGAACGGGCCCCTGACCTGGCGTGGTCCCTGATCGCAAGTAGCAGCCAAATGGGGAGGCCTCTGGAGGGAAGTCTGATGTCACCTTGCGTGTACCTTTCCATGTTCGCTTCACCTGGAGCAACGGCGGTGTGTGCAGGCCGCAGGAACCCGTCACGCCACTCGCCCTGCTCCCCCTTCTCCCCAAATCCAGACAAGCAGAAGAGGAGCCCGGGGCCTGATGAAGTCACGGGGGCTCCTTGATGGGGCTCTGGGCGCACACTGGGTGTCCATTAGAAATAAGGAAACAAGGTCAAGGTACCCTTAGACTAACTGACAAAAGACCCCTGCACTTGACACAGGTTGGGGACACAGCGGAGACAAGATGCCAGAACAAGTGAAGCAGCTTTCCCTAAGTTGGGACAATGCGTGTGGCGTCTGGTGGGTCCTCAGCACAGTTACGCTACTGGGCGGGTGTCCTTAGACAAATTGTCTGGAAAAGTCTTTAATGGTTTAACATGAAACAAACAGGATAAAGGCCCAGAAAGAGCCACACCACCCAGACAGGCCGCTCTCAGCCATGTGCGCTGAGCCCTGCGCTGCCCTGGGTCTCGGGACGGACGCCGCTCGGCCCTGCCCATCAGGGACTGGCAGGAGAGCCAGACAAAGAAGGCGATGCATGCAGCTCATTAAGAGTAGGGGGCGCCACGGGCGAGGCAGGCCCTGAGTGAGCCCTGCCTGGAGGGCTTCCTGGAGGAGGTGGTGTGGAGCTGAGCCCAGGAGAGTGAGAGGTGAGAGAAACTTGGCTTGTGGTTTGCTCTGCTGTGTCGAGGGCACCTGTGTGAAGCAGCGGGGGGCTGGAGAGGCAGAGCCAGGAGCCCCCCAGGGATTGCTCTGCCAGGCAGCTGGCTTTGAGCCTGCGGGAGATAAGGCCTGGTCCAGGGCCTCCGTCAGTCGCTTCTGGAATGCCAGTATCTCTGGGGGCTGGAAGGAAAGGCCTAGCTGTTGAGAAGCGCTCCCTCAAGGGCAGCTATGGTGGTGGTTTTTCTGTCTTCTGGCCACAGTTCTTAGAAGGTGTTAAGATTCTTGGAACACCCACCCAGAAGGCTGCATGCCCCCATTTTACAGATGGGGATACTGAGGGTCAAGGCAGACTTGGTGCCCACGGCGCTGGACCCAGCGAGCTCTCCTGTGGGGTGTGTGTGTCTCCCTGCTGCTGTCTCCCTGGCCTCGGACAGAGCTCCCTGCCTGGGTCCGAGACCATGACTCTGTGTGCCCTGGGCTTCCCCGCCCCCACCCTGCAAGGCCAGCACCTCCCCCAGGGCTCTTCCTGGCCTTGCCTCTGTAAGGGGCCTTCCTCCAAGCTGATGTGTGTCCAGCCGAGGTCCAGGGGCTGGCCACAGTAGGTGCCCCATGGATGCCGTCTCCACCCCAGGGCCAGAGGGCAGTGTTTCAGCAGGGGCCGGGCACGTGGATGGGGCTCTCAGCCCAGATGAAATGAACACAGCTATAATCACATCCACCACTCACTTCATTCGCCTCAAAGTCCAGGTTCCTGCAGCCGACTCAGCTCCCCCCAGTTCTTCTGATGTCTCTGTTCCCATCAGATCGGGCCAATTGGATTTATTTCAGTTCCGTTCCCCTGGGTTCCGTCCGCCCAATCTGATTTCCTTTCTTCAGCTCGGCTGAACCCCATCCCTTCAATTCACTCATTCCCTCAGGGCACTGCTCCGATTTCAGTCCAAGGTCTGGCCCCTACTTCGGCTTCTGTGCCCCGAGCAGGGCACCAGGCTGCCCGGCCTGGCTTCCGCCTAGATGTTCTGCGTCCCCTTCCACTCTGGCCCCGCAGGACGAGGCTTCCTGGAGGTGGGCCTCGGTGAGACCCCTCCTGGGGTCTGGGAAGAAAGAGTGCGTGCATAGCTGTTTGGGGCAAAGTGGCTTCAAGCCTGCCGGTTCCTGTTCCTATCCCACTGCCTGGGAGGAAGACCAGTGTCATCCCGTCGTCTTCTCCATTGTGGGGGTGCTCTGACCCACGGGAACCCTGTCACAACAGAACAGAACAGAACAAAATGCTGCCCGGTTCTGCCCCACCTTCACGGTCACTGGTGTCTTCCAATCCATTGCCGCGGCCACTGTGTGTTTCCAACCCAGGGGCTCCTTGGCCAGCCTGTCCCACAGAGGATTGTTTCAGTCCACAGGGTTTTCACAGGCTGATGGGCGGAAGTCTGCCCCCAGGCCCCTCTCCTTAGTCTGTCTGAGTCTGGAAGCTCCGCTGGAACCTGTGCCTCAGGGCGGACCCTGCTGGGATTTCAAAGACCAGTGGCAGAGCTTCTAGTATCTTAGCAACACACACGCCACCTCCACCCCAATCAGCTGTGGGCTTCTTGCTCATGCAGACCCCTAGGTCCCAGGGAAGCATTTGATTGGCCAGTTTGCTGTGGCCTTCTTGGACTCCCTCCTGGGCGTGAGTGGGCACAGTCCCGGTTCTTGTGTCACTCTCTCAAAACACACGCGGGGTCTTGGTGGAGTGTTTACCTCCCCTCCTCTCTCTGTTCCAAGGAGCTCTGGTGGTGTAGTGCTTAAGGCATTTGGCTGCTAAACAAATGGTCAGTGGTTCAAACTTACCGGCCACTTTGTGGAAGAAAGATGAAGCAGTCTGCTTCTGTGAACATTCACAGCCCTGGAAACCTAAGGGGGTTGCGATGAGTTGTCATCGGCTCGATAGCCGTGAGTTTGGCTGCTTTGGTCGGCCTCTCTGTTGCGGTCAGTCTCAGACTCATCAACTGGGGCTTCTCCTCACCCTCCTGAAAGCCCACCGGGGACGAGAGCCTACTGAATGCCAGACTCTGTGCAGGGCAAGGTGCATACCATGCACGTGCCTCACGACAGCTCTGGAGGTAGGCGAGGAAACTGAACATCAGGGCGGCCCCCTGGCTTTTCCCAGTCACACAGCACGCTGTGGTGTTCCTGGGAGGAAACCTTGTCCTTCTAATTCCTGAGCACGTCACAGCCTTTCCCGAACACCTGCCCTCCTCTTGCCAACCTCTGTGCAGTGTTGTTGTGATGTCACACAGGCTGGAGGTGAGGTCACATGGTGACATCACCCAGTGAGTGGCCTGCGGCTCCCCCTACCCCTGTCAGGAGTCTCCACAGGCCCTCCAGCTGGCGGGGTGCTCAGCGCAGCCCCCCAGGGCAGCCGGGGCGGGAGAGCCCGTCCTTGCTCATTGGGCCTCATGCCTGCGCGTGGAGAGTGAGGCAGCTAATTTCCCAAACACCATCTGAGCCGCCTGCGTGCGGATGAGGACGGTGGTGCTTTAAATTTTAAATTAGAAACTGCATTTTCTCTCTGCCAAAATAGAGGAGAGAAATCAAACGGACGGAGATCCAAGAGGAGTCGGAGCCGAGGAGTGTCTGACAGACTGTTGCACAAACAGACCGGGAGCCCACTGGGTGTCTGCAGGGGGGGCCTGGGAACCTCGCCTCCCAGGCTCCGTGGCCTGAGGCGTCCCGAGATGCAGGCTGCAGTCTCTGTCGGCTGCTTGCTGGCTGCGCTCAGAGAACTGCCTGGCAAGTGGTGGTGGACTGCCTGCCTGGGGTGACGGTCCCGACCTCTGTTCCAAGGACTTGCTGGGAGCAGCTGCAGGTGCAGGCAAGCCCCTGTCTGGGCGTGAGTTCCAATCCCGCAGCAGCCCTGTGGAGAGCCTGTTCTGCTCCTCTCAGATGCTGCAGCATCTCCAGTGTTACTGTTGCAATTTGTGTAGTCCCACCCGGTGTACACAGCCCTCTGGGGTTCCCCTTCCCTGGTCCCTCAGGAGTGCCAGGAGGGTGGCCTGCCTGTGTCCCGGGGAAGGGGCAGTATGGAGACACTGAAGCAGCAGGCGGTCATTGATGGGGGAGGGCGAGTGAGGTTGAGGGCTGGGGCTGGACACCTCCCGCACCCCCGATGGAGCTCTGAGCCCTGTCTCGGTGCCTGGTGCAGCACACCACACACTGTCCCAAGTGCCCAAGTTCCCCGGGGAGGAGCCAGCCCACCATCTCCCACTGCATCTCTGGAGACACTTTTGATGCTGTGGGCCCCATTCCACACTAGGCTGTGGGTTTTGTCCTTGTTGCTGGCCTGTGACTTCGGAGACCCCATGTGCCACACGGGGCTGTGCTGCTCAGGCTGGTGTGGGCCGTGGCCTCTGCAGAAGGTCAGCAGCGGTCTTAGAGAGAACCAGGCCCCTTGAAGGGCTGACTGCAGGGGGAGAGAGAGAGCCTGGCCCCTTGCAGGGCTGACTGCAGGAGGCGAGAGCCCAGCCCTCTGCAGGGTTGACTCCCTGGGGGAGAGAGAGAGAGCCCGGCCCCTTGCAGGGCTGACTGCAGGCGGGGAGGAGATCCGGGCCCTCTGCAGGGTTGACTCCCTGGGGGAGAGAGAGAGAGCCCGGCCCCTTGCAGGGCTGACTGCAGGCGGGGAGGAGATCCGGGCCCTCTGCAGGGCTGGCTCCCTGGGGGAGAGAGCCCAGCCGGCACAGGCCTTGTCAGCAGGAGTAGCGCCTTGATGAAAAGCTGCGTTAGCCACAGACGCCAGCGCGAGCCTCTTCTGCTCTTGTCGCGTTCCCTCTCCTTTAATCATAGCCTGGCTCCTGGCGGGACGCTGTCAGCGGCTCACAGAGCCCTCAGTGGAACGGCTTGTCTCCTGGGGCCTGCAGTGCTGCCACTCCCCTGAGCACAGTGTAATCGGCGTTAGCACACCGCCAGCCTTGCTGTAACGCCCCCAGACGGGGGGAAGCGCTGTGCCTGACGCCCCTGCTCCTGGGAGGCCTGTCCAGCTGCCCCATGGAGCCACCGGCCGCACACCACCCTCCTGTGTGGTTGCTGATTCCCTGGGCTCCTGATTGTACCCCCAGTGCCCCTGAAGCCAGCGGTGCTCAGACCCCGATGGCTTCTGCCCCTCCACCTGTCTGCCTCGCAGCCTCCTGCCCCGAGTCTTGGACCTGCCCCCAGTTGTCCACTCACCTCCCCTATGTGCCCCTAGGCACCCCATGGTGGCTGCTGCCTTGGGCCCTTATTCCTGGCCAGCCAAAAAGCCCTTTACAAGTTGTCTGGAGTCCTGGGAATGAGGGGGGCTGTGGTCGAGGAGACCCTGGCTTCTAGAGCTAGGTGACATATCTGAGAAAGCTCGGTCTTCTGGAACCAGTTGACCAGGGCTTCTTTTTCTTGCTGCAGGGCCAGCAGCCATGTGGTTGCCTCCGGCCATGCATGACCTCTCACCGTTTGCCTGCCCCCGGAAGTGTCCCTCTGGTAGGGAGCTGTGGACTCTGGGCCTGGGCTATGGCCAAACCAGTTACAATGGGCCATAGTGCCCCTGTGACATCAAGCCCAGGAGGCCCCCGGAGTGCAGCGAGTGCCCCCCCTGTGCACAGGGTGCCCCCACCCTCCCCAGCCCGGGATCTTCCCGCCCTCCCTCCCGAGCCTGGGCTCTGGTGCTACCTTAGGCCGTGGCCCTGGCCAGTTCAAACAGGGCAACGGAAGAGCCATGCTCTGTCCACACCAGGGACGCTAAAGCAGAATAGCAGACCGATGCTGTCTGGTCCTTTCTGACTCACGGTAGGGGAAGGGCCCAGTGCCAGTCCGCCCAGTGGCCTCGGAAGGAAGGCCCTGGTCTCCTTTGGGAGTATGAGCCCTGATGACCCCTCAGGTTGGAGTTCTCCCCTGACACACACGGGACTGCTGTGGAACACGGCGCCGCAACCAGAGGGAATGGGTGGGCAGCACACCTCAGCCACCAGGGGCGCAGAGGCTGGTGCACCTCAGGGGGTCAGAGGCATGATGCCGAAGGGAAAAAAGCCCTGTCTCTAACGGTTCCAAAGGGAATGACTCCTTGTTTGCAATGTTCTCTGAGAGGCTGCTCCAGAGTGGTCATCAGGGGTCACTGACAGTGGGAAGGGCTGTGAACGGTAAAGGTCAACGCCAAGGGGCATGTGTGACCGCACAGCCCTGTGTGTGACTGAGGTGCTGCTCACCATCATCTGTAGGTCACCAGCTGCATAGCACTGCACACACATGCACACACAGGCACACATGCACATGCACAGACCTAGATATGCACACACACATACCCACACACACATCTACACATGAGCACACTGTACACACATGGTCATACCCACACATATGAGTGCATGGGTACACATGCATGCAGAGACACACATGCACACATGAGCACACACATACACACATGTACACACCTGCATGCACATGAACATGCAGGCATGCATAATACACATACCTGTTACACATGAACACATACACACAACACACATATGCACACACATGGACCCACAGCTACATCCATCCATACATGCATATGATACACATGCATGCACACAATGCACACATATGAAGACACATATACCCATGAACACACACACATGAGTGGACACACATGCACACACACATGTAAGAGAGTACACATACCTACACCCACACACTTGTACACACATACACACATGTGACTGCACACATGCACAGATGTGAGCACACACACATGGACACACGTGGGTGCACACACATGCACACACATGGGTGTGTGCGAACACTGGCGCAGTGAGAAGTCCTCAGATTGTACTGATGTGGAGAGTGCAGTCCCATGGCTGTCACCAGGATGAACCGTTGGGGGAAGCTGGTGAAGGGTACAGGGACCTCTCTGCACTATTCCTGCAACTTCCTGAGTCTATGGCTCTTTGAGAATAAAAGATGTTTTTTAAAAACGAGATTGAGAGAAGGCCTGTGGGGGAGAGGGGTGGGAACGGGAGGCAGAGGGGAGAAGGACAGGCAGATGACAGTGACAGTGAGGAGCTGGCAGCCCGGC
>NW_006921656.1:1141706-1150870 GCF_000298275.1 Orycteropus afer afer | reverse complement strand
CTCTCCATTTGATCTCAGAGTCACCACCACCCTTCCCGAGGGTTCCCCCTTGGGTGCCCCCTCCAGGGGCCCCAGAGCCTCTCCCCTGGGTGCTCGGGGCAAGCATTCTGACTTTGGCTGCTTGGAAACTGCAGAGACCCCACTGCTCAGGGCCAAGTCCGGATCGGTGCCTGAGCCCGGCCCCCCCCAGGTCCCCTGCACCTCCCCCACTGCCCACTGGGAGGACACTGTCCTCCTGGGTCTCCGCGCTCTGTGGCCCCTGGGCGTGGCCAGCCCCTTACACCTGTGTGCAGCCCACGAGCAATCCCGGTCCTCCCTGGTGCCCCCAGCAGCCAGGCCTCATCACGGACACTCAGTCACCGAGCATTGGACAGTAGCCCTCGTGCTGGCTTCCTGGGGAGCGCTGTGGAGCTGGGACTAAGCGGACGAGGGCCGCCCACCTCCAAGTGCTCAGGCCTCCCTGCAGGGCTGGGGCTGAGTTCAGAGCGTGTCTCTCCATCCTGGGCACAGGGGGACGCTGCACGTCCTTTTGAAGTTGTTGGGCTTCCCCATGGTGAAGTCAGCAGGCTTCACAGGGGCAGACACCCATGAGGAGACAGTCCCTGGGCTGGGGACGTGCAGGTGGTCACCTCAGGTCCTTGTCCCCATGCCTGAGACATGGGCAGAGTGCTGACCACTAGCCACTGCACAGAGGGAAAACTGACGCCCGCACAGTGGCCTTTCCCAGATCTCACTGGGAGACTTGCTGGCCCCAAAGGACACAGCCTGCCCTGGGGCCCAGCTCGGCACCCTGCCCGGGACCCCCTGTGGGACTCCCCACCCCTCCCCCAGCACGCTCCTGTATCCAGGCCCAGCAGGTCCCATCAAGCCCCCATGGGCCCCAGGCCCTGGGCCCTGTGAATGCAGCAGGTGTCAGTCCCTCTGGCCCCATGGCCCTGCTCTGGCCACATGGCTGTGGGGCCGGCCCTGCCCTGAGCTGACAGAGCTGCTCCTTGTCCTTCCTGCCCGCCTTCCCTCGTTCCCTCCCGGCCCCCAGGGCATCATCCCTGGGGAGGTGGCCTGGGAAAGCCACACTGGACATCTGGGAATGGGGCTGATGGGGCCGTCCAAGTCCCACACTCACCCCTCCTGCTGCTCTGGGCCCCACGGACCTGCCATCAGGGGCTCAGTTCACTTCCTGGGCTTTTGGCAGAGGGAAGCCAGGTGAGGCCAGCCCATCCTGGCACGCTGGCTCCCAGAGCCCACGGCTCTCCCACATAAATATGCAGCCTTTAAGATTTAATAAAAAACACACCAATTATAAAAGCCATTTACCCAGGCCATCAATCATGGGCCCTGGCGTGTTTATGCCCAACACCTGACTTCTGCTCGTAAGTCACTTTTATACCGTCTTTAGCTGCTAACTGCCCAAATGAGCCGATAGCACGCTTAGGAGGGGTGTTGCCACCTTCCCGGCCCTTTGTTTCCACCCCCAGGCCCCAGGGCAGCTGGGATTCCAGGGCAGGCGGCAGGGTCTCCTGGGTTCCTGTCTGAAGCCCGTTGTCTCAGTCCCCATTGCTGCACCAAAGGCGCCACGGTGAGTCTCAGAGCAGGAGCAGGGACTCCTTGTCTCACTGTTTGAGGGGCTGGAAGTCCACATCAGGATCCCGGCTCTCAGGAAGGGGCCTTGTGGCGCGGCCCTGGGCATTTCTGGGGAGCTCTCTCTGCCATGTGTGTGCTCTTTTTAATAACACACCTCTCAAAATCACTAGGGTTAGCACCCACTTACTCTGGTCTGACCTCAAACACAAGCTGGGTCACATCCATGGCCACAGGGGTTAGGACTACAGTGTAACATGGGGGGACACAAGTCCACCTGTAACACCTGCTCCCTCCCGTGGAGGACAGCCAAGGCTCATCTCCTCCAGGAAGTCCTTCCTGCCCACGCCAGCTCACAAGTTTCTCCCCAGACTTGCTGCTCATCTCAAGGTAGAAGAACTTTGTCCAAGCCTCTCTTCTCCACCACAGCTAAGGGGATCCCAAAGACCAAGCCTCATGGCCGCTGCCTGGAGAATTCCAAGTGGCTAGGTGCTGTGTCCTGTTCATGGCACTACATCATTGCAGGGGTCTGGGGAGAAGGCAGATGGACATGATACAGGGAAGGGGCTGCAGGGGGTGTGTGGACACAACCTGTGCCTAGACCCCTGGCCAGCCTCTTGTCATCAGAGGAGGGATCCCAAGGTTAAGAAAATGGTCCTACCAATTTTTGGGCCAAGGAGGTACAGGTGGCCACGAGATGTAGGAGGAAGCAGGAGGAGCAGGATGGAGTGCTGTCCTTCAATACAGACCTGCTGCTGCCCTCCTGAGTGACCTCTCTGACTCTCCGTCCCTTTGCCTGTGCAGGGCCGTTACTGTGAGTTCAAGTGAGTTAGTGTGCGGCGAACCCTCCATTGTGTGCTCAGTGACATTGTGACTGGAGCTGGTGTTGCCTCTGTCCCTGCCTGCGCTCAGCGCTGTTTATCGAGGCCCAGTCTGGCCAATGGCTAAGGGCACAGGTTCCGGTGCTGGATCTACCTGGCTGTGACTCTCAGCTCTGTCTCTGCTGTGTGACCCTGGAACAGTCACTCAGCCTTTCTGTGCCTGAGGTTTCTCATGAGAGCACTACTGTCACAGAATTCAGGGCTGGGGAGGCATCCTGGAATGTGCATGTGATGGTTGGAGCTGAAGTAGCCTCCTTGGGCCACGAAGTGGCTTTGGGAGTGGAGGCCATGTTTCTCGGATCAACAAGAGAAAAAGAGCTTGGGTCTCAGTACCTCGTGGGGTCAGGGTGACGTGAGAGCACCAGGCAAAGGGATCTCCTAGGTGCTGGATCTAAACTGTCTCCAAAATGTGGAGTCCCTGGGCCCAGAGCCCGGCTCTGTCCAGCTGTGTGGGCAGTTTGTGCCTGGGCTGCTTCACCCCTTAAAGGGCCATCGCACGCCCCAGGGAGGTTGCACAAGGATTCTGACGCCGGGTATTGGCTTGCGGCCTGGTTCTCACCAAATGGTCCCCAAGGCTTACTGTAGCTCGGCCGGCGGCTCAGTGCTGACAGTCCACCAAGCTGTGAGCTTGGCAACTTGTGTGATTGATTTTAGTCGATTGTCCCAACTTCAGAATTGGATTTTATAGGCTGCTTTCCTGAACATTCCCTAGCTCACCATTGGCCACAGTCAGCATCAACGCTAAGTGACAGAGACTCGGACAGTACAAACGGTTCACGCGCTCAGCTGCAACAGAAAGGCTGGGAGTTAGCATCCAGCCAGAGGTGCCTCAGAAGAGAGGCTTGGCCATCCACTTCCAAAAACTGAACCACTGGAAACTCTGTGATGCACAGCTCTGTGACACTCAGGGGCTTGTCATGAGTCAGAACCAACGCAATATATATATATAGCTCTGGTAGTGTATGTAGTGTCTGAGGCACTTGACTGCTAACCAGAAGGCTGGAGGTCCAAAACCACCAGCCACTCCTTGGAAGGAAGATGGGGCAATCTACTTCTGTAGTGATACCGCCTCGGCAACCCAAGAAGGGATCACTATGAGTCGGGTCTGACTCAACGACACGTAACAACAACAGCAACAACATATATATTTTCTTAAATAAGAGAGAAGCTTTTCTCTCTTTTCCATGGGCCTGGAGAGACATCATGTGGGTGGGAGCACTGTGCTTGGGGAGGGCCTTCAGGGACATCATGGGGCCGGGACACCCCTTCTCAGGCACATTGTCACCTTGTTCTATCACTTACGTGGCCTCGGGCCAGGCTACAATGTCAGGAGGCATTGCTGGAACCGGAAGATCTGGACCAAATGGAACTGGATGTTCAGCAGACCCCCGAGCGGATGGTGGCTCAGGACCAGAAGTGAGAGCCCAAATCACAAAGGGAAAGACTGTCACCTAGAACCTGGGAACTTCTGCCTGCCAGCAAGCACAAGAAAGGTACCACACTGAGCAGCAACTGCCAAATGGACATATTGTCAGCCACATGGCCTTGTAAGGGTTAATACTTCAGTGTGTGAACTGGTCTCCAGTTGTGATGAGCAACCCAAACCCAAAACCCACACGCACTGCCGTGGAGTCAGACTCACAGCGCCCCTAGAGGACAGAGCGGAACTGTCCCCTAATGTATCCAAGACAGTAGTCTTTACAGAAGCAGACGGCAATGTTTTCCTCCTGTGGAGCGGCTGTAGGTTCCAAGTGCCCACCTTCCAGGTAGCAGGTGAGCGCTTTAACAATTGCAACACCAGCGCTCCTTGATGAGCAACACAGGTGACTTCAAATAGATTACTGGTCAACACCACAGCCAAGTGGCTCACGGGGAGCTCAAGTGCAATTAGGAGATGAACCCAGGCTGGGAAAACAGCCCCCTCACCAGTCACGGAGGAAACGCTCATGAAAACAAAGTGCCGATTCCGGCTGATGAGGCGAGGCTTCCTTAGAGCACACTAATGTCCGATGTGTGCCTTTGAACTTCAAACAGGCACGCGTCTAAGCCACTGCGGGCGCAGGCAGGACCGTCCCCAGTCGCCAACCGCTGGCAAAATAGGTCTCCAGCTTCGAAAGCCTCCCTGCCTCCGTCATTTAACTTGTGGGGTGCAATCTGAGGAAGTCATCCTTAATACAAAAGTAGACATATTTTTAGAAAAAATAATTAGCAGCAACCTAAATGTTGGAACATGGGGACTGGAGACGCAAAGTGTAGCTTATCCAGTAGAAGGAATATTGTAGCCGTTAAAAATAATGTTTACTCAGGGTACGTGCGGAGGGTCTGGTGGGGAGAAAACACAGCATCCTACATGGTAACAGAACAGCCTAGGATTCTGAGGATGTAAGAAAACATCCACCACCTTATAAAAAAGGCCTATAAAAAAGGACATTAAAAATAATGAAAGGACATGTGCCCAAGACATCAGCAACGCTTACCTCTGGGGGCAGGGGGTAGAGGCAAAGTGTTTCTTTTTCTGCTGCTTGTTATTTTCGGAAGGCTGACTGTCCCCAAAGCAATGGCTGGTGGCTGGTTATTACCACACAACCTGGGATTATCCCACTGTTGCCAGGCTGTGAAAAATAAACTGCAAAGAGGGGACTCACGCTTACCAGTGGCACCTCCTCTTTGGAGGCTCACATCTGGGGGGCCCCCTCAGTGGGGGGACAGGCAGGGGCAGGTGTGAACATGCCTAATGAATCCACGTGGGCCTGGAGGTGTCCTGACTGGGGGCAGGAGCCAGCCAGGCCAGGCATCTCGAAAGGGGCTCGTGTGTTGTGTCACAGGCATGTTGCAGTGGTCATCCACACAGGCAGGAGGCCTGTCCCCAGAACCTGCCTGGAGGCAGACCGACACACGGCATGGAGCTGCCCTGGGTCCCTGGCTGCTCCTGGTTTCTCCGTCCATGGCTCACAGAGGTCCCCGTGGGTGCCTCTGTTCCCAGCCTAGTCATTAACTGTGTCCACATTTGGATGGGAGATCACAAGGTCACCCTGTCCTTGAGGGTCCCCGAGAGGAGACTGTAGGGCTTGCACAGTGAGAGGGTGAAGTGTCACCGCCATCATCCTCTCTTGCTCGGGACCACTGGTGGTCCACAGGCCATGGACAAACATAAGGACCACAGAGAGCGCCTACAGGACAATCAAGGACCCTGGGGACCTTCAGCAAGGCTCTGAAGCCACACTGAGCACTGACTCACTGAGGTCCCAGTCCAAGGGCAGCCTCTACTCATGGGCCCTGGCCTGTAGGAAGCTGGCCCCTCCCCAGCCACCATGGCCACGCCCAGCCTACTCCTCTCACACTCCCAGACCCTCCTCTGCTTGGAAGAGGCTGCAGGGCCCTCCTCCAGGGTAGGGGTGCGGGGGGAGATCCTTTATCCTTTGTCCCTCTGGCCCCATTTCCTCCTAATTGGCACATCTGCTTCCTAGGGGAAGGTGCGCTTTCCTGAAATTTTTGACTAATGAGAACCTGAGCCACTGTCCTCTCAGATGATGTATGTTCACAACGGCAGCCAACAGCACAGCGAGGGCTGTACCTACAGAGTCACCAGCACCTTCCACGTGTTGGCACCTGCAGGAGGCCCTGCAGGTACCAGCTTTCCCCCACATCGAAACTGGGGCCCTAGACCCCTTGGATATGGTCACTTTGTGACTTCTCATCTAAACTGAGACTTGACTAACAAAGGTGATTTTCAACCTCGCAGGGACCCTGCCAGGTGGCAGCCACATGCTTGGTTTGCAGAAGGGCCAGTTCAGGCCCAGAATGTTTCAATTCCCAGGGTGAGTGTGTGCAGGAGGCTTGGGAAGGGGGAATTTGCAGGGCTCCCACCGGGTGCTTTGCTGATCGTATTGGATTTCCTGGGCTCTGCACCCCTCAGCCTGCGCACCACATGGTGACATTTTTGTTTATTTGCATGTCCCATGCTCAGTATTGGGCACCCGCTCTGTGTCAAGCATTGTGTGAGTGCAGGGTGGAGTGGGTGCAGAGTCCCTGGCTGGAGAGGAGGACAGGGACCCTGCAGTTCCATCCAACACAGATGGCGCTGGTGCCAGGGGCGGGGCTACATCCAGGCTGCAGGGCCCGTCAGCCTCAGCACATGGCAAACCTCGGCTGGCAACTCATTCCCTGTGCCTCACTCTCCTCAACTGTAAAACGGGGTGATGACAGCAGCCCCTGCCCCTAGGCTGCCGTGGCTATTAAATGGGTTACAGTGTGAGTGCCCAGATGGCCTGGTTCAGAGTGTCCCCCTCAATTGCTATCAAGTCAGCCCTGACTCCAGGCCACCCCCGGCACAC
Organism: Orycteropus afer afer; assembly: GCF_000298275.1. Classification (NCBI taxonomy): domain Eukaryota; kingdom Metazoa; phylum Chordata; class Mammalia; order Tubulidentata; family Orycteropodidae; genus Orycteropus; species Orycteropus afer. Next base: position 1,144,077 of record NW_006921656.1, on the reverse strand, counting down.
TCACTCACTCACTCACTGCTGTCGAGGAGGATCTGACTCATAGTAACCCCTCCTTGGGTTTTCAAGGCAGTATCTCTATGGAAGTAGATTGCCCAACCTTCCTTCTGAGGAGTGGCTGATGGGCTTGAACCGCCGGCCATCTGGTTAGCAGTCAAGTGCCTCAGGCACTACACCACCAGAGCTCCTACCAGGCACAAGGAGCCTAAAGTGTCCTGTGCCCCTCCCCCCCCCGCCCCGTGCCAGCCGAGGACTGGGCTGTTGGATCCATTGGATTTTCAGTGGCTGTTTCTTCCTTAAACAGATTGCCGAGCTTTTCCTGAGGTGCCGTGGGGTAGGCTTCAACCTCCAACTGTTTAGCTGGCAGACAAGCGCACTAACTGCCCTGCCCGGGGGTAGATGATGTGCAAATAAAATACTATTTATTATGTATAGTATTGGGAGGGGACAGCCAGAAGACACCTTAGAAGGGAGGGTGGCAAGGCTCTGTCTCACTTCCCTTGGCCATGCTGCAAGGAGGGACCAGTCCCAGGAGGAGGAGGCATGCTCGGTCCAGTGGAGGGCAAGTGACCAAAGGGGAAGACCCTCAATGAGATGGACTGACACGGTGGCTGCGATGATGGGCTCACGCAGAGCAAGGACTGTGAGGATGGCGCAGGAGCAAGTTTCGGTCGGTTACACACAGGGTCGCTATGAGTCAGAGCTGACTGTACGCTACTGAACAAAGCAGGACGACTATGCTAAACAACATGGGCAGTGTTTCTGGTAAGTGCTGGCGAGGATGTGGAGATGTTGGAACTCTGGTCTATTGCTGGTGGGATGTAAAATGGTGTAGCTGCCATGGAAACAGTGTGGTGGTTTCTCAGAAAGTTAAACAGAATCGTCACAAGACCCAGCTTCTCCACTCCTGGGTATAAGAGACTCCAAAGCAGGACTCAGAGGCCTGTACACCCATGTTCAGTGCAGGACTATTGACAATAGCCGAAAGGTGGAAAGAGCCCAAGTGCCCATCAACAGATGAATAGGTCGACACCATGTGGTCCACCCACACCATGGAATAGTACTCAGTCGGAAAGAGACACGAAGTCCTGATATGTGTTCTGGTGTGGACTGTCCTTGAACACATGATGCTGACTGGAAGCAGCCAGATACAGTAGGACCAATGTTGCATGATCCCACTGCTATGCAATATCAGAATAGGCAACTTCATAGAGACCAAAGTTGGGTAGTGATTAGTTCAGCTCGCAATGGTTCCTGGGGTAAACGGTCACCAGGGGTTGGGGGGTGAGGGAATGGGGATAAAAGAAGAGAAAAGTAGCGTACAGAGCTCTGACCACCTCCTTCACAGCTTGCCCCAGTGGACACCGAGTGGGACAGATGTAGGTGAGACCGTGAAGTCCTGCCCAAATTGCAGATTTTTGAACAAAATAAATGCTTTTGCTGTTTTGACCCCTGAGTTCCAGGTGAAGATTTTGTAGGATAAATAAGAATTTGACATGCAGAGATTTGGAGAAAAGGTGTTCTGGGTGGAGAAGCCAGCATAAGGAGAACCCGGAGGTACTGACGCCAGCCTGAGGGGTCCCACTGTCCAAATCAGAGAGCAGCGTGTTATAACCCAAACCCAAAGCAAACTCACTGTCACTGGGTCGGTTCAGACTCCTAGTGACCCCCAGTGGCTTTCTGACCTTGTCAGTCTTTACGGAAGCAGACTGCTTTGCTGTTCCACAGAGCTGCCAGTGGGTTTGAACCACCGACCTTTTGGTTAGCAGTCAAATGCCTTAACCACTACACCTCCAGAACTCCTTTATTACCATTATTATAAGCCACTGGAGGAAAAATAGGAAATCATGAGTCCATATGAATATATGGAAAGCAATGAATGAGTGAATGGAAAGTTGACAGCAATGTGACATAGGCAGTCCCTGAATTACAAGTGATTTCAGTTCCTAACTCTGTCATACATTGCATTTGCACATAAGTTGAACAATTAGGTATGGTTTGCATCTAACATCAGCTAGTCACGTGCCCGTGTTGGTGCATAGTGCACCTTTCTATGTATAAAAATGTTAAAGGCACTCTCTTCCCGAAGCACTGAAACACCTTGAACCTCATGATGCAGTAATAAAAGTAATGTTTCTGTGTGCGTCACACAGTAGCACCCTCTGTTATTGTGAACTGTTGTCCTTAGGTGCCACAGAGTTGATTCCTACCCGCAGCAACGCCATGGACAGGAGAGAGAAACACCGCCTGGGCAGCACCGTCCCCACAGTGGTTGCTCTGCTTCAGCCCATAGTTGTAGCCACTCTGTCAATCCATCTTGTTGAGGGCCTTCCTCTTGTCACTGACCCTCTACTTTACCACACACGATATCCTT
>NW_006921656.1:1140473-1141566 GCF_000298275.1 Orycteropus afer afer | reverse complement strand
CTCTTCTGAAGCACCCTCATGCTAATTAAGTGCAGACCCCTGCTAACAGCTAATTGAACCCTGCCATTTCCTTAAAGGACCCTGTCATTCCCCTGCTGTCCCCAAACAGGTCCTCTCTGTGTCTATAAAAATCCATGCCCCCTGCCCGGGGGTGCGACTTCTCTAGCCCTGCTGTTAGGGCATGAGAACCTCGCCCAGGAGCACCAAGAAACTGCTGCTCTAAAACAACTCCGTGTCCTGGTGTCTTGGTAACTCAGCTTTACAATAACGTGGCCAAAGGACATGAGATGAAGTCACTTCTAAGGAATTAAGGTATATTGGGTGCACCTGAAATTTTTAATATAACAGGCTTTATGGGGGTTGGTTCATAACTACAGGTTGCCCATAAGTCAGATGTTTGTAACCCAGGGATTCTCTGCACACACTTTCAAAATATCCCTACATCTTCCACACACTCTCAAAATGCTTATTAATTACACAGAGATGAGTGACTTCACAGCGGAGCAGCTGTCAGCAGCCCCCGTGAACAAGTGATCAAAGTCAACCACATGAGTAATGGGATAGTCAAAACCACGCGCCACCTGGCTGGACACGGGGAATGACAGTGCAATGCCTCTGTGAGGGTTCTGCCGAAGAGGCAGACACTGAGTGCCATCTCCACGAGCCGTCTGATGGGACCAAGATGAGGACATTCCACCAAGTAACCGGCCTGGGACCTGCCAAGGCAGTCCCTGGGTGATGAATGAGATCCTAGCTGTGTCTTTAAGAGTTAGTAGGTAGTTTAGCCTCATTTCAGTGCAAGGAAAGGCTGGAAGGCTTCTCAATGATTTAAAAGCAGCACCCGCAGTCAGTGAAGGTGACTATGATGGAGAATTTGTTGTGAAAGTGTAGGGCTTGTGCCAATCCTTTCAAAATGAGGGGGAATTTACATAACATTAAAGGACAAGTAGGAGCTGTGGGGTGGACACAGGTCACCCTGGGCTGCCTGTGTTAAGGCTGAGAAAGCAAGAGAAGGCTGAGGACCAGTCCCTGGCTGGAGAAGGCAAAAGAGATGAGGGCCACCTAGGAAGTGAATTTCTTTGTGGTGAAAGGC
>NW_006921656.1:1137778-1139518 GCF_000298275.1 Orycteropus afer afer | reverse complement strand
TGTGTAAAACCAACAGCAGCCAGAGGCTGTTGGAGGAAGAAGGTTCCAGAACACTGGTTTCAAAGACTGTGGGGTAGGAGGGAGCTTAGCATGTTTGAAGGCCAATGAGAAGCCTGCAAGGTTGGAGGGGTGAACTGCAGGATGCTGGCAGGAGAGGAGGTGAGGGAGGTGAGGGGCAGGTCCTGAGTCGTGTGTGTCAGCCTTTCAGGCTCACTGTGCAGGTGGCCTGAGCAAACCCAACCATTGCTAGGACAGCAGCTGGCATGTGCTGTCTCTTATCAAGATGGGTTTAGTTTAATCATGGCTATTTCTTTCTCAGTCATGCAGACTCCCATCTGGACAAGACTCAGCCTCTCTCCCTCTCCCTTCCTCCCACCTGCTTTTGTCTCTCCACCTGTACACCTCACTCCACCTAGATCCAACTGTACCTGTACCATGGAATCACCAGGGTTGGGGTAGTAGTAGCTCTCTTCTAGAGATGGGGTTCTCTCTGAGGACCCCAGCCTGTGTCCTTCTGGGAGACCCTGCCCTCCCAAGGGGACAGGAGAGGATGCTGGTGGGAGTGAGGCACTCACCTGCCCTGTTGATGCTGAGAGCATCTAGGGCCAGTGGGAAGAAAGGCTGGGAACTGGAGAAAGGAGGAGAAGGGGAAGATCTCCTCTGTTGCAGGGAAGGAGGTAAGCTGACCCCATGCATTGATAAGAAGAGACGTTGCCAGAAAGAAAAACGCATCCTGTCTATCCTTGTTGCCCCTCCTGTTCTCTCACCAGCTCCATCTTCCTCCCAGCCTGTTCATCCACCCTCATCTTCCATGCATAGAGCCTGGAATTACACAATTGGCCCTACCAGTCCAGTGTTGTGAGCAACTGGGGTGTATTAGGGGAGTCGAGGCACAGGGCTCGAGGGTAGACCCTGTGCTGCTCCTTAGGGGTGGCCCAGCCCCACTTTGGTGCTCAGTTTCCCCACAGTGGACAGGGTCCTGACCAGTCTGGCCCCTTGGCTGGCCCCACTCATTGAGTGTCACCTTTTGAGGGTGAGATGCAGTTGGGTGGCTGTGGAAGGACCATCAACTCTGCTGTCTTTGTCACAGAGAGTGGTCCAGAGGGGACAGGAAGGATACACTGCCAGGGTCCAAGTCTGGCCAGGGGCTTTCGACACTTTCTTCTTGCCTGTGGTGAGCTGGGAAACAAAGTCCCCATGTCTGACTGGAGGCTGACAGAAGGGGCCTTGTGGGCCAGAAGTCTGGGTGCCATTTAGACTGGTCCTCTACTCAGGGTCCAGGAGTGGCCGGGCCTGCTACTCATCTGAGGTCCTCTTCCAAGTGCCTGTGATTGGTGGAGAGTCCATTTCCCCCAATGTGATTGGTGGGTCCATTTCCTCAAGCTGTAGAAGTCATGTTGGCTTGTCACTTCAGGTGAACAGGAGAGTCCTTGCTACTGGAGTCCCTGAGCTCAGGGAAGGTCTAAGCCCACCTAAGGCCCCACCTGATTAGGTCAGGCCCAGCCAGGATCATCTTCCTTTGGCTCGTCTCAAACTAGTTAAGAGCCTTAGTTTATTATTGTTATTGTTGTGGTTGCTGTTAGGTGCATTGAGTTGGCTCTGAGTCATAGTGACCCCATGGAACAGAATGAAACACTGGCTGATCATGCGCCAAGATTGTTGCCATGTTTGAGCCCGTTGCTGCAGCCACTGGGCCAGTCAATCGCATTCAGGCTCTTCCTCTGCTGTGCTGACCATCTG
>NW_006921656.1:1135355-1136713 GCF_000298275.1 Orycteropus afer afer | reverse complement strand
ACATGGAGTCGCCATGAGCCAGGGTCAACTCTGGAAGCCATACTCTATGGCAAGCCCCTGCATGAGAGTATTCCACTCAGCCGCCCCTGCCCCAGGCCCTTAACCACATGTGCAGAGTCCCCTCACTCTTGCCATGAAGCAGGCCTGATGGTGCAGTGGTTAAACACTGAGCTGCAAACTGAAAGGTCAGTGGTTTGAACCCTCCAGCCTCTTTGCAGGAGAAAGATGAGTCAGTCTGCTTCTGTAAAGATGACAGCCTTGGAAACCCTATGGGACAGTTCTATTCTATCCTACGGAGTCACTATAAGTTGAATTGACTCCATGGTAGGGGGTTGGGTTCTTTAGTTTGCTGTACAATATACCCTGATCACAGAGTGATATCATCCTGTTCACAGTCCCGCCCACACTCAGTAGGAGGTACACAGAAAGGGTGGACTTTGGGACAGGGTCCTCAGAGAAGAAGCAGGTCTGGTGAGTGGTGGTCACTGGCTCAGAGAAGGGGACTCAGGACACAGGACTAGCCAGCCCTCTCCACCAGGCCCTCCTCCTGACAGACAAATGCTGTGCAGGCCCTGAAGGGCTTGAAATAAGAGCACTTGCTCCTCCCTCACCCCTGAGTGGAGGGTGTCCATGTCAGTGTTGGGTGCTGTGGAGTTGGTTCTGACCCAGCCTCCCCATGTGAGAGAGCGGAGCTGCCCCAGGGAGTTTCTAGGGTGTAATTTTCATAGGAGCAGATGACCAGGGCTTTCTTCCTTAGAGTGGCTGATGGGTTTGAAGTGCTAACATTTTAGTCCAGAGCCAAGTGCTTAACTGTTGCACCACCAGGGCTTCTTTTACTGTATGAGTGAGGACTGTCAGCATTCAGATGGGGGGACAATTAAAGAGAGAGAGAGACAGACAGGGGGAGAGACAGAGAGAAGGAAGGAGGCAGAGAGAGACAGGGAGAGAGTCAGGGAGACAGAGAGAGGGAGACAGGGAGACAGAGGGACACAGAGACAGGGAGAGAGGCAGAGAGAGAGGGAGACTGAGAGACAGGGAGAGAGGGAGACTGAGAGACAGGGAGAGAGGGAGAGAGACGGAGAGACAGAGAGAGGGAGACAGAATGAGAGAGGCTTGTGTCTGCATCTCTGATGACAGTCCCTGCTCCCAGCACTAACAGGAAGTCACAGGCTGTGAACCAGGATAAGGACCCTGCTACCTCCCTCACGGAGCTCTGGTAGCATAGTGGCTAAGACACTTGCTTGCTAACCAGACGGCTGGCGGTTCATACCCACCAGCCACTCCTCGGAAGGAAGGTTGGGCAATCCTACTTCCGTAGTGATACTGCCTCGGAAACCCAAGGAGGGGTCGCTATGAGT
>NW_006921656.1:1132952-1133975 GCF_000298275.1 Orycteropus afer afer | reverse complement strand
TTCTGCAACCAGCCAGGCATCAGTCAGGAGATTTCTCCCATCACATCAGCACCGAGGGGGGCTGGGGGTTTCTGACTCTCAGGTTCCTGGGCCATCAGCCTCCACCTGTGCCCCCAGAAGGACTTGAGTGGGGCTGCTGACAGAGTCACACATTCACTGCTCTGCACTCCCCTCCCTGTCAGCCCGCCCGCCCCTGGGCAGAGCCAGCCTTATGTGGCTGAGAGGCAGGCGGCCACCCACACAGCCTGAGCATGGTGGTATTTTTAGAGCAGCTTCTGCAATCTTCCCCTCGGTGGGAGAGGGGGCCTGGAGGGGCTCAAAGAGGAATCAGGGGGGCCAGCCCTGAGCCCCGTCAGATGCTGCATCTCAGCACCCCCACTCAGCACATGGAGAAACTGAGGTTCAGAGAGGCTCCCACTTTGCAGGTGGTTGAGTCTGGGTCCAAGGCCAGGAGCTCCCAAAGCCACAGGTGCTCCTGCCCCAGGACATCAGCCTGCCCAGGGGCAGGAAAGCCTGGGTTTCCTTCCTGCCACTTTGAGTTAGTGACAACCAGTCATGAGCTTGCTTTCCCCAGAGGGACCCTGGGTCACACTGCATCCTTGGATGGAAGTCACCTTCCAGGAAATGGGAACAGGGTCTGCCAGCCAGGGCTGTGGGCAAGCCCTGGGCCTTTCTGAACCCTGGACAGGGCCCTACAGTCTTGTCTCTGAAGCAGCTCCATTAATGCCCACTCTGGCTGTGCGTGGTTTAAAAAGTGCTGTCCCCAGGGCCATTACAGACTGGACTTAGTCCCTAGGGAGTGGCTGAGGACTTGACCTTTTGACTTTGTGTTTATCCACACAGATGGTTCGGAGTGTGCAGCATCCCCTGAAAATGGGCTGGAGAGTCCGTAACAACGACAGCAACCATGACAGCAACAGTAATAGTAACAGTAGTCTCCATGACAACAGCAACAACCATAACCACACACTAACCCTACAGCCACCACCATGACAACAACCACCACAACAGCAACAACCATAA
>NW_006921656.1:1123053-1130222 GCF_000298275.1 Orycteropus afer afer | reverse complement strand
ACAAGCTTGAGGCCTGCCACCTTTTTCTTCTGAGTGTCCTCTGTTAGGTGCCATTGAACTGGTTCTGACCCACAGTGACTCCTTGTGACAGAGTAGAACTGCCTCAGGGTTTCTGGCCCATGGTCTTTATGGTGTACACCGCCAGGTCTTTGGTCCTGCAGTGTGGCTGGCCGGGTCCCAACTATTGACCTTTAGGTTAACAGCCGAGTGCTTGACCACCATGCCACTGGGCTCCTTCATTGACTGGATGAAGGACCCTTGATTTTAGGGTCAAGTCCAGGGCCAGCCATGCAGGCATCCAATCAGATTCCTGTCTGCTGTTTTACCCAGGGGCTGTCTTCCCCATGTAAAGCCTGATGACCTCTCCCCCAGCCGTGGGATGACACTGTGTGTCACATTTGGTTGACTTCTTTGCCTCTTTCAAGATGCTTAGATGTCCACTGTCCCATTTCAATCTTGGGGAGGTATCTGCCAAGGCCTCTTGCCCCCTTTTCAGGTGAAGAGGTTGGGGGGGCTGGCCTGCCAGCTTGGGGAAGGGCAGGTCTACAGGCCCAGCCCAAGCCCCCGAGCCCCCTCTGGGCTGGTTGGCCCCTTTATGTGGGGTGCCTCCTGACCTGGTCTTGCCCCAAGATGGAGTCTCCATGGATGGATTCCTGCCAGGTGTGGGGGCAGCGTTAATCAGCCCTCATTAGCTGGGCAGTCGATTTGAAGGCGGTCGATACCAGCAGGATCAGAGATGCTTCTGATGAAGTGGAGGGGACTGAAGACAAACAAGGCCGGGTCCGGAGGGACAGAGGGACAGAGGGACAGGACAGGATGGATTAGCCTTGTGGGGGTCAGAGCCACCGCCGATGGAGCCCTGACCAAGCATGTCCACTCGCTTTGGCCCCTCCTCAGTTTAAGGAAGAGGCCACTGAACTTGATGGAATGTGGGGGAGGTGTGGGAGCCTAGGACAGAGACTCCACACGGTCCAGGTCCCACCACTTCTTAGCAGAGTCCAGCCTGCAGGCCCTGAGACCCTGGGTCAACCCTCCTCAGTTTTCCCCCCTTGCCCCGTATAACACATGCTGTTGGCAGTCAGTGAGTCAAGCCCTCTCTGGGCCTTAGTTTTGGCCTCTGTAAACTGGGCTGTTTATAAGGAGCCCTGGTGGGCAATGGTTAAGCGTTTGTCTGCTTGCTGAAATGTCAGCCATTCGGACCCGCAGTGGCTCTGTGGGAGAAAAGACCTGTTGACCTGCTCCAGTAAAGATTACGGCCCAGGAGACCCTGTGAGACAGTTCCACTGTGTCACACTGGTCACTACAGGAAATTGAGATGGACTTGATGGCTCAAAGGGACTTAGGGGAATAGGACAGCTCTGCTCAGCCCTCCCATGGCTGGGGCCAGGGGCTTGGTGAGCCTTGACTAGGCCTTGGGGGCCCCTAGGGGTCCCCTGTGGAAAACCAATGGGACAAGGGAGCAATGGGGTGCAAACAGAAGCAGAGTGTGGGTGGCGCTGAGTGGCCAGCCCTGGGGTGCTCGGTGGTGAGGGGGCAGTGTAGGAGGGACACTTAGGGACTCCCTTGGCTCCGCACTGCAGGTGAGGCCTGGCCTCCTGGGGCCCAGGTGTCGGCTGAGCAGAGCCGGGGAGCAGAGTCTGGGGAGAAAATGAAGATTGATCGCTGTGGAGGGCAGCCTGGCTCTGCCGAGCCTGCCGAGAGCTGCAGAAATACAGAGCTTCATTATTATTTTAAGTGTTACTCAGCTGCTTTATTGAATTCTCCAAGTCAGGAAAAATTCTGGTGAGATAAGAAGTTGATATTTTCAGAAGCAGCAGTGGTGGTGGTGGCAGCAAGAGCTGTGCGGGCGGCCAGGACAGAGCTGAGGGCCTGCCTGGCATAAGAATGCCTCTGTACCTGTCACCTTACACAGGCACATGCACACACACATACACGTGCACACACACACACACGTGCAAATGTTCACACACACACACTCACATACCTCACACCTGCATGCACATATACACACAAATGCTCACAGACATACACACACACACTCACACAGACATGCACACATGCTACACACTACACACATGCATGTGCACACACTCACACACCAAATACACACGTACACAGGTATACACTCACACAAACACATGCAGACACTTCACACATACCACACACATACACATGGTCCCACACATACATGCACCTGACACCTGCACACACATGCAAATGTGCACACATGCATGCACACATGCATACTCATGCATACACACACATGCACACACTCATGCATGCACACATTCATGCCCATGCTGACTCAAGGACCAGCATCAGTGTGGGGCAGCCCCAGAGACCAGAGAAAACCATGCCTACTGTCTTTCCTTCCCTCTCACCTCCCTTCCTTCTTTCCTCCCTGCCCCCACCCCTCCAGCATCTTCTATGCACCAGACAGCCCCCTCCCAACAGCAGGCAGACCAGTCGGACACTGCTCTTCTCTGAGCTGGTCCCCACCCTTCTCTGACCTGGTCCCATCTAGCAGTGGGAACCATGAGCAATGTTACTGGCAGTGCAGTGGGCATGAGCCACCTCTGAGGCTCCATTCCCCACTAGACTGGATCCCCAGATGGGCTGGCTGTGTTGACCAGGGCCAAGCAGGGACTCAACAAGCATTTGTTGACACAGGTGAAGAGGTGCACGGTGAACCAAGGAATGATCCTCCCTGGGGAGGTGCAGAGGGGCCTTCTTCTCTGGGTTTGAGGAGGTCTGGACTTTCTGAGCAAAGAAGGGCCATTCAAAGTGGGGCAAAGATGAGTGTGCTATCTCTTCAATGACTGTCCCACCAGGGACAGAGAGTCACACTGAGGTTCACACAGGGTTGTACAACCCAGGCTGGCTGGAGCTCAGAGCAGGGGTTCTTGGCCACTGTATGACCCCCGAGGTCATGGGAACAAGCACAAGGTGCAGGGGTGAAGGTGGTGGGGTGAGAGGTGGGGCAGAGCCCAGGAAGGAGGTGAGCCTGGCAGTGAGGCTTGGAGACCACAGGCATTGTCCGCACAAGTGTGGGAGGGAGGAGGGGTGCAGGCAATCCAGGAAGACTGCATGGAGGGGGTGGAGATGTGAGGTCAACAAGGGGCAGGCCTTGCTAGAGAGTGGGGTGTGGGCAAATCATGGGGCTGAGCTCATTGGGCAGAGGGTCTTCTTCGGTCCTCAAACCCTGGAGGAACCACTGGCACGTCCATAGCACAGACGAGGCACTGAGGGTCCACAGATGCTAGGAGCTTGGTGGAGGCAACCAGCCCATGACTCAGAGGCACAATCCCACCACCCCTCCCTCCCCATGCCCAGGAGAGGAGGGGCTTGGTGGCATCAGATTTCCTCCAGGGGGTTTTCAGCAGGGAAACTGCTGCTGTTGGGGGTGCCCTCAAGTCAGTCCTGACCCATAGTGACCGCACTATGTGTGACAGGGTAGAATTGCCCTACAGGGTTTCCCAGGCTGCAGTCTTTGTGGGAGCAGATGACCAGGCCTTTGGCCCATGGAGCTGCTGATGGGTTGAGGTTACTGGCTGAACTTTCACTTAGCAGTCAAGCGTTCAACCATTTTCATCACCGGGCTCCTTCAGCAGGGAAACTGGGAAATCAGAGTCACCTAAACTAGTGGTTCTCCACCTGTGGTCTGAAGCCTCTGGAACCACACCCCACTCCAGGACCACTCAGGGGATCACAGGAATCAGAACTTTCCTCACGGACTTCAAGCAGAGTAGTGTACCGCCCAGAATGAACACAAAGCAGACAGGAGAATGGAGTCCTGTCTTTCAAGCCAGATGCTGGAGGGACTGGCAACAATGTAGCCCAGTGGGCTTGGCAACAATGTAACCTAGTGAGCTTGGCAACAATGTAACACAGTAGGCTTGACAACAATGTAGCCCAGTGGGCTTGGCAACAATGTAACCTGGTGAGCTTGGCAACAATGTAACACAGTAGGCTTGACAACAATGTAGCCCAGTGGGCTTGGCAACAATGTAACACAGTATCACTCTGTTCACTAATACTGTTGGTTTTGGAAAACAGAGTAATTACAATTTTTCATAAACACATGTTGCTTGTGTTACCATGTAATGCGTCTAATATTTTTTAAGTAAGTTACTATTTTGAAGTGTGTCATGTTTCATTTATAATACTGTGGGCACAGAGGGCTGTCACCTACACACGCAGATCCTTTCTGGATGCCAAATCTTACTAAGACTGTAAAAGGACTTCCAGACTAAGAGGCACCAGTAAGAAAGACCTTGTGACATAATTTCAAAAATCCCCCAGTGAGAACCTTGGGGGTCCCACCAGTCCTACGCCACTGTGCACGGAATCACCACGCATCAGGGTGGGACTGTGAAGCAAGTCTCCAGGGTACATATTCTTCCCCACTTGGTGGCTCTGCCCTGGAGGAGGGAGAGATAGGGATGGGGCAGAACTGGGTGGATGCCTCCTCCCGCCAACTGTCCAGAGGGCTTATTGGCCAGCAGTGACTGCCGCAGCCAGACCTCCTGTTTTGGGATTATGGACTTGGCTTTCTTAGGACGGTGTTTTGTGATGTGGCCTGCGAGGCAGGAGACAGAGTCTTCATCTTATTGTAACCCCTCCGCCCCCATTGACTGTGGCTAAGCTATCCAATTGGGAGCCCACTGTGTTCCAGGGGCCCAGCCCCATGGGCACACAGAGCTGAGGGAGCAAGATAGGCCCTAGTGGGAGGTGAGGACAGAGGGGTCAAACTGTTGCACTCAAGTGTGATGAGGTTGTCAGGTCATACTGGCAGGAGCTCTGGGTGACCACAGAGCAAAGACCTGAAGGTGGGATGGCAGGTGGGGGGAGGCTGGGAGCTGTCAGTGAGCAAGGTGGCTGCTGGGCTAGAGAGACTCCACTGAAGACTACAGACCCCTCAAGGAGGCTCTTGGAAGGAAGGTGGGAAAGGCTGGTCCTGATGCTGGCAGCCCAGAGCTGGCTGCCCTGCCCAGCACCCCAGGGTCTCTGGGACTGAGTGGAGGGAAGGGAGGTGCCAGTCAGGACCTGGAAGCTTCTGGTCCCTGCATGCTCTGGCTTACTTTTGTGTGGAGGCTTCAGGAGGAAAGCGTCAGCCATCCCAGCAGGCTGAGGGCCCAGGAAAGAGGGGCTGGCTCCTGCTGCTGATGGTACCAGAGACAGGCTCCCCTGGATGCTGACAACTCAGCCTTGATGACTTCAATACCATGGCTCCATGAGGCACTCTGATGTCTGCTGTTACTAAGTGTTCAGCATCTGCAATCTGGGTGTGGGAGGAATCTACTCACCCGTCCATCTGTCCTTCCTTACAGCAGCTCACTCACTCACTCACTGACTCATTCATCTGTCCACCTTTTATACACACACCCATTTGTTCACTCACTCACCCTCCCACCCTCCTACCCACCACCTCATCACCAGGATGCTGATGCTAAACACCTAATAAGCATCAACTGTGTTCGATCACAGCCATGTGATTGTCAGATTCAAAATGGCCAACACCAAGCCATCCAACTCACCAACAAACAAATTATGGGTAACATTGAGGAGAATAGGAGAACACTAGCTGTGCTCATGAGGAGCCTGTACAGAGACCAGGAGGCTGTGGCTTGAACAGAACAAGGGGATACCATGTGGTTTAAAATCAGGAAGGGTGTGCATCAGGGTTGTATCCTTTCACCGTACTTATTCAATCTATCTGTGAGCAAATAGTCTGAGAAGCTGGACTATATGAAGAAGAATGTGGGATCAGGATTAGAGGAAGAATCATCAACATCCTGAAACATGCAGATGATACAACTTTGTTTGCTGAAAGTGAAGATGACTTGAAGAACTTACTGATGAAGATCAAAGACTACAACTTTCAGTATTGATTACACCTTAACATAAAGAAAACAAAAATCCTCACAACTAGACCACTAAGCAACATCATGATAAATGGAGAAAAGATCAAAATTGTCAAATATTTCATTTTACTTAGATCCACAATCAACACACATGGAAGCAGCAGTCAAGAAATCAGACATCATATTGCATTAGGCAAATTTGCTGCAAAAGATCTTTTTAAAGTGTTGAAGAACAGAGATGGCACTTTAAAGACTAAGGTGTGCCTAACCCAAGTCATAGTATTCTGAATCACCTCATATGCATGTGAAAGCTGGACAACAAATAAGGAAGACTGAAGAAGAGTTGATGCTTTTGAGTTATGGTGTTGGTGGAGAATCCTGAAAGTACCTAGACTGCCAGAAGAATGAACAAATGTGTCCTGGAAGAAGTGAAGCCAGAATGCTCCTGGGAAGTGAGAGTGGCCAGACTTCATCTCACCTACTTTGATAGTCAATCCTGACTCATAGTGATCTCTCCTTGGGTTTCTGAGATGGTATCTCTATGGAAGCAGATTACCCAATCTTCCTTCTGAGGAGAGGCTGGTTGGTGGGTTTGAACTGGCAGCCTTCTGGTTAGCAGTCAAATGCCTTAGGCACTATGCCACCAGAGTCCCTTTTTTTTTTTTTTTTTCCCCCAGTTGGTCATGTTGTCAGAAGGGACCCCTCCCTGCAGAAGGATGTCATACTTGGTAAAGTGGAGGGTCAGGGAAAAAGGGGAAGGCTTTCAATGAGATGGACTGACACAGTGGCTGCATAGCAAGGATTCTGAGGATGGCACAGGATTGGGCAGTATTTTGTTCCATTGCCCACAGGGTTGGTATGAGTCAGAGCCAACTTGACAGCACTAACAACAACAACAACATGTGCCAGACCATGTGCTCAGGGAGCAAAGATGACTTGTGTGTATTCTACACTTGCAAGGAGATTAAAAGCTCTGTAATGACTGGATTGATGATGATGGTGATGGTGGTGGTTGCGGTGGTGATGTTAGGGATGATGGAGGTGATGGTGGTGGTGAAGGTGGTAGTGGTGATGGTGATGGTGGTGATGTTAGGGATGATGGTGGTGATGGTGGTGATGTTAGTGATGATGGTGGTGGTGGTGGTGGTGATGATGATGGTGATGGTGGTGATGGTCATGGTGGTGGTGATGTTAGTGATGATGGAGGTGGTGGTGGTGGTGATGATGATGGTGATGGTGGTGATGGTCGTGGTGGTGGTGGTGATGGTGATGGTGATGGTGGTGATGTTAGTGATGATGGAGATG
>NW_006921656.1:1115237-1122809 GCF_000298275.1 Orycteropus afer afer | reverse complement strand
GTGGTGGTGGTGGTGATGGTGATGGTGATGGTGGTGATGGTGGTGATGTTAGTGATGATGGAGATGGTGGTGGGGTGGTGGTGATGATGATTATGGTGATGGTGGTGGTGATAATGGTGGTGATGGTGGTGGTGATGGTGCCAATGGTGATGTTAGGGATGATGGTCATGATGGTAGAGGTAATGATGGTGATGGTGGTGGTGATGGTAGTGGTGGTGGTGAAGGTGGTGGTGATGATGGTGATGGTGGGGATGATGATGATGGAGATGGTGGTGATGGTGGTGGTGATGATGGAGGTGGTGGTGATAATGGTGGTGATGGTGGAGGTGATGTTATCAATAGTAATAATAGCTGGCATTTTTGAGCACATAGCACATGCCAGACGGTATTCTAAGCCCTTTACATGCATTGATTCATTTATTTCTCAGAATAAGAATCTATGAGGTTGTTATTAGGTGCCATAAGGCCAGTTCTGACTCACAATGACCCTCTGCAAAACAGAATGAAACACCAACTGGTCCTGTGCCAGCCTCACAATTGTTGCTGGGCGTGAGCCCATCGTTGCAGCCACTGTGTCAATCCACCTTGCTGAGGGCCTTCCCCTTTTTCATTGACCCCCTACTTGCCAAGCATGACTTCCTTCTCCAGAGAAGGGACCCTTCTGACAACATGACCAAAGTATGTGAGACCAAGTCTGGCCATTCTTGCCTCTAAGGAGCATTCCAGCCGTACCTCTTCCAAGACAGATTTGTTCATTCTTTTGGCAGTCTATGGTATTTTCAGTATTCTTCGCCAACACCGCAATTCAAAAGCATCAACTCTTCTTTGGTCTTCTTTATTCATTGTCCAGCTTTCGCATGCATATGAGGCTATTGAAAATACCATGGTTTGGTTTAGGCACAACTAAGTCTTCAAAGTGACATCTTTGTTTTTCAACACTTTAACGAGGTCTTTTGCAGCAGATTTGCCCGGTACAATGCATCATCTGATGTCTTGACTGCTGCTTCCATGGGTGTTGATTGTGGATCCAAGAAAAATGAAATCTTTGACAACTTCAATATTTTCTTTTTTTATTGTGATGTTGCTTATTGGTCCAATTGGAAGGATTTTTGTTTTCTTTGTGTTGAGGTGTCATCCATACTGAAGACTGTAGTCTTTGACCTTCATCAGTAAGTGCCTCAAGTCTTCTTCACTTTCATTTCTTCTTCACTTTCTATTAGATAGATACTATTAAAAATCTCTCTTTACAGTTAGGGAAACTGAGGCACAGAGAGGCTAAATAACTTACTCAAAGTTGCAGAGATCCTGAGTGGTCAAGACAAATTCCAGCCACAGGCTGTCTGGAAGAACACATGCATACTCATTGCAGCGAGGGAAGCAGGAACCCCAGAAGAGGGCTGAGCAGCCCCGATGGGTCTCACAGAGGACAAGGATGCCAACTATGCCTGGGGGCTCTCAGGGAAGGCCTCATGGGGGAGGTGGCATTGAGCTGGGTCTTGAAGATGGAATAGAAAACTGGAGAACGTTACACCAGGTGGAAGGAAGACGGTGCATAGAAAGGTGCGGTGTTTGGAAATTGGGATGTTAGGGAGTACCTAGTGGGTGGTGAGCCCAGGGAATGTGTTGGGGAGACTTGGAAATTAGGGTGTTGCAAATTTGGAAGACCAGGACTATCCTGCTGGGGATCTCGCTAGCGGGACTGGAGGGTGGGCTGGCACCAGTGGGGCAGCATCAAAGGACCCCAGCATTCCACATCACTGGCCAACGGGCCAGGAAAACCCTCGCTTGTCCTGGGCTGCTGTGCTTGGATGAGTGATTACAGGAGAGGGGCTTACACAGGGGGCAGTGGCAATCTGTCCAGGAAATGGTGTGTCCAGTTATGCATCAGATCAGCTTGAGGCACTGCCCAGAGAGTGGCCAGTGGCAGGACCAGCTTCAGAGATGGCACAGTAGGGTCCTGGCAGGTGGACTCAGTGAGGTCAATGGTCAGTCAGATTGAGAGAGGGCAGAGCCATGTCCCATGATGGAACAGGGCCCCAGCCCTTAGGTGGGCCTTTGCCTACAGAAGGTGTTTGTGAGCTGGGGTCCACCTGCAGGCCCTGGCAGAGATGGACCTCAGAACACCACCCCATGTCCGGTCTGTGTGTAACCTTTCAGACACCACCACTGGGTGGGCACTACTGCCTCAGTGGATCAGTCCAACTGTCCACTCTGAAAAACTTTTTGGTGGGAGTGGAGAGGGTGGGGGCTTGTCCTGGTGACCTTGGCTGGGCCTTGACATTGTCATCTCTAAGCCAGGCAGCCAGACCACATTGGTCCACTCAGGGTCCTGGAAGGTCAGTGTGGTCAGCTGCACTTGTTCCTTAACAATGGTGCCCCTCAATTTTCCTGGGGTGCAGACACTCCAGCTTCCTCTGGGCCTTGTAGACTCCCTGGTTCCCTTAAGCTGTCCATTACCTGAGGGGCTTACCCTGAAGGTGCTGGTCCTTCCCCAGGGCCCGGGCTCCACCGGGGGCAGGCAGCAGGGTGGACTGGTTCCATTTCACAGATGCCTGTACTGAGGTGCAGTCCCCTGAAGGCTTCCTGTGCTGTCCCACAGGTAGCTGGGAAAGTGCAGCCGACGGGGTGGGTTAAGAGCTGACCCCCAGTTTCCAAACAGAAGAGGAGACTGACAGGCTATTTGTAGTGTTATTAACAAAACTCTGTTTTGTTCCTTTTCGCAGCTCTTCTCCCTGCCCCACACTCCTCGCTGCAAGATTGAATGTGTGCGTCCAGGCCGAGGCCCAGGGGAGCCGCTCTGCAATCAAAATGTTAATGAGAGCCTGATTGTGTCTCTGGGCACTGCCTCATTCCCCAGCCTGTGTTGTCCCAAATGCCACCAGCCTCGAGCTTCCTGGGGTGCACCCCACACTCTCCGGAAATGAGGCCTGAGCTAAATGCCTGTGGAAACTGTCCATAGGAAGTTGGGGGCCTGGAGGAGGTGGGGCTGTGATGGTCCTGCTCAGGTTCTCTCCCTTCCTGGTCCAGTCAGGTCAGGCCAGTGGGGCTCAGGCCCAGGAAGCCCCTGTCCATGGTGCTGGTCTCGCTTGGTTCAGAACAGGGCGCTCCATTTCCTGCAAGCTGGTGTTGTCAGGCTTCAGGCCCTTCCCAGCTCACCTCTTGCCTTTCTTGTCTTTCCAGACTGCCCCCCCCCCACATCCGGTCTGTGTCTAACCTCACACGGACACCAGCCCCCTTCTGACTCCCTGCTCTCCACCCAGCTGTTCTTGTTCTGCTCCCGGGACTCACCTTGTTCTCATCCTTGCCAGCCCCCCTCCCCCAACACAGGGCTTCCCTCAGACTCTGCTCACATTTGGCTCTGAGCCCCTGGCTGGTGCAAACGGTGGAGCATGGAAAGGCTGCAGGTTTGAGAGCACTCAGAGGGGCCTGGAAGAAAGGCCTGGTGACCTGTCTCCAAAGCATTAGCCACTGGGACCCGAGGGAGCCCAGCTCTGCTCTGACAGACATGGGGTTGTTGTGGGTCGGGGTCAGCTGGTTTCTACTGCTGTCCTCAACATGACATGGGCCCTGGGAGTTCGATCCTTTCATTTATTTATGATAAATGCACAAATGTCACTGGCTGCTCGCTGGACCAGCCACTGAGCTGGGTGGGGGGGTGGGGGGTGGAGTGCCATGGTGAGCAAAAGTATACACACAGGCCCAGCCACCATGGGGCAGTGGTGGCAGACAGGTGTCAGAAGCGACAGACCTCCATGTCACATGCATGGCACATGTGGCAAAGGGGAGGATGTTGTTCTTTGAACACACGATGGGAGGCCAGCAGGGTCAGGGCCAGCACAGTTCTCCCTCAGAATGCAGCTTGAGCTATGAAGGGCAGTGGGAATGGCCCATGCAAAGGTCCTGGGGCAGGGCTGCGGTGCCAAAGGAAGCAGGTGTCGAGAACTGAGAAGAGTGGGGTTGTGTGTGTAGGGGCAGATGAGGCTGTTCAGGGCAGAGGCTGACCTCACAGGCCTGGCAGGAGTGGGGAGTGGGTTGGGGTGGGAGGAGAGCCATGGGGAGGCAGGCAGGAACCTTGCACTCAGCCGGGAGGAGGTGGTGACAGTGGCTTGGATGATGGGCAGGAGGGTAGAGACGGAAGGTGTGGACAGATGAGAGGGATGTTGGGGAGGTAGTGTAGCGTGGCCTGGATCAGAGGAGGCAGACGGGGTGGCAGGGAAGAGTCCAAGGCCAGAGTAGATGGCCTTCCTGGGGGCGCAGGGTGATGAGGCTGGGGTCCGTGTGCCCAGAGAGGAGCAGGGAGGGGTCGGGAGTTTGCTGAGCATCCCCCGATCACTCACAGCCTGTGCTCTCCGTCTCCTGCCTGCTCTCCTCCCAGCATTTGTTACCACCTGCCCCTTTCTCTCCGCTGACTCACCGCCTCCATGCACGCTGTGGGCTCCGAAATGGCAGGGCGCGCTGTCTTGCTGGCTGAGGAGTCCCCAGAACATGCTCTGACTTATCCTGTGGCTGTCAGCTGCTGTCGTCAGCCCTGACTTACGGCCACCCCGTGGATGGCATCAGACCCTTGGGGTCCACAGTGCTTCTCACTGGCTGGTTTCTGGGAATGGGCCACCAGGCCTTTCTTCCTGGTGTGTCTTGGTCTGGAAGCTCTGCTGAAACCTGCCCACCTTCCCAGCCACACACAGGCCTCGGGGCAGATGGGTGGGGGTGGCACTTGAGGTGCATTGGCTGCAGATTGAACTCAGGTTTCCTGCCTGGAATGGACCATTCTACCACCGATGCAGCCATTCTCTCTGTGACTCACACAGGTGCTCAGGGAGGGCTTATTGAATGAGGAGAGAGTGAACCCACGGCTGCATGGCCTGCCTCTCGGGCTGCCCGGGCCTCCATCGGGAGGGGCTGGGTGCTTGAAGAGGGAGCCTTGTGGGTTACTGTCTTCCTCGCTCTCTCCCCCCTCCCCCTTTCCTTTCAGATAAGGAAAAACCCCTGCTCCTGGCAGACAAGGGGGGCTGGCACTGCTGGCAAGTGTGGAGGCCCCGTCTGTGTCTTTGTTCCTTGGTGTGGGGCAGGGGTAGGGGTGGCGGGCTCTCAGAGCCAGTCTCTGCATGTGAGGCCTCTCCCTGCACCTGGCCACGCCCCTGCTTGGGACACTCCCCTGCTCAGCCTGAAGCCCTCCTGAGAGGCACCAGGGTTGAGGGTCAGAGGCTGGGGCTGGGTCTCCTCGGATGCTGGAAAGTGGGCAGGTGGGGAAACAGATAACACCAAGGGGGGACTCTGGGCAGCTGCGGAAAGCCTTTCTGCCTAGCAAGCTGTCCACCCCCACCCCACTCTCTCTGGCACCAGGTGCCCACTCCACAGCCCCTCCCACAGACTGGGTCTGGGTCTCTGGCCAGCTCCCATGTAGAGAAGCCGGCTTTGGGTGGTGCTGTGGCCAGGCAGGATGGCTGCTGTACACACCGAGTGATAACACACTCTCGAGAGTGCTTCACCATGCGTCAGTCTGTCCTACGGTGGTGGCTTGTGTGCTGTTGTGATGCTGAAGCCCTGCCATTGGTATTTCAAACACCAGCAGGGTCACCCCGGTGGATAGGTTTCAGCGGAGCTTCCAGACTAGGACAGACTGGGAAGAAGGGCAGGGCCATTCATTTTTGAAAAAACTGGCCATGGAAAACCTTATGATAGCAACGAAACACTGTCCGATATACACTGGAGAACTTTATGAAAAGCCCTGAAACACTGTCCGAAATGGTGCTGGAACATGAGCCCCTCAGGTAGGAAGGCACTCAAAATATGACTGGGAAGAGCTTTCTGTCCCTCCATTTGCTGATGTGGCCCGACTCAAAAAGGAAGGAAACAGCTGCAAACATCCATTAATAATTGGAATGTGGACTGTACCAATGATGAATCTAGGAAAATGAAAATGGAAAGCATAAAGATCGATATTCTAGGCATTAGTGAGCTGGAATGGACTGGTATTGGCCGTTTTGAATCAAGCATATCATTTACTAGGCCAGGAATGACAAATTGAAGAGGAATGGAATCACGTTAATCGTCACAAAGAATGGTTCAAGATCTGTCCTGAAATACAACGCTGTCAGTGATAGGATAAGATTCATGTGCCTACAAGGAAGACCAGGGAATGCTATTATTATTCAAATTTATGCACCAACCGCTAAAGCCAAAGATGAGGAAATTGAAGATTTTTACCAACTTTTATAATCTGAAAGTGACTGATTGGAAAGCAAAAATTGGAAACAAAGAAGAATCACTGGTCATTGGAAAATATGGTGAGATCAACAACTTAGTCATTGCAAATAGCCCTTTTCAGCAACACGAATGGCGGCTACACACATGGACCTTGCCAGATGGGACACACTGGAATCAGAGTGGCGGCATCTGTGGAAAGAGGTGGTGGAGAAGCTCGATATCGTCAGTCAGAACAGGGCCAGGGGCTGACTGTGAAACAGACCATCAACTGCTCACATGCAAGTTCAAGGTGAAGCTGAGGACAATTAAAACAAGTCCACAAGAGCCAAACAGGACCTTGAATATAGCCCACGTGTATTTAGAGCGCGTCTAAAGAACAGATTTGACACACTGAACACCAGTGACTGAAAACCAGAGGAATTGTGGGATGACGTCAAGAACATCATCCATGGGAAAAGCAAAAGGCCATGAAAAGACAGGAAAGGAAGCAAAGACCAAAGTGGATGTCAGAAGAGACTCTGAAACTTGCTCTGGAACCTAGAAAAGCTAAGGTGAATGGAAGAAATGATGAAAGGAAAGAGCTGAACAGAGATTCCAAAGGGTGGCTTGAGAAAACAAAGTGAAGTACTGTAACGAGATGTGCAGAGACCTGGAGTTAGAAAACCAAAAGAGAAGAACATGCCTGGAATTTCTCAAGCTGAAAAGGACAAGACAAATTTAAGCCTTACGTTGCAATATTGAAGGATTCTAAGGGAAAAATATCGACTGATGCAGGAAGCATCAAAAGAAGATGGAAGGAATACAGAGCCACTTTACCAAAAAGGATTGATCAACGTTCAACTATTTCAGGTCGCATATGATAAAAATTCAATGAAAGAATTGGTGAAAAACAAGACTCCGGGAGTTGACAAAATACCCACTGAGATGTTTCAACAAATGGATGCAGCATTTGTTTGTGCTGCACTTGGAGGGGCTCACTTGTTTATGCCAAGAAGTTTGGAAGACAGCTACCTGGCCAACCGACAGGAAGAAATCCATATTATGACCATTCCAAAGAACATGATGCAGCAGAATGTGGAGATTACCAAGCAATTTCATTAATATCACACACAAGTAATTTTTTAAAAAAGATAATTAAAACATGGTTGCAGTAATATTTTGACAGGGAACTGCCATACATTTAAGCCAGACTCAGAAGAGGGTATGGGACAAGGGGTATCATTGCTGATGTTGATGGATCTTGGCTGAAAGCAAAGAATTCCAGAAAGATGTTGACCTTTGTTGTATTGATTATGCAAGGGCATCTGATCGTGTGGATCATAACAAATTACGGATAACATTGAGAAGAATGGGAACTCCAGAACA
>NW_006921656.1:1107832-1109668 GCF_000298275.1 Orycteropus afer afer | reverse complement strand
GGGGAAGCCAGCCTGGCCTGCCATTGGGGGTGGGGTGCAGGGAGCTAGGACCTGCCTCCTCAACAGGGCCCTGAGTGTGGCTGGGGTAGCCACTCACCGCGAGGGCACTGAGAGGGGCTTGCTGGACATAAGCTCATACCAGGGAAGCGCACAGATCCTTGGACAGGAGGCCAGTCCAGGCTGTCACTGTCACTTCGTGAGAGTGGGAGGGAGGCATACATGTGTGTGTGCACAGCGTGTGTGCAGGTGTGTATGTGTGCCGTGTGTTCATGTGTGTATGCCGTGTGTTTGTGTGTGTGGGCACTCACAGGTTCATGCTTGCATGTGTGTGCCTGTGCATATGGGCAGGTGTGTGTGTGCATGTGTGATGGTGAGTGACTGTGTGTCACACGTATGCAACAGGAATGTCACTGTGACCCTGTTGTTTGGAAACACCATGTCTGCAAGGCCCGCAGGGCTGCGACTACACCCTGCCCAGGGCTCAGCTTCATAGAGGTGGGGGGAGTAGACAGGAGAGATGGGTCTGGGGGCTGCAGCGTCCCACTCACGTTCCTGCTGGGCGCTTTGGCTGACATGTCTGAGCACAGGCCACCACAGTGAACAAGACGGCAGGCAGGTGTTCCACACCTGGAGCCCAGGTGTGGGCACAGATGCTGGTGAGCCACCATCCCTTAAGCCACGCTGTCACCGCCAGGTCCCAGCAGGGTCCCAGGTGTGACTGTGAGTGAGTGCAGTGTGCAGACATTGGTGTGAGGGGGTGCACAGGCATCAGGGTGGTGGGATGCATGGGTATCAGAGTGAGGGGTGTGTGGGGTTGGGGCCGAGACTGGCCTGGGCCTCGACTCCTGATGCCCCCGGGGGGCCTGGCTGCGCCGTGAGCTGCCTGCTGTCCAGTGCTCTCCTCCTGCGAGCCCACCTCTCCCCTGTCCCCACAGGCCCTGGAAAGCCACCGTCTGCTGATGCTGTGGACCGTCTGCCACGTCCTGGTGCCCAGGGCCTTGAGGACGCCTGGTCATTCTGTGCTGGGAAGAGCTTCTACTGGTCTCCTCTCTTCCTCGGTACGGGGACCAGGGTGGGGGGCACTGCCTTGTCACTGGCCAGTCAGTCCCTGCAGTGTCACTCTCTGTTCCCCACCAGACGCATCCCTCCCCAGGTTCCCCCACTATTCCCCACCCCCGCGACTGTGAGCTGCTGTGGCTCCAAGGAGCACAGGGACCCACGTGCTGGACTGTGGGCCTGTGGTCTCTGAGCAGCACCCCCTCAGTCTTCCTGTCTGCAGCAGAAGGCGTCCCCACTTGCTGGGCCTGGGTGCCACCCGTCTCCCTCAAATGTCGGGGAGGAGATGAAAGTTCCAGAACGCAGTGTCTTAGCAGCGACTTATCAGATCACTCACAGCTTCATAAAAGGCTGTGTCGGGAAGGTCACACGCTGCCAGCCGCACACTCATAAATTAGGCATCAGACGGTCACGACGGTGTCTTTAAGTAAACAGAATTACCTTGTTGGGTAAAGGACCATGTCCGTGGCTGGGCTCCAGTCCTGGGGAGGGAGGGGTAGTGGAGACACCCTAGCTGGCCAGACACCAGGCCTCGGGGCCGGGACACGGAGCAGAGGGTCTGGGGGCAGGCCTGCTTTCCACTGTGGGGCCTTGGGCAGGTTACTGCCCTCCAGGGTCTCAGTTTCCTTCAGTCCAGGGTCTCTGCCCTTCCCCACCAGCCCCATGCCCCTCCTGTGGGTCCCCAGTCCACGTGGGGTCCTTCTGTCTGCCCTCTCTCCTCTCCTGCCGGAGGGACCATTCCCTGGAGAAGGACACCTGCTTGGTAAAGAGGAGGGTCAG
>NW_006921656.1:1102319-1107542 GCF_000298275.1 Orycteropus afer afer | reverse complement strand
GGCACGGAGCTGGCATAGAGCTGGCATGGAGCTGGCATGGAGCTGGCACAGAGCTGGCACGGGACTGGCACGGAGCTGGCACAGAGCTGGCACGGAGCTGGCACGGTGCTGGCACGGAGCTGGCCCGGGGCTGGCGGTGTCCGTGCTGTTGTGTGGGGGTCGACAGGAGTCGGAGCCGACTCAGCAGCACCTAACAACCACAGCGCGAGCAGCTCCTTTATTCCAAGGCCAATCCAGGCCCCAGGTACTGTGGGGACGTGGCGCCCTCCTCCCCTCTGTGTGGGTGGGTGAGGAGGTGGCACCCCTGGCCCACTGGTGTCCTCCCCCCTCCCCCTCCTCCACTGGGGCCCTGGGTTCCCCTGACACACACAGAGCAAGCTTCCTAGGAGCGGGGAGACAGTCTCGCTCTCTTGGGGTTTCCCCTCCTGGTGGAAGGGACCCCACTGAGGGGCATTCATCTTAGGTGGTAGCCGGGGATGGCTGTGGAGCGGGGTCTTACGGCAGGATCACCCCTGGCAGCCCACGGGTCCCTCAGAGATCAGACGGAAGCAAGGCCAGGGAGGCGGGGGTGGGGGTACCAGGAAAGGGAGGCCAGAGGGAGGGCGGGGTGAGGTCACGGGCGGGATGTGGAGTGCAAGGACAGAGCAGGAGCCTCAGAACCCTAAAAGGAGAGGTGGTGGGTGTCTGTGCAGGGGACGGAGGGATGGGGCAGGGGGCGGCTGGACCTCGGTGTCCCCATCCACATAATGGGGAGCTGCGACCCCCTGTCCAAGTCCCCTCCCCACTCTGCCAAGCAGAATTCTGGGAAGCCCCACCCTGCTGACCCCGGGTCTGGACTCCATCAGTGCACCTCACCTTGCCCATGTCATCTGATAAAATGAGGCCCCTGTGACCCTCCCCTGCACGGGGTACCTGGGGCCTCCTGTCACGTGGAGGTGGGCTCCATGCCTTTCCCCCACCTGGGGTCCCGCATGGCCTCCTGCCACTCGGAGGTGGGCTCTCTGGCCTGTGGGGGCAGGGCAACGTTGCTGACACCACCTCTAAGCGCCCCATTCGTCTGGGTGAGCGGCGCCCTCACTCAGCTCAGAGCGCAGGCCACCTCAGCCACTTCCAGTGGCTCCCAGTGCAGCCCCCGCCTCGGCCCTCAGCTGCAAGGCTTGCTCTGCTTGCTCTGAGCTTTATAATCGGAGGCCTGGGGTGGGGACTGAGGTGGGACTGGGGGCCATCATATTATTGGGGGGCCCTGGAGCTGGAGGCAGGGGTACCAGCACTGCCTCGCTCCCTAGGGGCTGGGGTCTGAGGGTCTGGCCAGCTTTCCCAGTCCTGGGCTGGATGCATGGGGGCCAGCACCCACCCACTGTGGTGTCACCCATGCTGGATGGCAGGTGGGAGAACGTGCCAGCCTGTGCCCCCTGCTCCTGGGGGTGTGACACCAGCTACCAGAAAGTGTGGCTGGGGGAGGCCTGGGCCAAAGCCTTTGTGGTGCGGGGCCCACGCGTCAGTGTCCCTTGCTCCCCCAACTCCTCAGCACTGAAGCCAGCCCCCCTCCCCGCTCCTTGGCATTGAAGGCTTTGGGGTACTGGGCCTGTGCCTCAGTGTCCCCAACCCCACTCTCTGGCACTGACGCCAGCTTGACTGAGGTGCTGAATTTGGGCAAACCTTTATCATCTGGGTCTCAGTTTCCTGATCTGTAAGATAGGCTGTTGGCATTTCCCCCAAGAAATGCCCAGGACTGAGGGGGTGCCCAGTGGGGCAGCAGGTGTGGGCACACTTATAGGTGAGAACCAAGGCCCAGGAGGACGTGGGCATTGACAGCCCGCACCATGCCCCACTGCTGGTGGCCCTGCTGGGGGCCTGGAGTGCTCTGGCGCCGGCTGTGCACTCGCGACGCCCCAGCAGCCCTGGACTCCGACGAGTTGTCCTCTTCCCCAGATCAGTGTGGGCTGCCTCGCACCTCTGCCCCTCGCCCAGGACGGCCCCACAGCTGTCTGCTCCGCGGCCAGAGGAAGGGCCACCCACTCCTGCTGACTGCTGCCTTACAGTGGCCTCCGAGCCTCCCATCTCCACAGAGACAATCATTCCTGGACCCTGGCCCTGAGCAAGCTCAGGCCCAGCCCTTGGGGATGGGGAGACAGGGACTGTCCCCCAAAGCAGCCAGGTTCGACTCCACTGAGGTCTTCAGCCTGTTCCCGACTCTGCTTTCTCCTGCCTGGAGATTTCACCCATGGGCCCTCTGAGTGCCTCACCTTGGCCAGCCCTCAGCCCTCCCTGGGCCCCACTGGGCCTCCCAGGCCTGGGCCTCCCAGGCCTGGTCGCCTTGTCCCTGGTCCTGGGCTTGCTGGCCTTCCCCCAGTGTGAACATGAGGGGCTGGCAGCTGGGGCTGACCTTTGCCACCTGTGCTGTGTGAGGACATTGCCGAAGGGCACAAAGGGCCCTGGAGTGTTGCTAGCTCCTTGTGACATGGGACAAGGACGGTAGCAGCGGTGGTGACACAGTGACCTGCTCCAGGGCCCCTCACCCACCTGTCTCCTTCAGGTGCTCTGTGGCGGGCCTCTCTGGGCCTCGTGAGAAATGTGGGGACCATGCAGGTAAGTAGTTGCGGGCACCATGGGAGGGAGAAGGGGACTGGGAACCCCCAACACATGGACTATGGGTAAGTGGATTCTGACCCACAGAACCCCCACCTGTGAGCCTCAGATTTTGGAAGATCATTTGGCCTCTCTTTCATGGTGCTTCTGCTGGACTCGGACCATCCACCTTTCGATTCACAGTCTAGCGCATTACTGTCTGTACCACCCCAAACTCCCCAGAACGTGAGCTCTCACCACTGTTTGAACAAGTTACTGACCCATCTCACAGTGCGCAAGACTGAACCAGGAAAGGATGTGCTTCAAGCTGTTCGTGAAAGATGGGCGGGGCTCGGGGTGGCCTTGCCCTCAGCGTGGGCTTGTGTCCCCATCACAGCTGCGTGTGGCCCCAGCAGGGCCAGCTGGGGAGCCCCCTCTTCCCTGGCTCCCGGTCTCTGTTCAGTACCGCCTCCGGCTCCCAGGGGGCGCTGTGGCCCCGCTGCTGGCTCCCTGCCTCCGGAAACACTGAAAAAATGCAAGTGGTGTGGAAACTCGCAAGCATCGGCTGCCTTGTGTGTTGTTTCAATCAATACAAGACGCCCAGTCCCGAGATGTCGTTGCCAGAGTCTTCACACATCTGCATCGGAAGGACTCCAAATGAAAAGTCTTTTCCTGTTGGGGGAAGAAATGGAAAAATAGGAGAGAATTTGCCTGACAGATTAGAAAAATTTCCACTTCGTCGCTTTGGAACCAAGTGTTTGCACCGCTGTGCCCAGCTACCCAGGCTGCAGGGGGTGACGGGCAGGTGTCAGCTCTCAGCCACGCCTTTGGGTATTGATCCAGTCAGAGACTGGCGGGCATTGTGGCTGAGGCAGTGGGCCTGGGCCAGAGGCTGAAAGACGGGCTCTGGTCTCAGCCCTGCCTTCCATCACGTTTGACCTTGGAAGGGTCACCCAGGCCTTGGAGCCCAGCTCTCCCGGCTCTAAAATGGTTTTGCTAAGTCGACATCACAGGGCTGCCGAAAAGGACAAAGCGTTTGGCCCAAGAGAAAGTGGGGCACCTACAGATAAAATTGATTAATGTTTCGATACCAATTTGGAGCCTTCAAAGTACTTCCGAACTCAGCATCCTGCCCGATTCCCTGATCAGCCCTGTGGGGTGGGGGTGTGCCCTGCGTGGAGCAGTGGAGACAGGGGTCAGGGAGCAGGGCGTTTAAAGCCACCAGTTAACAAGCAGCAGAGACTAAAGTGGGCAGGGGTGGGCCTCCTCAAAAAGCCTGCCTTGGGGACCCAGAGTGCAGAGATGGGGCTTGCCTTAGGGACCCGGGGTGCAGAGGTGGGGCTTGCCTTAGGGACCTGAGGTGCAGAAGCAGGGCTGGCGTCAGAGACCCCGGGTGCAGAGGTGGGCTGGCCTTAGGGACCTGAGGTGCAGAAGTAGGGCTGGCGTCAGAGACCCCGGGTGCAGAGGTGGGCTGGCCTTAGGGACCTGGGCTGCAGAGGTGGGGCTGACCTTAGGGACCTGGGGTGCAGAGGGGGACCCTGTGGGGCCTGACTCAGCACTTGCACATTGGTAACTGTAGCAGCTTGTGGAGGTTGGGTTTCTGAATGAAGTTTGAGGACATGGGTGGCTGTCCCCATTGGAGACCCAGGTTCCTCCGTGGGGCCGGGGCAGGGTCTCTGGAATGGGAGGAGGGCTTAGAGAACTGTCTAGAAGACAGTTCTCTGTGTTCACAGTGGAGGTCTGGGCGGTCTCTGGTGCCCCTCTCACTTCCAAAGATCCTGGGCCTGAAGGTCGGCCTTGCCTCCCACCCTACCACCAGCAGCACCTGTCCTGCCTCCAGGAGGCCCTGCAGGAGGGAGAGGAGGCCCACAGCTGTGATGACTCGGAGCCAGCAGTGCAGGTGGGAGCAGACGTGCCCAGTGCCTGTCCTTCCTCTGGCCCGGCTCAGGCCCGTGTGGGCTGTCATGTCTCCTGGCTGCCGTTGCTCCCACCCACGCCGACCTGCATCATCATCACTGCCCGCTGGGGACGTGAGCTGGGTTAGCACATTGCATGGGACCCGACTGAGGTCCTGGGGCTGCTCTCTCCCTCCTCCCTCCTGGCCTCTTGGGGAGCCTGACGCTGTCCGTCTCTGGAGGAGTGGGCCCAGCAGCCCCTGCCCCCGGGTCTTCCCTGGGGAACCCGCAGCTGGAGCTGGCACGCTCACCTCTCTGGAAGGGGGATGGTCTAGGTGACTCATCACCTACAAGAAGCAGGGACTTCTAGAGGCTCCCCAAAGAGCCCAGGGAGGCTGCGTGCTCAGCAAAGCTTCCTTCTCCACCTGTAATTCAGAGACCCTGGTGCCCAGGGGCTGGGTCTGTAGGGTACCAGCGGAGTGCACAGCTGGGCCTGGCCCTCACTGTCCCTAGCCCTCCCCCTCCCACTCCTCTGTGTGGTCTACCCGTTCCTACTGGGGCCCTGTGACTTCCTGTCCCAATCAGCCCCCAAGGCTGGGGGACCCCAACAGCGTGACCTTGAACTCAGCACCTCAACTCCCCCGGCTCCTGAACACACAGGGTGGGGCGCTGGAGCCTGCTTTCACAGCTCCCCCTCCTCTTCCTTCCTTTGCTCCTCTGCTCCCCTCCTTCATTCCCTCACCTCCTCTCCCCTCCCTCT
>NW_006921656.1:1093878-1101881 GCF_000298275.1 Orycteropus afer afer | reverse complement strand
CTCCCCTCCCCCTGCCCTGCCCGTCTCCTCTTCCTGCCCTCCCCTTCCTCCCCTGCCCCTCCCACCCCTGCCCCTCCTCTCCCTCTCCCGTCCCTCTCTCCTCTCTCCTGCCCAACCTCCCCCTCTCTCTCTTTTCCTTTGTCTCCATGGGGAGTGACTCACATGTCTGCTCCCACCTGCACTGTTGGCTCCGAGTCATCACTGTAAAGGTCGCTGTGTGAAGACACTTGAGCTAAGCACCCTGGGAAGTCATGGGCAGTGGAGGGGGTTCCCTGGTCTCCCCAACAGGTTGGGCCTGGCCTGTCACTTCCAGAGCCAAAGGAGAGCCTCCAGCCTGGTCCTGTCCCCTGGCCTGCCGTCCTCTGCGGCCTTGGCCCAGTTCCCCCTCCCGCCTGGCCTCCGTCCCCCAGTGGGAGAGGCATGGCGCTGCAGCTGGAATGGCTGGGCCTTCCCAGTAACACCAGTGTCCAGCTCCCCACCACATTGCCTTCTGAATTGAATGCCTCCCTTTGTGGTGGGCTTGGGGCGGAGTGTGGGGAGAGGGGACTGGGGCACTGCTTCGGGTGGCAGGAAGTCTCAGGAAGGAGAGAGGAGAGGAAGGGCAGTTAGAGCCTTCCTGGGGGCTGGGTGACCTTGGGCGCAGCGGAGAGGTGGGGGACGGAGAGTGCAGTCTTCCACTCCAGGGCTTTGGTGAAAAAGGTGGGTGTTATTTTTTGACGTCGGCCATCTTCTCACCTGTCACCAAGTGAATACAGTCTCCCTGGCTTCCGTCCCCAACTCCCAGCACTCTGAGGCCCCTCCAGAACATGTGGCCCAGGTCTCAGCCAATCACAGCATCACATTGCCCATGGCCACAGTGATTGGTTGAGGGGTGGGCACATGACCTGCTGAGACCCAATGAGCATGTGCTAGCTCTGGTGGGGCTGGAAGAGAATGCTGCATTTCAAGGGGCCACGTGGTTCTTGCCGGCACCGTGGTCTCAGCCTCCTGGTCCAACCAGGGAACCAAGCAGCCTGGGTTTTGTCTCTAACTATTGTTAGTTGAACGTGTATTGTCTGCCTTCCATTGGAACATGTTATCACGTGAGTGCCAACAGTTTGTAGGGTAGGAACCCCTCCACAGGGTGAGGCCACCACCTGCCTGCCAGTCTGTGTCCTGTGTTGGCTGCCATGTTGCTGTGATGTGGGAGGCTCTGGCACTGATATTTTAAGTACCAGCAGAGTCATCCATGGGGGACTCGCAGGCTAAGACAGGAGGGAGAAGGCCTGGCACGGTGGTGAAAGCGCTGTCCGATACGGGGTAAGATGAGCGCCGTCTCGCTGGGTCACCAGGAGTCAGAGCCACTGCCAGGGCAGCTGACGACACACAGCAGGGACCTTCTGGGGACAGGTGTCTCGACTGCATCACAGTATTTTGTTGACAGAAGGTTGGAGGTTCGAGTCTACACAGGAGCCCAGCAGAAGAAAGGCCTGGCTGTCTGCTTCTGAGCAATCAGCCATGGAAAACCCAGGGGGCCCAGTTCTACTCTGAGGCGCAGGGGTTCCCCTGAGTTGCAGTCGAGTGGGTCGCAGGTGGTTTTCTTGGGTCAAAGACGTGGGCTCCAGGCCACACTGTGAGCTTTTATCCCTTCCTTTAAGAAGTCGTGACATTGCCTCGGCCTGTTTCCTCGCCTGTCAGCTGAGGATGCTGGACTGGCACCTCCCAAGCCCTCTGTGATCCCTCCCAGCCCTGCCAGCGGGTTCAGACCGAGCGCCACTCCCGCAGGCACGGTGGGCCAGCGAGGAGCAGCCCACGTCTAGAGCTCCGTGCCTCCCAGCCCCCACCCTCTTCCCGCCTCTGTGCCGGGAGGCGGGCGATGGAGAGCTGGGGGACAGTCACCCCATTCCCGCCGGATTACGTTCTCCGTTTAATCCCACTTCATTAAAACCCTCACCAATCCTCTTAAAGCGTTTGTGGAGTGGACGGCTGTGAGCGAGGCCGGGGCGCCGGGCTGAGCTGGCTCCTGGGGGAAGCGGCCGATTTACATATTTATGAAATCTCCATTTTTGCCCAGGCCTTGTGTGCGCTAAGGGATGTCATATCTCATTATAAGCTGGGGGTCTGTGCTCTGGTGGTGAGAGCCCAAGCCGCTGCAGGGGCTGCGGCGGCATTTGGACGTGAGGGACCGCCCTGCACTGAGCTCCTGCCCAGATCTGCAGTGACTGGCTGTGCTGCCTTGGGCAGGCCATTTGACCTCCCTGGGCCTCAGCTTCCTCATGTGTGAAATGAGGGTATACAATGGCCAGCAGCTTCTGACGTGGCCCCGGGTGACCCCCACCCAGTGTCACCTGGTGCAGAGCCTGGGACACAGCAGCTGCTGTGCCCGGCATAAACCAAACCAAACCAAACCAAACTCACTGCTGTCGGGCTGGTTCCAACTCAGAGTGACCCTGCCTTGGGTTCTTGAGGTGGTACCTCTACGGAAGTAGATTGCTCAGTCCTCTGTGAAAAGTGGTTCATCTTTGGGGTAAAGCCCCAAACCAAACCTGCCCCTGTCAGTTCTAGCACCTGGCTGTCCCGTGTGTGTCAGATGGGACCGTGGGCTGCGGGGCTCTCCTGGCTGCAGTCGTTAGTGACGCACGTTGTCAGGCCCATCCTCTGCAGTGCCCCTGAGTGGGCTCGAACCCCCAGCTCCCAGGTTGGTAGCCAAGTGCACCTTGGTAGGGTGGGGTGGAAAGGAAGGCCCTCAGCACCTGCAAGACAGCCTTGGGGAGGTCTGCAGAGACTGGGGGAGCCCTCCGCTTCCTCTGTGGTTCCATGTTGACATGGCTGGGCCCACTGGCCTCCTGCCTGCATTTAAAGCACTGAGATGTCAATTTTTCAAAAATTTTATTTTTTATTGTGATTTGAGTGAAAGTTTACAGGCAAGTTCATTTTCCACACAGCAGCTCATACACAGTTTGTTTCACGACACTGACTGCGATTCCCCACAGTGTAACAGCTCTCTTCCCCCTTCCTCCCTGGAGTTACCTCTTCCCTGTGTCCTTCTTTCCTACGCATTCCTGCCCCTGACCTGTCTCCCTGTGCAAAGCCTGCCCTTCTGTTCTGATTGATCGGTGTAAGGAGTGTATCTACCCTCTCTGCCTGTCTATTGTTTGGCTGGAAGCTGCAGGAGTGAGTTCAACTGCAGACCTGAAGGGCAGCTAGGGGGCCACAGTCTTGGGGATCTCACCAGGCTCTATCAGACCAGCAAACCTGGTCTTTTTTATGATTTGGAGTTTTGTCCCACATTGCTCTCCCACTCTGTCCAGGATCTCCTGCACTGATCCCCCTTTGAGTGGTTGACAGTGGTAGCTGGGCACCATCTAGTTCTTCTGGTCTCAGGGTCATGTAGGCTGAGGATGGCATGGTCCACTGGTCCCCTGGGCTAGTTGTTTCCATGAGTCTTCCTTCTTCTTTGCTCCAGACGAGGAGAGACCAGTTGTATCTTAGCTGGCCAGAAAGCACCAAAACATTGACAAGTGGGAACAGTGTGGCTCCTGTAAGCTAGAAGGAGGCCTGGGGTCCCAGTGGCTGAGAAGGGACTCCCCTGTGGGGAGTGTGTAGCAGTGCCATTGAGGAAAACTTTCTGGACTGATGGGCATGTCCTCTCTCTGCCCTGTGCAATATGGTCAGTAGCCTCTCACCACCTGTGACTGCGGTGGGAGCAGCTGAGGGACTGAATCTTCACTTTTATTTATTTGTACTTGACATTTGTACTTGACATTGACATCGAAACAGGCATGTGCGGCTAGTACCCACCCCCTGAGTGGAGAGCCCAGGTCTGGAACAAAGAGCCAGGAGCAAACTGGGACCCATCCTTCTTCGAGTCTGGATCGGCTCTTTCCAAGAACACTAAAAATAACCCCTTAAAAACAGAAAGAGCGCCGCGAGCGAGAGGCTGAGTCTCGGGGGGGCGGGGGATCGGGGAGGGGCTGCAGGCGCGCCTCATCCGTCACAGATCTGCCATCTGCCCGGCCACTTTGCTTCAGGGGAAAGAGTCCTGCCTCATCCCTATTTTTAACAGTGTTTGTCTTCAGATCTGTGAGATGACAAGGGACAAAACCGGGTGCCTATGCCCTCTGCCCAGTTGTTCCCAGGTGGCAGCTCCAGTAGCTGGCACTTAGGTGGCTTCAGAGTCAAGGCCAAGGACCCTTCTCATGCTTCTAGGTGCAACCAGAACTGTGGAGCTGAGAGTCACCCTGCCCACTCAGCCAACACTGACAGAGGGTCTGGTCTTGCCTGAAATGCCCATCACTGTCACGCCGCCAGTCTCCCTGGACCACCAGCCACTACATCACCTGGGCCAGCTCCTTTGTCCCAATGTCCATAGTTACTCCAAACCAGAATTCTGTCCATCACCATCAACACCACCTGTGCGTGGCCCCTGCTCCCATGACACCATCCCCACGACCTCACTGTGGCTGCTTCGTCAGCACCTCCCGAGCCCATCGGATCCGAACAGCTTGAAACAGACTCGGGCCGGGCTCTGAGCCATCTGTCATCCCCCCAGACTTCTCCAGAATCGGGCTCGTCCCTTGGGTCCCAGCTTCATGGCCGGCCAGGCCCTGGGAGAAGAGGCGCATCAGGCCTACCTCCTGGCCTGGGTTGCTAGGCTCTCAGGCATTCCTTCTGGGGCCCCGTTTGACCTCTTCCCCAGGGGTCTGTGGGCCATGCTTCCTAGTGCTCTCATAGTTCCACCAGATGACCCTCAGGCCAGCCCGGAGAGTCGCAATCTGCGTCCCCATCACCACTGCACAGGCGCCCAGGGA
The DNA here is from genome assembly GCF_000298275.1 of Orycteropus afer afer. Taxonomy (NCBI): domain Eukaryota; kingdom Metazoa; phylum Chordata; class Mammalia; order Tubulidentata; family Orycteropodidae; genus Orycteropus; species Orycteropus afer. Next base: position 1,097,091 of record NW_006921656.1, on the reverse strand, counting down.
GGGGCAGGCAGGTGTGGGGTGGGCTGCTGGACAGTAGACAGGCCTGGGCTTCCTGACACCTGGACATCGGCCTCCCTCAGCTCTGCCTCCGGCCGCCCCACCCCCACTGGAGCTGAGCCAGGTGGAGGACTGGAGTGGAGAGGCTGGTGCGGGGCGGGGGCCTCAGGGGAGAGACACCGGTGTGAGGTGGCCTCTGGAGCCTGGAGGCAGGGCTTGGGTGGTGACTCTGCTCTGCCCAGCCCCCCTCCCCTAGGACTGGATGTCCTGGGGCTACCTTCCCAAAGTGCCAAGAAGTGGTGGCTTTAAAGAACAGAGCTAGCATCTAAAGGCTGGGGTCCAAGTTCAGGCTGTCAGTGAAGGCTCTGGGGGAGGAAAAGCCCTTGTCCATCCCAGTTTCTGTGAGTCCTGAAGCCCGCTCTGTGGTTTGGAAGGTGCTCTCAGGCCAGTGCTGGCTCTGTCCTCAAGGTTAGCTCCAAGGTCCCTGATGGCCACCCTGCATGGCAGCCCCTCATGTCTTGCCCCCAGGGCACTGCCTCAACCCTCCTCCTGAACCCCCCTCCCCTTTCCTAAGGGCCCACCATCTCCAGCTCCTACCCAATGATTAGACTGTCTGCACTGCGCATCATCCCGGGCGTGAGAGGCGTGATTTGGGGGCCACAGCTCCAGGCGGCAGCCACTTGGCACGTGCTTACAGGCTCTGAGCCGGAGGGGGGGCAGTGACGACCCTGGGCCCTTGTGACAATGGCATTCAAGACTCCACCATCGCCCTCCACAGCCGCCTAAGTGCAGCCTTTGATGCATAATTGCCAGTTTCTTGCCTGGCGACCACTCAAAGGAGGAGAAAGAAAGCTGCCTTCATCATCTCCAGGGAAGGTGGCGGCGGCAGTGGACTCTCAGCCCCCCACCGGCTGCGGGCTTTTCTGCGATCACAATGCCAGCTCGGCAATTAGACCCCAGCCTGGCAGCACCGGCAGTTACTGAAATGCTCGCCCTGGCGGGGACTGCGCACTTCAAGGCTGGAGCAACGCCTCTCCAGCAGGGACCTCAGCAGAAGGACCTGGCGGGAGAGGTCCGCAGGCCCTGGGAAGGGCCAGGCACATCACTGCAGCTCTGGCCCTCAGAGCTCCTCCACCCTCACCCCCCGGGGGTCTCATCGCAACTCGGGGTGTGCAATGCACCCTTGTGCCTGGTATGGATTAAAAAAAAAAAAAAAGATACACTGAAGTCCTACCCACAGAGACGGTGACAGCCAACCAGGTCTTAGAAGGTGTAGTGTGTGTGGGCAATTCCAGAGATAGAAGCAGTCAGGGTGGGCTTTCAAAGTGGGCAGGGGCCAGTCCTGGTGGGCCTCATGTGTTGGCTTCCAGGCAGTGGCTAAATATTAAGTTCAGTCCCTAGGAAGGAAAGACATGCAAAAGAGTGAGCAGGACTGAAGCCCCAGGTGCCCCGTGCTGGGGCTCAGGATCAGCATTGGGGTCTGCACTCTCGTTCCCAGTAAAGGCAGTAAGAGTGCTCATAGCAACGTGATGCTGGGGCCGGGCTCCCGGCTCAGAGCCAGGGCTGCCCCTCCCTGCTCCACCTCCACTCGTGAAAGAAGCAACAAACCAAACAGAACCAAGTGTGGCCACGGGGCCATGGGTGGACTGAAGGAGGCGGTGAGAGGAAGGGAGCAGGAGAGACTTTCCTGTAGGATCGGAGCCAAGCCCCCAGATCAGTGATGGGGTCTGATGGACAGGAGCCCCCCACTGTCCATCCCAGCGACTGGTTCTGGACGGATGCACAGAAGACTGGGGGGAGGCACCCAGAAAACTGGATTGTGAGAAGGAGGAAATGAACAAGGAAAAACAATAAATAGCAAAAATCAAGACCCCTGCTCCTCAGTATGAGCCTGTGAAGCAAAATCCCAAAGGGAAAGAAGAGTCAGCACTTGGAACTGAGCTAAGGGATGAGAGCGGCTTTGGACAGATGCAGACTCCAGGCAGCATGATGGTTCAGGAAAGAAGCGATGGGAGCCGGAGTAGAGTGAGCAGAGCGGGGGCGTTCGGGAGGTATTTGGAGGCAGAGTCAATGGCTTGGTGACTGAGGAGAGAGGAAAGTGGGTGCTCACGGAGGGCTCCTTGGTGTCCTGCTCATTGTGAGGGAGGGCAGTGAGGGAGGATCAGGCTCGAGTGGGAAGCTATGGAGATCTCCCTGAGTTAGGAAAGGACACTGGGAACCTGGGAGAGTCCCTGGGGCAGAGAGCCAGAGAGGATAAGCTTCACAGAGAGGACAGTCTGGGGACCTGCAGAGGGCCCCTGAGGATTCGGCTAAATACTGGTGATCACATATGTACGAGGAGACTGAGGCTGGAGAAAGAACCACCTGCAAGGATGAGATGAAGCAGTGACTGGCATCCACACAGGGCTGGGCAGAGCGCCTGCTTCTGCCTCATGACTCATGAGACATTTGTGGAGTCCATGGAAGGGTCTTGCTTCTAGTGGACAGAAAGATGGGCCCTAGACTAAGGACTGCCATTATCTTGCATGATGTGTTTTCAAAGCCAGACCTGGAAAGATCAATATGTTTCCAGGCAACTTAACTGCATTCCAGAGTCAAGCTCAAAAATATTTATAGGGATGCAGAGATATCCAGTATCTAACAGTGAAAATCATAATATCTGGCATTAAAAAAAAAAAAGTTACCAAACATGAAGAGAATCATAAAAATATAACCCATAATGGGGGGAAAATTAATCAATTAAATTTGGTCTAGAACACAGATATTGCAATTGACATACAAGGACATGAAAACGTGTTCAAAGAGCTAAGTAGAAAAGGAAGTAACATACAAATATTAAGAAAAAGAACAAAAAAGTTCAGTCGTGACATAGAAGCTATTTTAAGAAAAATCTCAAATCAGACTTCCACGTGTGAAACTACAATGGGCAAGATAAGAATACACTAGACGTGATTAATGACAGCTTTTTCACTGTCAAAAAAAAGCTTAGTGAACTTGAAGACATAGCAATAGAAACAATCCAAAATGAAACAGAAAGAGAAAAGAGAGTTTTAAAAGATAAACAGAATATAATTGGGCTGTTGAACAACTTTTAGTAACCTTATACATGTGTAAGGGAGCTCTGGTAGCATAGTGGCTAAGACCCTTGCCTGCTAACCAGACGGCTGGCGGTTCAAACCCACCAGCCACTCCTCGGAAGGAAGGTTGGGCAATCCT
>NW_006921656.1:1081338-1089863 GCF_000298275.1 Orycteropus afer afer | reverse complement strand
TAGCCACCATTTGTGTTGTTGAAAAAGGTATTTGCAATGACTAAGTCATTGGTCTTGCAAAATTCTACCATGCGATTTCCAGCATTATTTCTGTCACCAAGGCCAGATTTTCCAACTACCAGTGATTCTTTTTTGTTTCCAACTTTTGCATTCCAGTCACCAGTGATAATTAACACATTCTGATTGTATGTTCAGTCAATTTCAGACTGCAGAAGTTGATAAAAATCTTCAGTTTCATTACCTTTGGCTTAGGTGGTTAGTGCATAAATTTTAATAACTGTCATATTAACTGGTCTTCCTTGTAGGCATATGGATATTATCCTATCACTGACAGCATTGTACTTCAGGTCATATCTTGAAACATCCTTTGTGATGATGAATGCCACACCATCCCTCTTCAAATTATCATTCCCAGCATAGTAGATCATATGGTTGTCTGATTCAAAATGGCCTAAACCAGTCCATTTCAGCTCACTAACGCCTAGGATATTGATCTTTATGCATTCCATTTCATTTTTGACACCTTCCAGTTTTCCTAGATTCATACTTTATACGTTCCATGTTCTGATTATTAATGGATTTTTCCAGCTGTTTTTCCTTAATTTGAGTTGTGCCACTTCAGCAAATGGAGATCTTGAAAGCTTTACCTTATCCATATCAGTAAGGCTGGTTTTGCTCTGATGATGTGGCTCTTTCCTGGTCACATTTTGAGAGGACTCTAACCTAAGTGACTCATCCTCCTCCTCTGTATTGCACAATGATTCTGGGCTATTTATAAAGTTGCATAGTAATGTCTCAGACAGTGTTTCTCTGCTATTCATAAGGTTTTCCTTATTTATTAGCCTTAGGTTGGGCAAGGATTTCTTAGCTATGGTACCAGAGGCATAAGAAAAGGACAAATTGATAAATCAGACTCCATCAAAATGTGAAGTATCTGGTCTCTGAAAGACACTATCCAGAGAATCTAAAGTGAGGTGGTGACAGAGTGGAATAAAATATTTGCAAATGATATATTTTGCAAAGTACTTCCATCTACAATATATAGAGAACTCTCAAAAATTGATAATAGGAAAACAAAGAAGTGAATTAAAAATGGGCAACATATTTGAGTAGACACTTCATCAAAGATGTATGGGTGACAAATATGCACATGGAAAGGTGATCAACTGCATCAGCCTTTAGGAAAATGTAAATTAAGCCACAGGGAGATGCCTCTACACACCTGTTAAAATGGCTACAATTGAAATGACTGACAGTACCAAGTGTTGACAAAGATGTGGAGGAACTGGAACTCTCATATGCTGCTGATGGGAATGTTAAATGCTATAATCCTTTGGAAAACAACTTGACAGTGTCTTAAAAGTCAAACGTGAACCTACCATATGGTTCAGCCATTCTGCCACTGGGTATTTCTCCAAGAGAAAGGAAAGCCTGTGTCCACACAAAGACTAGTACATGAATGTCCATGGCAGCTTTGTTTATAAAAGCCCCAAATGAAACAACCCAGTTGTCCATCAACACATGAATGGATGAATGCACTGTGATACAGTGTGATATACATGTATGTGTGTGTGTGTGTGTGTGTGTATACCCATAAATATGGATCTCTTCTAGTCAATTGACCAGGTAGTTGTCTTCCAAATTTCTTGGCATAGATAAGTGAGCACTTCCAGGGTTACATCAGTTTGTTGAAACATCTCAGCTCCTGGAGCCTTGTTTTTCATCAGTGCCTTCAGTGCAGCTTGGACTTCCTCCTTCAGTACCATTGGTTCTTGACCATATGCCACCTTCTGAAATGGCCATATTCAACAAAACTGCCAGTGCAGGTGGGTTCAGAATTCCAGTCGGACCCACAGTTACCACCATGGAGAAATCTCAAAAGACCGATGGTCAGCGAGGGTGCCTGGTGCAGTAGGACAACATAGTGGTGCACTAGTTACGTAAAGCTTAGACCCTATAGAAAGACACTATATATTCATTGTTTATTGGAACATGAACATGTAGTCTCACAAAAAACAAACTCACCGCTGTCAAGTTGGATCCGACTCATAGCAACCCCTTCTTGGGTTTCTGAGGCGGTATCACTGCGGAAGTAGGTTTCCCAGTCTTCTTTTCAAGGAGTGGTTGGTGGGTTTGAACCTCCAGCCTTCTGGTTAGCAGTCAAATGCCTTAGGCACTATGCCGCCAGAGCTCCCCAACATGGAGTAGAAGTAGACAATTTGAGACAATGAGAGAGGTCACCTTCCCAGCAGTGTTTGTCTGTGGAAGGGGTGGGGCAGTGACATCCTCAGTGAGAAGCACCTGTGTTGGGACAAGGTCAGCACATGGTCTTGGGAGAGAGGAGCTCTAGACTGGGGTGTGAGGCACCTCCAAGGTAGGGGACACCAGTCTGAGGCTAGGGGAAAGCAAGCTAGGAAAGGAGGGAAGGAAGGGCCTTGCCCAGAAAAGGGGAGCTCTGGGTGCAATGGCCCAGGTGTGGGGAAGTGGGACAATCTGGGGAGAGTGAGTCATCCCACTTGCCACAGGGCAGGCAAGAACCAGGTGGGCGTGGGCAGGGTCACCGAGGACAGTGGGCTCTGAAGGCTGGCAAACCAAGTATCAGAAACTGATGGAGGAGGGCTGGGCTAGAGGCAGGATGGCCCAGGAGGGCGAAGGCGGGGCAGAGGGTGAGACACTGGGTGGGTGTGCCTGGGTGGGGCAGAGGTGTGACCCTGGGTGGGTGTGCACGGGTGGGGCAGAGGGTGTGACCCTGGGTGGGTGTGCCTGTCACTGGGGCCTTTGTAGGAGAGCAGAGGGCAGGGCTGTCCTGAGGGGCATGCACCCTAATCTGGCTGGGGGCTCCCTACCTCTGGCAGTAGCTTCGGCTGGTGCCTGGTAGGTCGGCCCTCAGCTCCAGGGGGAATGCTACCGCTCTTGGGAATGCCCATGGGGCCTTCGGCGAGCAGCTCCCTAAGGCAGAAGTGCTCTCCTAATTTACCTGGCTTCAGGGTCTGCCCTGGGCGACAGGAGGAAGGCAGAGCCCTGCTGCACTGAGATGAGTGCTCTTCCCTCCTTCTGGAGCCCTTGTTGTGGGACAGACGCAGATGGGCCTGGGCCACACAGACCCGGGTCCACATCCTGCTGGGCTACTAGGTGATTCAGGTGGCTTCTCTGGGCCTCAGCCTCCCCGTCCGCTGTGGGGGCCTGGTAGGGCCCTGGGCCACCGTGGGGGTGGCGGGAGAGTGCTCAGACTGGAGGGAGGCCCCCCAGCTTCTCCCACCAGCAGGAAGGTTCTCCTCCTTGTCCCCACACTGTCCCTACCTCTTCCCTGCCTCAGTCGCACCCTGAGACCCACACCGCCCTCCTGGTCCCCAGCACAGTGAGGACACACAGGTCAGCTCTGGGTCAGCTTCTCACTAAGCAGGAGACGAGACATCAGCTCACTTCCAGGCTCTGGCTGCAGAGCTATGAGCACCCCAAGGCATGGGTTATGGGCTCTAGAGTGTGGGGCTAGAAGGGGCCCCCAACAGCAGCTACTTCATTTTTGTCTGATCAGCAGGTGCAAGGAGAGACAAGGTAATCAGACCCCTCGTTCCTCACTGGGTGTCATCAAGGACCTTCCAGGCCCTGCCCATCCTAGTTTTCTTAGTCGTGTTTGTTCCCTACTCCACCTCGGCCCCACAGGCACCTTCCTGAGTAGGTTTGCAAACCCTAATGTGCAAAACCAGAAAATCAACTCACTGCCAGCAAGTCGATTCTGAATCATCGTGACCCCCTTTGGGTTTCCGAGGCAGTAAATCTTTATGGGAGTAGATTGCTCAGTCTTCTTTCTGAGGAGTGACTGGTGGGTTTGAACCGCCAACCTTCGGGTTAGCAGTCAGATAGATGCCTTAGGCACTAGGCCACCAGAGCTCCTTCCTAATGTGCAGGAATACTCAACAATACCTCTTTGTGGGGTTTCAGCTTTACGCCCGTTCGTTTTCCGACTTCGCCTGATTGGTGCTGTTCTTAAGACATCTGGGAGCTGTGACAGGGACGAAAGTGCTTGCTCGGTGCTGCTTCTCGGTGTCCACTGTGGGCACCGTCCCTTGCCCACATTTTATGTAGCCATTCCCCCAGCGACAGGCCATCTCCAATGCTGACCTGACATGTACCTCCTTCCATGAAGTGGCCGCACCTCCTCTGACTCCGGGCTGTGACGCTTTTGAACAGTGGGCGGCTGGCAGCAGAGCAGCCAGGGGACGTTTGAAACAGCATGTGGGCGTGCTGGCTATTGCCTTCTCCATCCTCATGAGGGGGACCTTCCCAGGCCAGAGCCTAGACCCTGATAATCCCGCCCGAGGCCACCCCAGAGCAGACACTGGCCTGTGCCCAGCAAGACCAGCAGACCCTGAACCACACCTGGGCTGACACAGATGTGGCATCAAGCCCAGCTGGAACCTGTTGGCCATGGTGACGCTGCTGGTATCTCAGATACTGTGGCATAGCTTCCAGCCTCACGGTGACACACAGGCCACCACAGTGTGACAGACTAATGGACGCCAGGGACTACAGACAGCAGGTTGCTTCCTGGTCTCTGTCACCACCATCCCAGGTCCTGTCTCCCGTATCTTTGCCAACACCTCCTTCCCAGTTATGGCCACACCAATGGGGACAAATGGCCGATTAGCACATGTTCTCAGGCCGCTGCTAAGCTCTGTCTGGTCTTCGCGGCTCCCCAGCCATCAGTAAACGTGCACTCGGAGACTCAGTTGTTTTTATTGTGTTAACATCTGTTTTACAGAAAGTTTAGCTCACACTCCCTGAGGGGCAGGGCTGCCCCAGACTCACACGGACTCTTGAGTACAGAGCTGGATCTAGACCCTGACATCCCGACCCCAGGCTCCATGACCCCCGGCCTAGGCCCTTTGGAACCAGCGACTGCTGCCCCGCCAGAGCTCTGAGCTGGGCTGTGTGCCACCCTCTCCAGCCCTCCCGGCCGGCTGAGGTGCGGTGGGCCTGCTGCCTCCTCCGGTGAGCATTTTCCACTGAGCTGTCACTCACGGTGTTATCTGTTGTTGCAATATATCACAACCGTGGATCCCGGGGGCGGGGATCTCAGGGTCAGCAAAACCAGCAAAGGAAATTCATTTATTATGAATTGATGCTAGATGTAAGGACGGTGGCTCTCTGCCGCAGGGCTCCTGGGGAGGCCACATTCAAGGCCACTGTCCCCTCCCTCGGCTCTCTGGGAGGGGCTGGCACCCACTGGAAACTTTCAGAAAATGAAATTGGTAAGGTGTCGTCCAACCTGCCTAGCAGTGGCCCGGCCTCTCATCTTGTGTGGATGGCAAAGCTGAGAGTTAATGATGATGGTAGTGTCATGATCCTGCACCTCTCTGGAGGAGTCCTGGTGGCGCAGTGGTTAAGTGCTCAGCTGTGAAACTAAAGGTCAGTGCTTAGGACTCACCAGCTGCTCTGCAGTCTGCTCCTGGGAAGACCACAGGCCTGGACATCCCACTGGGCAGTGCTACTCTGGCCTCCAGGGGTGCTGCAAGGTGGGACCGGGTGTTTGGTTTGGCCTTTGCTTCCATAAAGATGACAGCCTTGGGAACGCGTGGGACAGCTCTCCTCTGCCCTGGGGCACTGCGTGACCGCCTCCACAGCACGGCACCATCACCCTTCGACAGGTGCTCTCGTACAATGTTGCTGGGCACGTACATGCCCTGGGCACCTCGCTCAGCACGTGGCGCACACGGGCATTGGCCCGAGGAGGTGGGTGCTGTCACCATCTCATGTCACAGATGCCAGAAGCAGATGGCCTGCTCCTGGCCCAGGGCCCCACATCGGAGAGTCAAAGCCTGCACAGCTGGCTCCAAAGAGCACAGGCTCACGCCCCGGACAGCTGACCTCATCACTCTCCCACCCACTTTCCGGGTGAGGAAGCCGAGGACTGGGGCCAGACAGGCGGTGCTGTGAGGAGGAACGGATGTGCATCTCAAAGTGGGGGCTGGATCCCTCACTCCCAACACCCTGATCCCCGCCCTGTGGGTACAGTCTTCATGTGAAAGCATGTGTGGTGCTCATCTTGCCGACCTTTGCATCAACTTCGTTTTTTTTGTTAAATGTCCCAGCACGGTAGTGGACAGTGTTCTGTTGTGACCCACAGGGCTTTGGCTGGCTGACACGAACAAGGAAGTGGCCAGGCCTTTCCTCCTCCCCTGCCTCAGTCTGGGCTCTCCAGTGAAGCCTGTGCACCCTGGCTGACTCTGCTGGGGTTGGAATCCAATGGGGCCAGGGTGCGGGAGAGGCAGGGAGACAGCTCACAGGGTCACACAAATGCAGGGTCTGGCCTTTATTTCCGATTTTGTTTGTGCTTTGGGGTATTTTTTCATTTATTTTGGCCTTTCAAAATATCGCTTAAAAACGTCATTTGTCCCAATCAGTGAGGGCTTCAGCCTCGCCCCCCCAGGCAGTAAGTCCCTCACTCCCAGCACCCTGATCCCTGCCCTGCGGGTGCAGTCTTCATCTGAAACCGTGTGTGGTGTTCATCTTGCCGACCTTTGCATCAACTTCTTCTTTTTTTTGTTAAATATATTAGCATGTATCTTGACTGCCGAGGATTTGGGGTCCCTTCTTAAACTGTGCCCCCAGTCGAGTTCCTTGTTCACTGTGCCCTCACCCCAGCACTGAGGGGAAGGACCGCTGGGGTCCTCTCTGCTCAGAGCTGCAGGCCTGGGCTTGGACAGGCCCGGAGATCGGTGCTCCAGGCAAGGCCCTCCACAAGGGCTGGAGACTGGCCCTGCCGCCTCCCAGCCCACCTCTACCCCATCCAGGCCTCCATCTTTCTGGCTTCCTGGGGGCTCCAGAGTGACCTGGCCTCCAGCTGTCTACCTCAGTGCCTTCCTCCCTCCACCGGCGGGGTGCTTACCTGCCCTGTCACTGGCCCCCTTCCTGCGCCGGGGTCTTGGTCACCCCTGGGTCTGTTTGCTGTGGCTCTCATCCCCGCCCCTCAGGCCTGAGTTCCAGCCCTGTAGCCCACTCAGGCCCTCCACCCTTGCCCCTGGAATGCCCCACCCCCTGCCCCTGTGGAAGCTCCCCGCCCCCCCCACCCCAGGCAGGAAGGCTGTCCCGGGCTCTCTGTCCTCCCCTCCTCGGTTGATGTGTTCATCTCCGTAGCAGGTCTTAGCAGAAGCTGACGAGTGTGATAGACACGCTTGGCTGTGGCTAATCCATGTCGAGAGATTTGGCGTTGAATTAAACAGGGCAGATGAATTAAGCAGGAGCTGGGTGGGGACTTCATCTGCTTTTGAGAAGGGGGGAAACTGAGGCTGGCAGCTCACACAGGAGCGGGTCCTGGAGCCCAGTGGGGGTTCTGGCCGAGGTCCAGGATGCACGTGAGGACCGGGGCTGCACCTGGCACCTGCATCCTGCCCTGAGACGCAGGAGGTAAGGAGTTAAGCAGCCGTGCCTTCCCCAAAGCACTTAATTACAGAATTGGAGAGGCAGGACCTGGGCAATTATGTCCCAGACAAAGGGGGGGGAGGAGAGGGTAAAAGCTTCCGAGAGCCTCGTGCTGCGAGATTAATAAGCGTTTGGCATTGCGGTGGCATGTCGAGGCTTCAGGCAGCTCTGCCATCAGGCCCTGCCGATCGGCCCGCTGGGAAATTCCTGGGCACAGGTCAATGTTACCGTGGTTACCTGGGCCCCGGTCTTGGCGGACACATAGGCAGGGTCAGGATGGCCAGCTTGGGACTCCTTGCCCAGCCAAGTGTGCTGGTGGCTTCTCTAGGAGGGGCTGTGGAGGGCTGGGGGCCGCCCCAGGGGGGAGTAGGATGCCTGTAGTTCCTGGCTGGGGCTCAGGTCTCAGCTTTGCTGGCTGCTGATCCGGGGTGAGCTAGGCTTCCTGAGCCAAGTGGGGTGCAAGGCTGAGCTTACAGCAGGGCAGGCTCTGGCAGGTCCCGCCTCCTTCCTTGTCTTGCTGCCTCCCCGGCGCGGCACCCTTCCCCATCCCCTCTGTCCTGACCCACGTGGCTACAAAGCCATGTCTGAGGCTCCCTTGCCTGCCAGCCAGGACACGCCAAGTCCAGACCCCGTGCCTGCGGACGGGGCCCTGCTTCTCTTCGGCTGCGTCGATGAGGCCATGCTGGGGCAGCTGGGTCCCAACCTGGCCGTTTCTGAGTGGCATCTCATAGAAAGCACAGAGGACACAGAGGCATCTGAGGGAGACGGGCGCCATGCAGAGATGCAGGCAGACCCGTCCCGCAGCTGGGAGCCCAGGGAAGGCCGGCAGCTGCCAGGAGCGAAGAACAAAAAAGGACCTTCCCTGGAGCGAGGCCCTGTGCCCCAGACTCCAGACTGTGAGGCAGTAGATCCTGTTCTCACGGCACCCACTGGGGCCTTGGCTTACAGCAGCCCCAGGGCGGCAGTTTGGAGCCACCCCCTGCCAGCCCCGTTCCGGCTAGTCTTCTCTTCCTCCTCCTCATCCTCTCAGAGTTAAGGGAACCCACAGAGAGAACAGCTCAGGTCTTCGTGGAGTGGTTAGGGGGGAGTGGGCTCTTTCACTC
>NW_006921656.1:1080475-1080881 GCF_000298275.1 Orycteropus afer afer | reverse complement strand
ACCCACTCACCCACCCAGTCATTTACCACCCACCCACTCACCATGCACTCACCTACCCACTCACTCACCCACCCAGTCACCCATCTACTTACTCACCACCCACTCACCCAACCACTCACTCACCCACTCACTCACTCACCACCCACTGACCTACCCAATTACTCACCACCCACTCACCCATCACCCACTCACTCACCCATTCACTCATCCACTTAATCACCACCCAGCCACTCACTCACTCATTCACTCATTCGTTCACTCACTCCCTCATTCGCTAATTCATTCACTCACTCATTCATTCATGTACTCACTCACCTGGTCACTCATTCACTCACTCATTCACGAATTCATTCACTCACTCATTCATTCATGTACTCACTCACCTGGTCACTCATTCACTCACTCA
>NW_006921656.1:1071410-1080375 GCF_000298275.1 Orycteropus afer afer | reverse complement strand
TCACTCATTCACTCACTCATTCCCTTATTCACTCACTCAGTCACCCACTCATTCAGCCAGTAGGTCTGCAGCTGGGCTCGTTTGGGGCTGGGGAGTCCAGTGGATACATCCAGCAGTGCTCTCACGTGCTCTCATGGACCTATATGCAGGACGGGGACAGCTCATGTTAACATTTGATTGAACTCTGGATGAGAGGGCATTTGATGAGACACCTGAGGCAGGTCACAGAGTGGTGGGCAAGCGGCTTGACCTAGAATGGCTGGGACAGTCCCTGGGAGGTGACGTTAGTCCAGAGCCTGCTCCTCTGAGGGAGGGGCATGCACACAAGGTAGAGGAAGGCCACCAGCAGGTGGGTTTGGGGGCCTGAAGATGGGCTGAGAGCAGGGAGGAGGAGACGAGACCAGAGCCAGCTCTGCCTCCCAGGGCCCAGGGTGTCGGACAGGACCGGGCCCCGCAGGGCTGTCAGGGCTGGATTTTCAGAAGTCGATGGTCAGGCTTTTCTCCCAAGGCGTCTCTAGGTGGACATGACCCTCCAATTCGGTCGACAGAGAACTTTCCACCATTTGTGTCCTCCAGGGCCTCTGAGTGGCTTCAGCTCTCTGAAAGGTGAGGTTGCACCCTTGAGAATGGCCCTCTGTCCCAGGGCTGCCCAGCGGCCACCAGGTCCGGGCTGCTTGGCAGAAGGGCCTGTGTCCTCACGGTGCCTCCAGGCTTCCTGGTCCACTGGGCCCTGTTCTCACAGGGGAGGCGGGGGAGGGAAGGCTGCTGACACAAGATGGGTCATGCCTCTCCTAAGTGGTTTTCTCTGCGTCCACTGCTCCAACCTTCCAGGCCTTCGAGGAGCAGCCCGCCTGCTCCCTGATGCCGCCCCCGCCCGGGTCCGCATGCCTATCTCTGTGCCGCAGGCGCTGGGGCTTTGCAGCCTGAGTGGAAGGCCGGTGCGCTCGGCGCTCCGGCGAACGTGTTCATCCTCCGTTTTCTCCCGCCCCTCCGCCCTCTCCGGCCACGCTCGCTGTTTAATTAGGGAGAGAAAATTGTGACATCAGCTCAGGGGCATCACCTCCGACGTGGTGAGCGGGATTTAATCTGGCCCCGGCAGAGATGTGCACGGCTGCAGATAAGGGCGGTTCAATGGCGGGAGGGTGGGTTCACGCAAAGCGGCTGCCGCTTCAGCCAAATTGAGAGATGAAGGGGCGGCAACGTGGGACCACTTCGCCTTCCAGGCTCTTTCCCGGCCAGAACGAGGCTGGCAGAGCTAGGGACGCTCCGCGGCTGGTCCATTGGTCACAGGCGGTGGCCTGCATCAGGGGTCTGGAGAGCCGGGCAGAGAGCAGGCTGGAGGCCAGGGTTCCGGGCCCTAGGACCTGGGAGCCAGCAGAGGGGCAGGGACGAAGGGTGCATGAGGGGGTGGGCTGGGAACTCAGTCCTTCCTTCATCTTGTTCATTCATTCACACACACGCACAACAGGTCGGGCGGTTTCAGGCCCTGTTCTGGGGGCGGTTCTGTGTCAAGCAGTGCACCTCACTGTTACCACTAGTCCCCCCACCCCCCACCTGCTTTCCTGGGGCAGCTGCTCACCCATGGATGTGTGTGAGCCCAGGGCACGCCTGGCCCCCGCTCCGTGGGCTGCGTGTGAGCCCAGGGCGCACCTGGCCCCCGGCTCCGTGGGCTGCGTGTGAGCCCAGGGCGTGCCTGGCCCCCGCTCCGTGGGCTGCGTGTGAGCCCAGGGCGCACCTGGCCCCCCGCTCCGTGGGCTGCGTGTGAGCCCAGGGTGCGCCTGGGCCCCCTGCTCTGTGGGTTGGGGTCTAGGCTAAGTCTTTTGGAACCTCTCTTTTCCCAGCTCTGCACTGGGGTCACGGCAGTGCCCACCGGAAGGGGTAGGATTAAAGGATTTACACAAGAGTGTGTGCCCCCTCCCGGGCATGGATAATGTTAGGACAGATGCCATGAGGGGGTCGGCCCTCTCAGTGGTGATGTTTGAGGATTTAGGGAATCTTAAACAAACAAACAGAAACCCAAACTCACTGCCATTGAGTCGATTCCAACTCATAGTGACTCCCTTTGGGTTTCCGATGTGGTAAATCTTTCGGGAAGTAGATTGCCCAGCCTTCCTCAGGGCATCTTGCTGCCCTGGAAGGGATGTGAACTCTGTTTTCTGATGCCTGGCCCTGGTGGCGCAGTGCTTAAGCACTCAGCTGCCGACTGGAAGGTCGGTGGTTTGAAGCCCCCAGCAGCTGTCTGGGAGAAAGGCTGGCCATCTGCCCCTGTAAAGATGACAGCCTTGAAAACCCTCTGGGACAGTCCCACTCTGTCATGTGGGTTGTCATGGGTCAGAATTGACTTGACAGCACCCAACAGTCAACAACGGGGCCGCTAACCCAAAGGCTGGTGGTTGGAGTCTACCCAGAGGCACCTTGGGAGAAGGGCCTAGGGATGGTACAGATGGGTCACGCCTGGAAGACTCCACGGGACTCGGATCTGCTCTGTGCACAGTGTCTCCGTGAGTCAGTGTCGACTCGGTGACAACCGGTTATGGGTAGGGGGTCTCAGGGGTGCCAGCCTCTCTCAGAGGGCGGCTCTGGAACCCTGCAGTCTCTCCCGGCAGCCTTGGAGTCCCTGAGAAACCCACGCCCCTTCCTCCACAGTCCACCCACCCTGCCATGGGCGTAGGGAGAGAGCGGGGCGTGAAGCCAGGGCCACTTCCTTGTTCCGAGTGTGTTTCCCTCTGTCAGATGGGCATGTGGGGGTGCTGGCCCACAGCACGTCCTCAGCACAAGCCCCTTTGCCTTCCCCCCATGGAGCCCCCTGTGGTGCCCCAGGCCCGCACCCTGCTCACAGTACCAGCGGGGGGCCTCTCTCGTGATGCCTAGCAAAGTCAGGCTCCCTTGCTTGGCTCCCCCCTGCCCCCAGTGCCTGTGGCTGGGTCACTCCCTCGGACACTGGCTCTCTGGTACATGCCCGGCTGCAGGGGTCATCGTCCACAGCTCTGACCTACAGCTCTGTCTGTAGCAGATTAGGAAGTGGGCATGGGGTCATGAGGACCAGAGCACTGGGCCCTTGAAGAGCCGTATTTTTTTGAGCTGAGTCCCAAAGAGCAAGTCACCACTGGACAGGAGGGCAGCGGAGGGGGCCTGGGTGGGGGCAGGTCAGCCCCAGACCCCGAAGCAGCAGGGGAAGGGCAGTGGGAGGAATTGCCCTTCAAATGACCTTCCGAGCAGGTGGTCACGGTGCATCGAGACCTTAGGCAAGGTCATGCTTTATCCACCCCAAGTCCAGGTGGGCCGAGGGCCCTTGTTCTACACCCAGCCCCACTTGGAGACCCCTGTCCCCACTCAGAGACCCCTGTCCCCCTCTAATGTCTGCAGGCAGGGCTGGCACCCCCACAGGTGTACCAGTTTCTTACTCAGCCATTTGGATCTTGAAGCCACATTTTCCTGATTTATAAACCGGCCTCTTGAACTGCTAATCGCTGGGAAAAACAAGATGGGATGGAGAACCAATTTCCTGGGGGTGATGGAGGGGCCACCGGGTCCCCTGTTCTCTGTTCATGGCTCCATGCTCGTGCGGTGGGACCGTGAAAGTTTCAGGGCCTGCCTGGGGCAGCCACTCTTAGCCACACCAGAAAGATACCCACACAGGGCCCCTTCCCTGGGCTTCTGGATGGGGAGGCTGGCGCCTTCTCACCTCCTCACCTTCCGTGGCCTCCCTGGGCAGACAGGCTGCGCCCTGGAGGGCAGTGGTCCAGCGCTCCCCGCATGGGGGTGGGAGGGGCCATGCTTCTATCCGACACTCTCCATCCCCGCTCTTCCGCATTGGGAACCCGAGGGCTTGTCTTCCCAGCCAGGGCTGGGGTGTCTGTTCAACAGAGTGCGCCCTCCTGGCTGCAGGGATAGGGGCACTGGGCCTGGCCTCACGCTGGCCTTTGTCTTGGTCCTGGGCTCCTGGCCCAGGCTGAGCCCTGCTTCTCTACACTCCCCCTGGCTGTGAGCATCAGGGGGTCCCCTCCTCAGTGACTCTGGAGGACTCCAGGGGTACCCCTGATGCCCCACTTCCAGGGGTCATCCCATGTCAAGAAGACCTTGGACTCTCAGGTCTGAACAAAAACGCCTCCTTCCTAGACCTTCCAAGGTGCCCACTGGGTGGGGCTGAGTGGACAGGGTCCACTTTTCCTAGCAGCAATTCCCTCCACATCCCCACCCCAAATGTCTTCTCTACTGAGGGTCCCCCACAAACCAGGGCCTGGGGTTGTCAGCGCCCCCAGACTCAACAGACCAAAGTGCAAAAGATTGCTTCCAGCTCACCCAGGACACCTCTGTCGAGCTGCTCAGGAGGGAAAAGGGGCTCTCAGGGCATGCAGTGAGCCTCCCATCTGCTGAGGCAAGCAAGCAGGGGAAGATCGCTTGGCAGGGATGCTGGGCAGGGAGTGTGTTTGTTTCATATTGAAGTTGTGACGGGTCAAATGGAGCCCTCCCACAAAGAGATGTCCCAGCCCTGGAACCAGAACCACGACAGGACTCTGAGACGCAATTAAGTTAAGGATCTATAGGTGGCATGGTCCCTGACTGCAGTGACAAGTGTCCTTCTGAGAGGCAGGAGGGAAACACTGAGAAGATGCGGTGTGAAGACAGAGGCCGATCGGAGCAATGAGGCCACCAGCCCAGGACGCTGAAGCTACCGAAGCTGGAAGAGGCAGTGAGGGGTTCCCCGCTGGAGCCGTGAGGGGAGCACGGCCCTGCTGACCCCCGGGCTTGTACTTCCGGCCTTTGCATCATGGGAATAGTTTCTGCTGTTTTCAGCCACTGTACTGACTCGTTACAGCAGCTGCGGCCAGCGCAGGCAGCCGTACGTGCACGGGGGCGTGTCCAAGGTCTGACATGCAGTTCTGCAAGATTCCTCACAAAACCCAGCAGCCCAGGACCACCCCAGTCCTTGTTCCCACGGGCAGGCGTTTCACCTCCTTCGCCTGAGATCGTGGTATTTCACCGGCACGTCTCTAGGCGGCACGTGTAGGTTTCACGTTGGGCTGTCTCGGCTGAGGGCCTCTGTGGAGCATCTGGCCTGGGCGTCTCCTCCTGGCTCCGCCACTGCCCCTGCCGCCTGCACCCAGCCCCGGGATGGGAGTCCGATCGATGCTGTAAACGCAGCTCGGAGCAGAGCCCCAGGCAGGGTGCCTTTTCCTTCCCCGTGTCAACATGTCGTCTCCTCGGAGTTAACAGTGGTCTCTTCTCTCCCCTCGCCTTGCATTCCCTCTCTCACGGCTAATTCCATCTCAGACGCGCCCCTGGCTGGGCCAGTTCATTGGGCATCCCACTCATGTTATCTTTTGAGGAGATTGCTTTCAGTCAGCTGGCCTAGAGGCCTGGGGCCTGGCTGTCATCTTGAGGGTCCCCTTCAGCCTCGTCCTGGGGTCCCCTCCTCTTTGTCTCTTGTGTTGACCCCCAGCTCTCCCTCTTTATTGTCTTACTCCTTCATTTTGGTCGGGTAGAATCTTCTGGAAAGGCTGTGTGGAAGGTACCTTTGAGTCTGTGTACAATGAACTTATTCTTCCTGCCCGCTGCACTGATGACCTGGCGGACAAGGCGTTTTCCATGGCATTTATGTCCCCGAGAGTGTCCGCACGGCCACCTTGTTTCCCAGCGTCCCCACTGCTGCCGAGAACAACCTTGCTGTCTTGGGGCTCAATCCTCAGCACTAGGCCTTGTGTCTGTCCTGTCTCTCCCCTCTCTGGAAGCTGCCTAGGTTGCCTCTCTGTCTCTGCTCATGAGTTACCATGACTGTTTGTTCCGGGTTCTCAGCGGAGCCGTGGAATCTGGGTTCCAGGCCCCTGACTTACCGACTTGGGGAGGATTTGTTGAGCTGTTTCTTCCATCCTGCTCTTTTGGCTGTGTGATACTATGTGTTGTGGCCCAAGGGGGAAGCACCGTGCGGCCAGAGCGTGGAGTGGTGTGTGAGGGCATGACAAGGGCAGGAGGGCCAGCTGGGGGTCCCTGGGGTGCCTCTGGGGGGCAGTGGAGAGAAGGGGCCACATTTGGGTCCTGGGCCTGTTACTATGGCTGCAGGTGAAGATACTGAGAAAGAGGGAGGGAGGACATCCAGGACGGGCAAGGAAGCCAGTTGGTGAGGTCGCCTTGGAGGTGGCAGGCACACCCTACACCTGGCCGTGAGTGGCGGGGGAAGGGCGGGCTCCAGCCCTGGGGCGGACATGGCAGAAGTGAGGGTGTCTTCCCTCCAGCCACCCCAGGAGGAGGAGTGAGCAGTGGCATGGTCTGGGAAGGGCCCAGGGAGTCACCCGGCTGGGAACTCAGGGAGCACGGATCCCCCCAGGGCTGGCAGAAATTGCGGTGGCCACAGAAGCAGTGGGCAGTGGACTGACAGAGTTGGGCCTGGTGGCCCACACGGAGGAGCCTGGACTTTCTCCTGAGGCAGCAGTCCTTCCAGGAGGGAAGAGGCGGGAAGAGAGTTACACATTCTAACCAGCTCTGGCTCAGAGCGGAAGATGGAGGAGGGGCTGGAGCATGTTTCATGGGCCGGGCAGAGGCTGGTGGCCACGCCAGGGACAGTCAGGGGGGCTTGTCTTGTCTGTAGCAGCCCTGGGCTGGTGGCATGCTGGGGACCAGCACTAGCCTGGGCCTGGGAGACAGGCCAGGGGACCCCTAGGCACGATTTGGGTTTTGGCTACTTGTGTCCAATTCAGAAAGCCTCCTTGGACCTTAGTCGGTGAAGCACCAGACTGGGATTTCTACATCTGCAGCCAAAGCCTTTGGGGCAGGAGCACAGGTGTTTGCCCGCCCGCGGGACCCCCTTTCTGTGCCGCCCTCAGGGACGGGCGGGAGGATGAAGCAGTAAGCATGACCTGCACGGGCTGAACTGCACCGCCCTGTTCATCAGTGGTGAGTCGCTGCACGCGGCTCTCACTGCACCTCTGAGGTGGGGGACAGGTGAGCCTGTACCCTGCAGAGTGGAGGGAAGACAAAGGGGACCCAGCACAGCTTGTTTATTGGGTAACCTGGCTGTGGGCACAGGCAAGGGGGCAGTCACCAGAGGACACAGCACTGCGAGACAGGTGTCTTTGTGTGAGCAAGAGGAGGACCCCCGGGGTGGGGCAGTGGATGAGGGGACCAGGGAGGAGCAGGCGGGCGCTGGAGTATCCTGGCATCAGCAAGGAGGGTGGCTGCGGACATCTCGGCCCAACCCAGCCAGGGAAGGAGGGAGACGGACTTGGCTGCACGCCTGGCTGTGAGGCCATGTGAGAGAAACTCAACAAAGCGAGGGTGTCACCACCTCAAGGAGATTTGCTGCAAAGAAACCAGTGTTTGGTTGTGCCTGCAAGCTTCGTTTTCTGCCAAGACAACAGTGGTTCTATTGCCCACTGTCCCCAAATCTGCAGCCACTGGGAGTGGCCCCTCTGCTCTTGGAAGAGTCTACTAGGTGAGGGCTTCCTTAGCTCACTCCGTGTTAAGTATGTGTTTGAGCCCCGGTAAATGATCGTGACTTGGACGTGACAACTTGGCCTTCTGTGGCATTTATTTTTCCTTCCTGGCCCAATGCTGACATAGAAAACTCAGTTTCAGTTTGAAGAGCGTTAGGCAGCTGTGTGTGTGCTTCGACCCCTTCCAAAGGCAAGGGTTGCCCTTCCCACCCTGGCTGGCCTCCTTCCAGCTCTGTGGAGGAAGTTCTGCTTCGGCTGGTGGGACCGAATTGATGGACTGTGGGTCCTGCAGACGTGCCCTGGCCGCCCTGTGGACCCAGGTTCAGAGCCCAACAGACCTGCCGGCTTGGCCCGGCCCCCTCTGCGCTACCAGGCTTCCCCACCATGAACTGGGGCCATCACACGGGCATCGCAGCACACGCTGCTGCCCGCCCAGCTGTGGTGCTGAGCTGGGCCCACGACTCTAAGACGGGCCATCTGCTCTCCTCCTCTCTGTCTCAGGCCCGTGGCTGGCTTATGCTCTCCCTTGGATCTTGTACCAAGCAAGAAAGGGGTGCGACCATGTATTGAGGCAATACTCAGAACCGTGAGTGCAGGTTGGGCTGCTGCCGCCATTGGCGACTCGGCTCCAACTCACAGTGACCTCGTGGGGAGCAGACCCGCCGCTCATCCTCCAGCCTCTGTCGGACGGTTGTCCGCTGTGATCCACAGGGTTCCATTGGCCTTCCTCGCTAGCCGTAGGTGTGAGTGCCACTGAGGCCTGTTTACCGCCGGCGACCCTGCTGGTGTTTGAGGCACTGGTGGCTGAGCTTCCAGCCTCATAGTTACAGTTGGATGGATGGACAGACGAGTGGTGGCCAGACAGAGCGGGCGTGCCCTAACTGGCATGTGTATTTCCTTTCCTCACCTCTGACCAAGTGTTTAACAGGCCCTCCCCGCGGTGCCTGCCGCTCGTGGGTGTGGGTGATGCAGTGCCATGCAGTGCTCAGGTCTGGGGACCCAACGAGGAGTGGAGGGTGGCTGTGGGAGAGGACACACAGCCCTCACTTTGCACATGGACTGGCTCCGTCTCCACCCCTACTTCCCTGTCTTGTCAGCGTGACTCCCGTCTGAGCTATTGGTGCTTATGGTTACATGTTGTCACGTGTATCCCGTGGTGCATGGGATTGTGGTTCTCAGTTCCCTCCTGGGTTGGAATCACCTGCTTGTGACCGCCCCATGTGAACTGACAGTGCCTCCCATACTGGATGGAACGTGTGGCCCCACCCACTGATGCTGGGCTTGGACATGTGACGTGGCTTAGGTAATGGAATGTTCTGGGAGCCACACTGACCGCTTCTGAGCAGGGTCCCAGGGCAGCGTGTGTTGCGTCTCCCCTCTTGGTGCTCTGTGCTTCACTGTGAGCAGAGCCAGGGCCCAGAATGGAGCCCAGAAGCCTCCAGAATCCAGCCAGGGCCTGTCCGGGCTGAGCCACTAAGCATTCTGACATGCACCCCTGTGCACAAGCACACCGGTGAGACCTGCACCCCTGTGCA
>NW_006921656.1:1059889-1070940 GCF_000298275.1 Orycteropus afer afer | reverse complement strand
GGTGTGATCTGCACCCCTGTGCACACATGCACCACTGTGACCTGCACCCCGGTGCGCACATGCACCACTGTGACCTGCACCCCTGTGCATGGGCAAGCAGAGCTCACGGGCTGAGCCAGGGAGGTGCTGAGGTTCTTTGCAGCAAAAGCTGACTGAGCACCCCCTGCAGATGGACGAGGCCCTGAGACAGGGGTCATGTCCGTCCTGTTTCCTGGCGGGTCCGTGCCTGGGAGAGATGTTTCTGATGAATGGATGGATAGGAGAATGAGAAAATGAAGCCCAGACCAAGAAGGGGATTTTTTTTCTGAAGTTGCACCAATAACTCTGGGCGGGTCTGCCCGAGCCCTTGAGTCCCTTCTCCTGGGTGTTTCTTGGCACGATGGGGTGGTGATGTGACGAGGAGCAGTGTCACTGCCCCAGCCGTGGCAGAAACCTGGGACTGGAAGCACTCCATCCTGATGGCCACTCTTCTGCTTTCGGATGGGGCTGGCCTGGGCCTGTCTTTGGGGTTCAGGAGCCCCCACTCAGTGATGTCTGAGGAGGCCCACCCCTCTCAGGGAATGTCCAGTTCTACTGGTGGTCAGGAGAAGGAAACGGGTTCTGGGCTGTTTCTTTGAGATAATTTCATCTACTATTTGATGGTGCCAATTTATGATTCAAATGTCACCTGGTGGTTGATGCTTAGGTGCTACCACCAAAGGGAGAATGGCCATGACCATGGTGGTGATGATGATGATGAAGAAGGGGAAGAGGGGAGGAGTGTGGGTGTGGCCCCATGGAAATGCCCGCCCCTTGGTCTTGGCTCATTCCAACCTCTCTGTGTGAAGCCCTGCCCCCCACCCACCATGGTCTTCTGTCACGGCTGCCACTCTTCCTGGCAGTTGCCATGGCTCCCTCAGGGAGACCTCTGCCCCCTCTTGTCTGTCTGCATGTAAAGTGCGGCCACCATACTTTCCTCATCCTGGAAGCCGTAGATTCTCAGGGCAGTAGCAGGTCCCAGACACAGCCCATCTGGGTGTAGATTGGGCTTGGACACTCTACAAATGCTCAGCTGTGTGGTCTCAGGGGCAAATTAGACACTGTATTGAAAGGACTTCATGCAGTGTTTGCCATAGAACAAGCTCCTGTTGAATAACTCATTGTGCTTTTGCACTGCTGTCCTTGTCTGTGTTGCTGGTCTTGTTTGGGGATCTGAGTTGTAGCTCTCAAGGCAGTGAGTTTTGTCAAAGCTGGTGTTGGTGTTGTTAGGACTACCATTGTCAATGACGATGATGATCTTGGTGGTGCTAGGTTGTTATCAGTGTGAATGTTGTCAGTGTTGCCATTTCCCGTGTTGTTATTCATGCCCTGTTGTAAGAGTTGGCGTGGTCAATGTTGAGTGGTCTTGGTGTTAGGGTTAGCATGGTCAATACTGAGTGGTCTTGGTGTTAGGCTTGTTGCCAGTGTTACTGTCGTCAGTGTTGCTGCCTTCCATGTTGTTAGTGTGTTGTTATTCACACACTAGTGTTAAGTTGGTGTGATCAATATTGGGTGGTCTTGGTGTTGTTTGGGTTGTAGTCAGTGTGGTTGTTGTTGGTGTTTACTTCAGTGTTGTGTCCTCTGTGTGCTGTTGTCAGCATGGTGTTACCAGTGTCATTGTTGTTACCAGTGTTGCTGTTATGAATGTGTGAACCCACCCCCAGAGGAAGGTAGATGTCTACAGTGTTGAGTAAATGTCCCCCTGGGTGACTTGGCCCTCACAATGCAGCCTTTATGTGCTGGCTTGGCCACCAGTTCTTGTTCTCTTTTTACAGGAGAGGAAACAAAGGCAGAGTGGGTTTTAAGGACGTAACCACTGGGTGCAGAGCTGAGTGTAAACCTGGGCGTCTGGCTCCTGGCTTGGCACTCAATCTACATGCTGTGAGGAGACGGTTGACTCCCTGCCCGCCCAGCTGGTATCTTAATGAAACATATTTTGTGGAAAATTGTAGATGGATGACTTGGGCATTCTTTCCAGAGAAACTGTCAGTTTAGATTAGGCTCTGAGGGGTGAGCATGCAGTTGGTAGCTATCACTTAAAAATGATAATAATGTGGGCATTTCTGAAGGCACTCATCCTGCCCAGGGAGAGACGGGAGGGCCTTAGCCTTGGTGATGATGAAGGTGGTGCTTATCTTAGCTGTTTGGTGTGGCTGTAGCAGAAATACCACGGGTGGGCCTTTAGCAAACACAAATTTATTCTCTCACAGTTTAGAAGGCTGGGGTGCCGGCTCAAGGTGAAGGCTCCCTCTCTCTGTCACCTCTGGGAGAAGGCCCTTGTTCCTTGGCTCCCTGGTGACCTTCACGGAGCGTGGCTTCTCTCTCCTCCCATCTCTGCTTGTTTCATCTCTTTTGTGTCTCAGGAGAGATTGACTCAAGACACACCCTCCACCAACCGTGCCTCCAACCTCACAAAGACAACCCATTCCTGAATGGGTTGATAACCACTGGAATGGAATTTAGGATTTACAGTACGTGTTTTTGGGGACACATTTCAATCCATGAGAGTGTTTACCACACTCCCTTCTCCTCCACTAACCCTGTAAGAACTCTGGGCGGATAGGTCCAGGAGTGCCAACTGTGACACGGAGAAGTAAGGTCGTTGGGATCCTTGGTGTATGGCCTCTTCCCTCCAGAGGCCGGTGAGTGAGAAGGAGCTGAGACTCCCTGTGCCCAGGATGCCCCTCCTTTGTTGGGTCCATCTCACAGTACAAGGGACTAAGCAAGGAAGACAAACTCTGAGGCTGAGGAAATAGCTTCTTGACCTTAGGGAGTCCCCTGTCATATTGGTGTGTTTTGGCATCTCTCAGCTGCTGAAGATTAAGTCCCAAACTATTTCCAGTGCCTGACCTGTTGCACCCCCACCTCCAGCCATATGGGCCAGCTCCCCATTTGTTTCCCCAAAATCAAAGGGAAGCTCCAGCTTCCTTGCTTTTGAAGTGGAGATGTATAAAATCATATAGAAAAAGATGTTAAACTCAGTCATTCAACAAATGCTTGCTGGTTCTGGAGGGAGAGTGTAACATGACTGGAGGGCTTCGAGCAGGGAGGTCAGGCCTTGTACAAAGTGTTGGTGAAGCGTCCCTGAAGACATGACCTGTAGGTAGTGCCATGGATTGAACTATGTCCACTGAAAAGATATGGTGAAGTCCTAAACCCAGTGCCTGCTAATGTGAACTTGTTTGAAAATGGGGTCTCAAAGATATTAAGACCTTCACTTAACATGAGGTCATGCTGGAGTGGAGTGGGCCCTAATCCTATCTGAGTGGTGTCCTTATACAAAAAGGGAAGACACGATGTGAAGACGGAGGCAGAGAGGGGAGTGACGCAGCTACAAGCCAGGAACTCCAAGGACAGCTGGGAACCCAAGAAGGAAGAGACAAGGAAAGCTTTGAGCCTGGCTCACCCTGGATTTCAGATGGCTGGCCTCCAGGAGGACTTCGAGAGAGCAAGTCCCTGTTGTTTTAAGGCCCTACTTTGTACTTTGTTATGACAGTCTCGGAAACTAGCTGGAAACGTGTGCAGAGTGAGGTAGGAGTGTTCTTGGCAGAGGGAAAGGCCCTGCGGGGGCCTGAGGCTGAAGTTGTGTGGCTCCTTCTAGGAACTAAGAGGTCTGTGAGTCGGGATGGGGCATCCAGAGGGAGAAAGGTAGGGATGAAGCTGGAGAGGCAGGGGGCAGACTCAGTATCTGCAGGACTTGGGGCTCAGGGTGTGATGGGCCAAGGCCAGGCCATGCTCCTCGTGGTCTGGCCTCCTGTCCATGCCTCCCCAGATGCCCCGCTCTGTCCCTGCCTTGTGGATGCTCACATCTGGCCCATGGTCCATCCTCAGATTGCAGCCAGTGAAGCAATGGAGAACTCACACACTGCCAGCAGGACTCCAAAGGCAGGTTACAGCTTCTCCTTCAATGGTGCACAAGGATAGGGCACCAATGAGCACTTAGTAGATGCTGTGGTGTGCCTCCAACCTGTTCTGGACAGAGGCACTCATTCCCCTGCTGCAGGGGGTCTGGGCAGCTGGCTGCCCATTTAGGGTCCCTCTCTAGGCTCTGACAACCAAGGTCCCACACTCCTTGGGATGCCCACACCCAGGAGCTCGCAGGACCAGGTTCAAATGCCCTTGATTCTATCAGAAACAGCTCTGCAGGGCCCTCTCAGCCCCAGAGACCTTGGTGCATGGGCTGAGACCTCTGATGCAAATATGCTGTGAACCCCTTCTCTTCTGGCTTTTTCCTCTTACTCCCAGGCAGGTGCCATTCCAGCCACAATCCACAATACCTGTACATACCTCAGTCTCAGCAAGTGCTTCCAGGGAGCCCAGCTGAAGACACTCATTCATGGACAGAGGCCTCAGGGGTGGGGGAATAGACTGCATCAAGTAGGCAGCCAAGAGAAAGGGGCAGGAAAGGCAGTATGGTAGGGTGCTGGGTGCACATGTCTAGGGATACAGTGGTCCAGGCTCTGTTAATGTTAATGACTTGGTCAGATTGCTCCAGGTAATGCAGACATGAGAGTCGTGGTGGTGATGGTGGTGAAGGTGAGGTGATGGTGGTGATACTGGTGGTGATGATGTGGTGAAGGTGGGGGTGATGGTGGTAAAGGTGGGGTGATGGTGGTAGTGATAGTGGTGGTGACAGGGTGATGATGGGAGTGGTAGTGGGGGGTATTGGTGTTGATAATGGTGGTGATGACAGTGATGGCCATTGTGGGAGTGATGGCAGGGGATGGTGTAGTTGCTTTGGTGGTGATGATGGTTATAGTGATAGTGGGATAATGATGGTGGTGGGGATGATCTGATGACAATGGGGGTGATGATGGGTTTGTTGATGGTGGTGATGCTGTTGGTGATGGTGGGGGTTATGGTGGTGTTGACGTTTGTGATGATACTCTTGGTGGTGATAGTGGTGTGACAGTGATGGTGGTGGTGGTGGTGACAGTGATGGCCACTGTGGGAGTGATGGCAGGGGATGGTGTAGTTGTTTTTGGTGGTGATGATAGTTATAGTGATAGTGGGATAATGATGGGTGGTGGGGATGATCTGATGACAATGGGGGTGATGATGGGTTTGTTGATGGTGGTGATGCTGTTGGTGATGGTGGGGGTTATGGTGGTGTTGATGTTTGTGATGATACTATTGGTGGTGATAGTGGTGTAACAGTGATGGTGGTGGTGGTGACAGTGGGGAAGATGATGGTGTTGATGTTGTTGATGGTGGAGGTGATGATATGTTGATGGTAGAGGTGATGATGCATTGATGTTGGTGCTGATGGTGATGGTGGTAGCGATGGTGGGGTGATAATGATGGTAGTGGTGACAATAGGGGTATTGGTGGTGTTGATGTTGGTGGTGATGGTAATGGTGGGGGTGATGGTGGGGGTGACAGTGGGGTGTTGGTGGTGTTGATGTTGGTGATGGTGATGCTGGGGGTTATGGTGGGGTGACAGTGATGGTGGTGGTGACAGTGGGGGTGTTGGTGGTTTTGATGTTGTTGGTGATGGTGATGTGGATGATGAATATGATGGTGGAGGTGATGGTGGGCACAGTGATGACAGTAGCAATGGTGAGATCGTGCTGGGGTGGAGACTGTTGATGACAAACCCGTATGTCTGAAGTTGAGTGGTCCTGGGACTTGTATTAGCTCCTGGCTCCTTTCTGCCCCAGCCCTTCACCAGAGGGAGTTTTCATTTCCTGAAAAGGTAGCTGTTCTGATTGCATCAGCAACGAATGTCTGCTCAGAGAGTAAGACGATGGAAATCCTTATCTATTAATTGGTTTTCAGCCTCCCCCTCCCTCCTCCAGTGATGACCTCCCCAGCCTATGCTGTTATCACGGTGCCTCTTCATGTACCTCTAAGTTTAGGCTACTCGGGCCTTTAGCCCAGACCCAGGTGGAGCCTCCCCATCAGGACCCATATAGGAAGCATGCTAACATCTCAGCAAAAGGAGGCAGGTGGAGGGGAGGACATGGAGTATCCAGGAGACCCCTCCTGGTGCAGAGTAGAATCTTGTTCTGATGGTGGAGACTCAGTCCCACTTACAGGTGCTGGATGATCAAGGGCTGCTCTCTGCAATGACCAGGTCTGAGTTTAGGCCAACATGTCCCATCACAGAGGAAACCATGGGCGCCTCTCCCAGCTGGGCAGATTTTAATTGGGAGGGCAAGGCAAAGATGAGAAGAAGGCAAAGGAGAAGGAGCCAGCTGTTCAGGCCATGCAACCATTCACCAGAATTTCAAGGTCGTCACTTGTGCAATGGGTATATGAGTGACAACTGATAGAGCTAGATGGGTGGTTCAGTGGGATCACAGATGCACGTTCTCAATGAACACACTGGCCCATAGATGCTGTGGAGAAGACCTTTCTCCCTTATCATGACCTACAGCCCTGCAAGGGGATCTTCCTGATGAGTGATGAACCCAATGTAAACAGTGGGTGAGGGTGGCATTTCAGCAGCAGGTGGAGGGTGTGGGTGCAGTAAGGATGAGACATAAGGAGATCACTCCAAGCACACGCAGAGGCGTCCTTGTACAAGCTCCTCCACCCAAAGGTGGCCAGTGGCTGTGAAGCCAGCTCCAGTCCCTGTTAGAGGGCTGGCTGGAGAGCCTCTGCCATGAAGGAGGGATTGTGAGCTTTGCTGCTTAATATGCTTGAGGACCAACACTCCTCCAAGGAAATCTGATGAATGTGAGTTCATTATCTTTTTGGGCCCCAGGCATCCCTCTGCTCCTTGTCCCCTGCCACCTCATTAATTGCTTTTCCTCTTCACCCTTCTAGTTCCACCAAATCCTCTTCAGTCACCCAGAGGAAAGCCATCTTGAACTTACTGTCCATAAACAAGGCACTGATGCTACTGGGAGGGAGAACCACAAGGCCTTGACTGGGTCTGTAAATGCCACCAGGCACTGTGGTTGCAGGCCATCACTCAGCTCAATGAAGCCACAGCCTCTGCAGGGCCCACAGTTCTGCAGTCCAAAGGCGGGATTCAGTAGGGAGCCCAGGTAAGAGCTATTGGCAGTGCTGGGCTGGGGATAAGACAAAAGGAACTGCTGCTCCAGGATGGTGGCAGACTGTCATTTGTTTGGTAAGTGCCAGGGGCAGCTCTTCCTATTGAAAATGTATTGCCAAGTATAAGGACCATGGTGTCATGGTGGCTCTGTTCTGTCATCATGAGCACAGGCCATGGGGACTGGAGAAGATGAGCTAGACACATGGCTACATGGTGACAAGCAATAGCACCAATATCTTGATGTTCATTGTCACTACAGCACCCTTGTCAGCTACCCAGTCACCTCTATGTCATCACCATCACTATGGCAGCCAGCTGCAAAAATGCTGTATTACTATCCTCTTCATCCACACTTTTCTCTCATTCACTCATTCACTTCTCCACCCATCCACCTACTCACCCATCAACCCATCCATCCATCCACCTACCCACCCATCAACCCACACATCCATCCACCTGCCCACCCATCAACCCACACATCCATCCACCTACCCACCCATCCATCCACCTACCCACCTATCAACCCACCCATCCGTCCACCTGCCCATCCATCAACCCACCTATCCACCCACCTGCCCACTCATCCATTCACCTATCCATCCATCCATCCATCCATCCATCCATCCATCCATCCACCTATTCACCTATCAACCCACCTATCCGTCCACCTGCCCACATATCAACCCACCCATCCATCCACCTGCCCACCCATCAACCCACCCATCCGTCCACCTACCCACCTACCAACCCACCCATCCGTCTACCTGTCCACCCATCAACCCACCCATCCATCCACCTGCCCACCCATCCATCCACCCATCCATCCACCTGCCCACCCATCCATCCACCCATCCATCCACCTATTCACCTATCAACCCACCTATCCGTCCACCTGCCCACATCCACCTGCCCACCCATCAACCCACCCATCCGTCCACCTACCCACCTACCAACCCACCCATCCGTCTACCTGTCCACCCATCAACCCACCCATCCATCCACCTGCCCACCCATCCATCCACCCATCCATCCACCTGCCCACCCATCCATCCACCCATCCATCCACCTGCCCACCCATCCACCCACCTATCCATCCATCCATCCATCCATCTATTCACCTATCAACCCACCTATCCATCCAGCTGCCCACCTATCAACCCACCCATCCATCCACCTGCCCACCCATCCATCTACCTATCCATCCATCCATCCAAGTCAAATAAACTCTGCACCATCACCATCACTATGGCAGCCAGCTGTTGCAACACTGCTAAATTGCCACCCTCATCATCAAGACTTTTCTTTTATTCATTCATTGATTCATTATTTCCACCAAACCATCCTACACTGTCACCATCATAACAGCCACCAGCAGCAGTGCTGTCATTACCACCCTCACCATTATCAACACTTTCATTCATTCGCTCACATCACCAAACCACCCTGCACTGTCCCCAGCACCAGATCAGCCACCAGAAACAGTGCTGTCATCATTGCACCCCCACCATCAGCGTCATTTATTCATCTGTTCTGCATTCAACAAAATCCTTTCTGAGCTCTAACTCTATGTAGCTGGTACTGTTATAGGTGCTGGGTTACACTGTGAGCAAAACATTGTGCCTAGGCATGGTAGGCTCATGGTCCCCTGGGGTGTGGTCAGACAGAGAAGAAACAAGGAGAGATATAGGCAGGTTGACTTGTGCTGGGTATAGGTGTTAGGGAAAACTCAGAGTGCAGGCTGTGCTAGGAGGTGATGTGGGGCTGGCTTTGGTTGGGTGGTCTGGGAAGGCTTCTCTGTGGAGGTGGCCTGTGAACTGAGACCTGAATAGTGAGAAGATTTGGGGGACGAGACTTCCAGATAGTGACAACAGCCAGGAGAGACCCTAAAGAAGGACAAAGCAATGTGGAGCGTGAGGCCTGGGCAGAACAGCGGGGCTAAGCTGGTGAGCAAGATTGAGAGTGGTGGCTGAGGGGGCAGCTAAGGCTGGAGGGGCAGGGACTGGTGGCTGTGGGCAGTGCAGGTGGGCCTCATGGTCCATGGTTGGGGGCTAGGTGAGTCTAAAGTGATGGGATGCCTCTGGGGGCCTTTGTGAAAGATTGCTTAAAAATAAAAATATCAACAACAATAAATCTCAGAGAAGTAGAAAGCATTTTTATCATAAGCCGTCACGTCCCTGCCACCCTGAGCAAAAAGTCCCCCCTAGAGGCAACCAGCTATGGCGAAGTGGGTGTTAATCAGACCATGCTTTATACCTTACTGCATACGCATATCATAAACAATATGTTCTATCGTTTTTTGTGTTTAAACATTTGCACAAATGGGATGGCGGTGTCAGTAAGCCTCTGCAATTTCTCTTTTTAGTCAACAGTTTACTGTTCTATGGATCCGTTGTATCCATCTTCTGAGTGCTGTGGCGTATTCCGTTCTAGGAGAATATTCAATGTCTGTATCCGCCCCGCACTGGTGGTTGCATGGCTTGTTTCCAGTCCGTCCTGCTGCAAACCATGTTGCAAGGGGAAGAGCCTTTGTTTATCGGGCACGTTGTGTATCCTGCATGCCCTGATAATCCCACACACATCTTGTCAGGACGCTGCTCGGTTGAAGCAGGGGAAGAAGCTCTTCTCTCAGCTGAGGGAGCCAAGGAATGAGAAGGTCAAGAGGTGCCCAGCTGGGAAGCACCCAGCGTCTGGGCTCCTAGCCACAGCGTCATGCCATCTCACAGCCTAGAAGGGGTCTTGCAGGTTCTTACAACTGTCCCCAGTCAACGGTGCTGGATCTCCCGGCTGTTCTCCCAGGGGGCTGTTTTATAAATGCTCCCGGCAACACCTGGACCCTGGAACTCGCAGACTCACTGGCTGTTTTGTGAATGCTATTGATAGGCTTTGTGGCTCTTCCATCGGGCCATCTGTCTTCTCGTTGACCATGGATGTTCTTCATAAATTCTGACTACCCAGGAGTTACTACAGGTTGTAGATGTCTTTTTCTCAGGAAGCCTCTTATCTTTTTTCTAAAATTTATTTATTTTCTCACTGATGAGAATATATACAGAAAAACATACATCCAGGCAACAGTTTCTAAGTGTGCAATTTAGTGACATCAGTGGCATTCTTTGAGGTGGGCAACCATTTCGCCCTCCTTTTCTGAGTTGTCCCTCTCTCATTAACCTAAACTCACTGCCTCCTAAGGTTCCATCTAATCTTTTGGGTTGTTGTTGTCAATTTGATCCCTTGTGGGTAGTTTTTAGAAACCACAATGCTCAAGGCAGAGCTATTTTACTAGTTAATCTAGATTATTGCTTGAACTAGGAGCTCTAGTGATACAGTGTTCTTGTTATTGTTGTTAGGTGCTGTCAAGTCGCCTCCAACTCATAGTGACCTTATGTACAACAGAATGAAACACTGCCCGGTTCTGTGCCAGCCCCACAATCCCTGCTATACTTGAGCCCATCATTGCAGCCACTGTGTCAGTCCATCTCTTTGAGGGCCTTCCCCTTTTTTGTTAACCCTCCACTTTACCAAGCATGACATCCTTCTCCAGAGAATGGTCCCTTCTGGCAACATGGACAAAGTAAGTCTGGCCATTCTCATTTCCAAGGAGCATTTCAGCTGCTCTTTTTCCAGGGCAGATTTGTTAGATCTTTTAGCAGCCCACGATACTTTCAGTATTCTCTGCCAGCACCAAAACTCAAAAGCATCAACTTTCTTTGGTCTTCCTTACTCATTGTCCAGCTCTCACATGCATATGAGGTGATTGAAAATACCATGGTATGGGTTATGTGCATCTTAGTCTTCAAGGAGACACCTTTGCTCTTCAGGACTTGAAAGAAGTCTTTTGCAACAGATTTGCCCAAAGGAATATGTCTTCTGATGTCTTGAATGATGCTTCCATTAGGCGTTGATCATAGAACCAAGAAATATGAAGTCCTTGACAACTTCAATCTTTTCTCCATCCACCATGAAGCTGTTTATTGGTCCAGTTGTGAGGATTTTCATTTTCTTTATGTTGAGGTGTAATCCATACTGCAGACTG
>NW_006921656.1:1049627-1059149 GCF_000298275.1 Orycteropus afer afer | reverse complement strand
CCTGAAGTCACAGACTATGTCCCTGGGCTTCTCTCTAATTGTTTTAGAGTTTTATTATCACCTTTAGCACTTCACCTGGAACTCCATTGCCTTAGACTGGCCCGCCAATCACCCCGGGGCCTTTGGCAGTTCCTAGTGTGTGATGCATCAGCCATGGACGGTCACCTGATTCTGCACTGGGATGCAAATGCTCTGAAGGTCTGTCATTGAGGACAATGCTTCTGGTAGTTAAAGCTCAAGTTCTGTGCCCACATCACCACCACTGTCGCCATCAGGAGGCTTCATTGAGTGTCCACGTGGGGAGGACACCTGCAGCCCTGAGCTTGGGGTTCTGGGAGAGGTCTATGAACTGGGCAAATGCTATCTCAGGCCTTCCTGCCTGGAGCCTGCCCAAGGCAGGAGAAACAGCAACCCAGGTCCAGGGGGTGTTATAGAAGGGGTGGGTGAGGGAGTCTAGGGGGGAGACCCATGAGATTACCTGGAGTGGGTTTAGCAGAGTGCAAACCCTGTATTATGGTGGAGAAGGTAGGGAGAAGAACCATCATCACCAACACAGTGCAGATGAGCTGAGGGACCAGCAGCTGCTTGGTGAAGACCATGCCCTTGAGGCTGTATGAGTCTCTGGCGGCTGCTGTAACCAGCTGCTACAGCTAGGGGGCTGGAAACAGCAGGTGCTTGTCCTATTACGTTCTGGGGGTTGAGAGTCTGAAATCAGGGGTCACAAGGCTGTGCTCTCTCTGAGAGCTCTGGGAGGTATTTCTTGTCCCTTCTGCCTTGTGCTATTGCTGGCAATCCTTGGTTGGTGCCCTTGAGTTGTGGCTGGATCACTCCACTCTCTGCCTCTGTCATCATGTGACCTTCTCTGTGTGTCTGTCTGCACATCTTTCTTCTTACAAGCACTTCAGTCATTGGATTTCAGACCCACCCAGCAGAGTGTGACCACATCTTAACTTGATTACATCTGCAAAGACCTTGTTGCAGGGTTGTTGACCAAGGAATGTTGACCAAGTCAAATTCACAGATGCCAGGGGTTAGAACGTGACCTCGCTGGGGATACAACTCAACCCACACAGGTGTTGGGGCCTGGGTGTGACTAGCAGTGCAGCTATGTACACCGTACTTCACCTCTCTGAGGGTCAGTGTCCTCACTGGTAGAACAGGGGACACAGAAGCCCCTCACAGCATCTTCTGAGGACTGAATGAAGTCTTGTGTGCAGAGCGTCTGGCTACCGAACTCGTGGGGAAGGAAGATGTCACGGTGGTGATGGTGTTGCTGTGCTGGCCAGGTGCCACTATCACTGATCCATAGTGGCCGTGGCATCGTCTACCTGCCTCGCCAGGACTGGTCACAGGCTCCCCAAGGGGCAGAACACTGCTGAGAGGGGAGTTGGAAAGGCCCTGCCCTTGTGCATGTAACACCAAGCATAGTGTCCCCAGGGACCAAGGACATGGTTATGTTTGGACATTGCTGGTGAGTGAGGAAGTCCATGACTGTGGGGGCTGGGAATCAGGCCCCAGGGGCTCAGGTGCCAGGCTGTGGGGTTTCCATTTTGAGTCCAGCCTGCTTGTCTGTTCTGGAATGGATCCATCCCTCCAAATTCCCAACTGGATGAGTGTGGACAGGTGGCCGCTGACCTTGGAACATCAGGTAAAGTCCAAAATGTCCAGTTCCAATAGGATTTCAGCTGAAGAGTGAATAGATTATGAATGTGCCTGAGGATTAGCCTGGTAGCTCAGTGGTTGAAAGATGGGCTGTTAACCCAAAGGTCAGCAGTTTGACCCCACCAGCTGCCCTGTGGGAGAAAGATGGGGCAGTCTACTTCCATACAGACTGACAGCCTTGGAAACCTCATGGTGCAGTTCCACTCTGTCCTCTAGGGGCGCTGTGAGTCAGAATGGACTCCATGGCAGTGGGTGTGTTTGGGCTTTGCTTCTGTGAAGATTGGCAGCCTTGGAGACCCTGTGGGCAGTTCCACTCTGTCCTCTAGGGGCACTGTGGGTCAGAATGGACTACACGGCGGTGGGTATGGTCTGGGCTTTGTTTCCATGAAGACTGACAGCCTTGGAAACCCTGTGGGCAGTTCTACTCTGTCCTCTAGGGGTGCTGTGAGGGGGGAATTGATTGAGGGCAACTGGCTTTGGATTTTCTTTTTGTTTTTGGTTTTGCCTGATGGGTGGGAGAGGGGTTCCTGGAGGTAGTGATGTTTGAGCTGGGCCTTGCAGGCTGAAGTGGAACTCACAGGCAAACTTGGGGGGCAGGATAATTCCAGTAACCCCTCTGCCTTGTCCCCTGTCCCCTGCCCAGGTGGCTACTGAATCCCTGTTGGAATAATCAGAACAATACACAGTTTTCTCCTCCTGGTTGTGGGTGGGTGGCGTTGGGCTGATGGCGGAGGGTACAGAGCAAGGAGGCAGCCCAAGGAGTCAGGTTGTGACGGTCCTGATGGGCCCGTGCTGAGTCCTGTCCATGAGATGTTTTCTCAGGCCGCTGTCTTTCGTCTGTGAATGCCTGGGCTTCTCAGCCAGCGATCTGCCCTCCCCAGAGCCTGTGAGGGAGAAGAAAGGAGCGGGCAGGAAACAAGCAGCCAGCCCTGGGTGTGCCCCTGCAGCAGGCAGGGGACCCCGACAAGAAAGCAGGGGACCCCGAGGCGCGGGGTGGGCTGGCGCTCCCCCGGAGCGGGCTCTCCTTGGCAGGGCCCAGATCTGGTGATGCTGCAGCTGTGGCCCTGGGGCCCTGAGCCACCTCTGCCGGACGGAGGGGCCCCAAGGAGGCTTGGAGACAGAACCTCCTAGTCCCTGCAGTCACCGCGGCTCTACTGGGTCCTCTCACAGAGCAGTGACCTGCTGTGAATCCCGTGGCAGAGGGGGCGTGGAGGCCTGCAGAGGCCTGGGCACGGCCGCAGTATCTAGCCTCCTTCTCTTCCTGCAGCAGGGTGACTGTCAGGCCCACAGTTACTGGCAAGCAGGGGACAGAGGGAGCCCCAAGGCCAGGTCTGCTGGCAGAGGGGCACAGAGCCAGCCCTGGGTTCATGTCAGGGACCTAGGGCCCTGACCCAAATGTCCTGTCCACCCCATGCAGGCGGTTCCCAGTCACCTTGTCTGGGAGGATGAATGAGGACCATGGTCATCAGGGGGAGGGGGCAGGTCAGGGCCACGCTCTGCCCACTCATGGAGTAGGACCCCTTCCAACAGTCCCAGCTGCCTCCACCCACCCCCCTCCCTCTCGCCATGCACCTGATGGAATCCACCCCACCCCAAGGAGAGCTCTGGCCTGGGTCCCGGCCCCATCTGACCACCACCATACATGGCTTTCGCTGAACATCCTGCTGGGCTCGGCGCTGGCCTCCTACCCGGGATCCAGAGCCAGGTGCTGATCTGTTCCCGGGGTCCCCAGGATTCTGGCCGGGGGAGTGCAGCCCGGGGGCCACAGGGAAGCAGTTTCCCAGCACTCTCTCCCCTCCCTCTGTGCAGCCCCCCCCCACTTTCCGCACCCTCAGGACCTGCTTGGCTCCTCATCATTGTCTGAATGGGGCTGAGTCAGCGCCACACCGCCCCCCCCCCAGGCGGACATGTGGCCCCCTCAGGTCCCGGTGGCCCTGGAGGCTGTCACTGGGCCTGCTGGGCGCTGTGACGAGCGGTTCACCCCGCGGCCAGCCTCGGCCCAGCAGGGAGATGGCGCCGGTCGAGCCGGCTTGAGGAGAGCAGCCACTTCTGCCGAGAGGAGCAGCCTTTGTCATCAGCGTCTCATGGGTCGGACGAAGCCAGCCTGCCTGGCTGGACACATGTGTGGCAGCTTCGGGTGCCAGGCCGGGTGCCAGGCCGTGGTCAGGGCAGCGACCGGCTGGCGGTTCTTAGCACACGTCCACAGGCTGGGTGCTGTGCGTGCTGGGGCTGCACGGCTGTGGCTCAGAGGCCCCTTGTCACCCACCTTCCTGTGCTGCCATCCTTCCCCTGGGCTCCAGGCTCCTCCGCTGGGCCTGACCCGCAGGGACCCCTTGTCACCTGCCTTCCTGCACCGCTGTCCTCCCTGCTGGGCCTGACCTGCAGGGACCAGGAGAGAAGGGCTGGGGGTTTGGAACCCTTTTTTGGGGGGTCTTCTGGTTTCAGAGGACGGAGCCCCATCTCACCTGGCCCCATGGCACTGCGGCCTGTCAGACCCTCCCCGTTTGGAAACCCCATTTTCTGTCCAGGCCACTTACCCTGTCCACAGGCAGAGGTCCCCTTGCCCAGGATTCCAGGGGCCCTCCTGGAATCGAGGCTCGCCAGCCGGCCTGGGTCCTGGGTCATTCCTGAGCCGGCCCCTCAGTCCACAAGGACGCCAGTCGCTGTGGAGGTGGCTGTGACTCGTGCAGCCCCCACGCACAGCAGGGCCGGCTTCCTGAGGGTCGGTCTGCGTCCACTGCGGCTCCCTTGCCAGTGCCCCTCACAGAGGGTCTCCCTCCTTCCCACTGACTCTCCTCTCCCAAACATGATTCTTCTTCTAGACCCAAACATGGCCGGCCTCTCATGGTGACGCCTCCATAGTAACTGAACTTGCTCCCTCCCCACTTGCTTCTCAGGGCACTCTGCTCCTCGGACTGATCCATTCCTCGTTCCTCCGGCGGCAGTTCCCAGTCTACTCCCCACTCCAATGCCGCGGTCTGGACGCACAGGGGGAGGACGGCTAAGTGGCCAGGCCTGCGTCTTGTGCTCTCTCCCAGCCGGGCTGTGGGATAGCCTGGCTCCCCCCTCCACACAGACCAAGAATGGGAAGGGGGTGGTCCCCCAGGGAGATGCTGGGAGCCACCCTCAGAAGGCTGCTGATGCCAGGCAGGCCAATACCAGGGCCCCACCACCCCAGCTTCTGTTCCAGTCTGACTTGACTAAGCTGCTCTGAGCAGCCTCCTGAAAGCAGGCCCTCCCAAGGGCCAGGGACCCCTTCTTCCCTTCCTCAGGGTGCTGCTGTGAAGAAGATGCTGCAGGTATTCACCACCCACCTTGGAAGCCGAGCAGATAAACAAAGGAGCGGGGGCAGTAATGACAGGACTGAAGTAACCCCAGGAGTCTCACAGTGATTCTGACTGAAAAGGTGTTAATTGGGCAAAGGCAATTGCCTGGAATGCAGTCAGTGGAGGGAACATCACTCTCCCCTACGGAGCACACAGCAAGTGGCCAATGGAGGCGAGGCAAACACCCATCTCCCTTGTCCTGGTTCAGAGGAAGGGACAGAGGGTCAGAGAAGTCCTGAGCGCGCTCTTCCTCCACCTCTGCAGAAAGCTCCCTTGCTGAGCTCTGGGCTGAGCGTTGTATACACTCAATCCTCTTGTCAGCCCTATTGGGAGACGGGGAACCACTCCATGTCAGAGGTGGGGAGACTGGGTCATGGCTTGTGAGTGTCCCTGCTTTGCTGCACCAGCCACACCCCAAGAGCCCGGCATGAAGCAATCGTGTCACAGCCCAGAGACCGGCACCGAGTTCAGCGGCCGCAGAAGAAGCATAGCTCTGTGTCCTTGCCTGAGTTACCTGACCTCTCTGAACCTTAAGCTTCTCATCACCACAGGTGACCCATAGACATCTTGAGGGGGTTTCAGGCCACAAAGAGTCCGGCAAAGAGCAGCTCACAGTCCTTGAGAGGGACGGGGGGTGGGCGGGACGCTCTAACGTGGGGCATGTGAGGGTCACAGAGAGCACAGGAGGAGGGGGCTGCGGGCAGCGCTCTGTCAGAGCGGAGGGGCTGCTCGTCGAGAAGTCACGCGAGCAGAGGCCCAGAGGCCAGGGACTCCAGGAACCCAGTGGTGAGGGTGCAGGCAGAGCTGGGACGCAGCAGGGGAAGGCAGGGTGCCTGGCGAGGCTGGGACGCGGTGCTCAGTGCAGGAGGAACCCAGGCCGTGGTGCTGGTGGGTGTGTGTGGTTGGGCCCCGGGAAGCTGGGGGCTGACAGACGCTATGTCCCCAGCTGAACCAGCACCGACCTGCCACTGCCTGACGGCTTAGTGCTCTAACACAGGGCTCCCTTCCAGCAAGTGATCCCTGGGGCCTCCAGGACCTGTGGGTGGTCAGCACTGGAGAGGCAGGAGCCACTCTTGGAAAAGCCGGAATCCTGGTGGGTGTCTGGGGTCATGAGTACAGTGGCCTGGGAGGGCATGTCCCTGTCTGGCCCGTCTGGGCCTGGCACACCAAGCCCGAGGCACTGCAGTCAGCTCCGCTCCCATAGTGAGCGGCCAGATCTGAGGAAGGGTTCTGCACCGAGTGCTGGTTTCCCTCCCTCTACCCTTCCGGATACGATCTGCGTTTTAGCGCCACAGATGCAGAAATCTGGGGCCTTCAATAAGCTAAGATTCCAGGCTCCTAAAACCGTGTCAAAGACGAGCTTTATTCGTTCCACCTCAAACATAATCAGAATGAAATGGGAAGTGACTTCTAAGAGTCTAAAAGGATGCAGCCTTAAAATTCTAACAGCCAGCCGGCCTTTCTTAAGATGAGATGACTTCATGCTTCGGAGAGCCGCCTCTGAGAAGCTGCTGAGGGCCCGGTGTGCTCTTGTTCTGAGTCTGAGCGGCCGGTGGCCAGGCAGGACGCGGACAATGCGTGCTGATGGGAGCCGCTGCTAATCTTCCCTTTGAGAGACTTTGATGAGCTCCCGAGGCAGGCGGCTGCACGCAGCCGCTGCAGTCGGAGGGCAGTGCTGGGCGCTGGGGATCCGAGGCTGGGGACAAGGCTCCTGGCTGCTTTGGGAGGGCAGCCGGGAGGAGTCTGGCGGAGGGAAAGGCGGTAATAGAGCAAGTGTAACAGCCCAGAAGCAGACCCACTCCCGCAAAACCACTACCTTGAGAAGCGTGGCTCGGCCCTCCCCAGAACGTGCACACAGCCCTTCCCGTGGCGTCCCTGGTCCTGCAGCCCTCTCAAGGGACCCTCCCCGAGACCTCCTTGTAGAGCTACGCTCATGCCCTCCACGGTGACCATCGTTAGTTGGGCACAGTGGCCCCTGTGGACCTGCCCTGCACAGGGATAGCTGGGAGACCCTGCAGGCTGTGGAGATGACCCCCTGTATGATGACAGAGCAGAGTGGGGGTGGGTGGGGTGATGACGCCACTCCAGGAACGGAGGCGCCCTGACCCCAAGGCTTGGAGGTGGGAAGTGTCTGAGCTAGGGCGCAGCCTACCTTTCATGCATTCTTCCTTTCCTGTGGTCAGTCATTCACTCATTCTGCATTCATTCATTCACTCGCTCAGCACCGCCTCTGGCCCAGGATGTGTGCTAGGTGCTGGGTTAAAGACAAGCACACCAGACCCCGTGGAACTCAGAACGTGTCAGTGTGACCGGGGGATGCTGGAGGCCCAGGCCCATCAGTGGAGTGCAGGGGAGGGGAGGGGAGGCAGACAGCCTGCTCGGTGGAGCCCAGTGTTCGGAGAGAGGGGTGTGGCATGGAGAAGGGAAGGTGTGGAGGAGAGTGTGGGGAGGGGTGTGGGGAGGTGTGTGTGTGGGGGTCTGTCCTATTTGGCCTGAGAAGGGGGTGCACTGAGTGTACTGCAGGGTCAGGTGTAACACGATGTCACGAGCTCCCTCCACAACCAAAGCAGCCATGAGCCGGCCCACAAGGTGACCATGCACACCTGGAATGTCACTGTCACCTCCAAGCATCACAGAGAGGGCAGGACAGGCCATGTTTGCAGCAAGGTGAAGAGAGAGGGGAGGGTCCCAGCGCTGGGCTAAGCAGAGGCGTCTGGGGTGGAGGAGCCGGCCTGGGTTTGCTGGCGGGAGTCAGAGGGGAGCCCTGCCCCTGGCCATCAAGCCCACTCTGGCACCCAGGGCAGAGGCAAGGAGCAATGGGGAGGGCCAAGGTGCCCCTGAGTGAGCTCTGCCCCTGGACAGCGCTGGTGGTCCGAGCCCGGAAGCCCCTCCGTCTCACCCCCGCCTCGTGCTTGAGCGCGCTGCCAGGGTCGGAGAGCCCACTGCCAAGGGTGACCCCCGTGCACAGCAGCTCATGGCCTTGGCCTTGCCCCGCACAGGCGTCTGCCCCTTCTGGAACAGAACAGCCCCTCAAGGCCACAGGCGCCCTCAGCTGCCACCCTGCCCACCCAGTCCCCCTCTTCTCGCCCTCAACAGGGGTGACGGTGAGAGCCCGAGCGTGGAGAGGCCGCTGCTCGGGAAGCACCCGGCTGTGCCTCAGGGCCCCTGGGGCCGGGCTGCAGGAAGAACGGGTGTTTCCCGGAAGTGGAGCCTCTGGTGCTCTCCCTGGGCTGCGCCTGGCGCTCGCGTGCTTCTTCAGGGCCCGGCTCACTCCGAGGACTTCCCCTCGGGCTGGGTGTGCTGAGGCTGCAGAACCTGAATCCTAGAACATCCTTCCCGCCCCCACCCCGACCGCCCCTCCACGGGTCTCCGGTGCACACGGACATCGCCCGTTCAGGGTCTCGGGCCAAGGCGGGGCAGGGCAGGCTGGGTCAGCACTGGGTGTGGACTGCCCTGCAGCAGAGCGGTCACAGCCCTGGAGGCGTGGGGCTGGTCTCCCGCCACGCAGCTCTCGGGGGGCAGGCTCGTGAGCGCTGCCTTTGCTGTGGGAGGGGTCTCTGAGGGAGGTGATGATGGGTGCGTGCAGTGGAGACAGTGGCCTGGCCTATGGATGGCTCTGGCAGCCTGGCTCATTCCCTCCACCCTCAGGATTGGCACCTTCTGGAGCGGGAGGCAGGAGGGGCCAGGGTGGTGCCAGCTGCTCCCCACCTTGTGGAGTTCTCGGACGTGCAGACGCGTTGGAGGCTGGCCGAGAACGTGGCTCAGAGCCTGAGCCTGGAGGAGAGGGGGAGAGGGTGGATGGGGAGGGGTGAGGTCAGAGGCAAAGGCTAAGGCCTCAGGTGACTGTGCTGGGGCCTCATTGAGCCCTGGCAAAGCCTAGGCACCCATGGGACTCAGTGTTTCACACGTTAGCCCTGCCAGCACCCTGTGCACCAGCTACCAGCCCCATCATACCCAGGGACTTTGAGACCATGGAAGGTGAGTTGTTGTTGTTAGATGTCATCGAGTTGGCTCTGACCCATAGTGACCCCATGTACAACAGAACGAAACACTGCCCGGTCTTGTGCGAGCCTCACAATCCCTGCTGTACTGAGCCTGTCATTGTAGCCACCGTGTCAGCCCATCTCATTGAGGGCTTTCCCCTTTGTTGCTGACCCTCCACTTTACCACGCATGACATCCTTCTCCAGGGAGTGGTTCCTTCTGACAACATGACCAAAGTAGGTGAGATGAAATCTGGTCATTCTTGGCTCCAAGGAACATTCTGGCTGCACTATGAATGGTGAATAACTGACCCCAAGTCACACAGCTTGGCAGTGGTGGCAATTCCTTGTTGTCCCTACAACCCCACAGTCCATCCTTGGCTCTGGGCCCAGACAGTGCCCCATGGGGGGCCTGCCTGACCAGCAGACTCTCTGGTCCAGGTGAAGGGGTGTCCTCACAGCACTGTCACCCTGGGTTCTCTCGGCCATCTGCTGTTCTCCATCTCCCCATTAGAGTGTGAGGCCCCTGAGGACAGGAGCCTGTCTCCCTTC
>NW_006921656.1:1033065-1048267 GCF_000298275.1 Orycteropus afer afer | reverse complement strand
ATCAGGGGCAAGTCTGTGAGCAGGATCAGTGCCCTCTACTAACAGGGACCAGAGTTCCATTCGTGACCAGTGTCAAGGCTCAGCATGTAAGCAGGGTCAGGTTGGATCTGTGACTGGGCCGGAACTCAGCATGTGGTGGACCAGCACTCAGCCTGTTGCCTTGTACTTCATCTCCAATCCCTCCCACCCTGATGATACAGCCACACAGGCCTCCTCTGGGGCACTTGGGCTCACCAAACTCTTTCCTGGCTCAGGGGCCTTTGCTATTTTTGTTCTCTCTGCATGAAAAAGAATTATTTTCCCAAATTATTGGATATTTGTCTTCTGGCATCCAGCTCAAATGTCAGTCTCAGAGTGACCTACACCGTCTGGCCCCACAATTATTTGCTACCACTTGTCATAATCAGATCACAGAAATTCCTTCCAAACATTCAGGCAAATAGCAGAGGAGTGGGGCCCAAACACTGGGAAGGGGAGTGGCCAAAAATGGGTTGGGCACCAAGGCCCTGGTCCCATTTTCTGCTTCTCTCTGGCTCCAGACCAGACATGGGCTGCATCTCTGACCCTGGAGCCACATGGGTTTTGCTCTGATGGTCTTCCCAGCAGGAGCACTTTGTCCCACCATGGCATCCACCTCCCGTGGCCTGGTCCTGCTCCCCAGTCAGTCAGCATAGAGGCACCCACGTGCTGGCCCTTGCTAATCTGGGCTGGGTTATGTGACACAGAGTGGTAAAACCCAGCTACCTCCACCATCACTTATCATTTAAAATTTTTTAAATATGGAATATTCTCAATGTGTAGAAAAGTACAACATAAAACAAAGCGGAGACCTGGACACCCCCCAGCAAAGGTGAACAGGGAGTAGTGCATTACCATATCATCTTCCAAATTCTCTTCAAACTGACAAGAGAAAGACCATCTCATGGACACAAGTTCGCCACTCATCTGTCAGTTTGGCCTACTGTGGTGGCCTACTGTGTGTTATTGCAATGTTGAAGGCTATGCCACCAGTATCTCAAATACCAGCAGAGTCACCCATGGGGGACAGATTGCACCAGAGCTTCCAGAGTAAGACAGAGAAGGAATGAGGATTTAGAAATCTATTTATGAAAAAATTGTCCAGTGAAAACCTTCTGAATAGCAGCAGAACACTATCTGATACGGGGCTGGAAGACAGGCCCCTCGGGTCGGAAGGCACTCAGAATACGACTGGGGAAGAGTTACCTCCTCTAAGTAGAGTCTATTGTAATGGTGTGGGTGGAGTAACGCTTTCAGGACCTTCATTTGCTGATGTGGCAAGACTCAAAATAAGAAGAAATAGGTGCAAACATCCATTAATAATCAGAACTTGGAATGTACAAAGTATAAGTATCTAGGAAGATGTCAAAATGAAATAGAACACATAGTGATCAATGTCCTAGGTGTTAGTAAACAGAAATGGACTGGTATTGGCCATTTTGAATCAGACAATCATATGGTGTACTATGCTGACAATGACAGATTGAAGAGGAATTCATCATCAGAAAGAACATTTCAAGATCTGTCCTGAAGCTCAATGCTGACAGTGATAGGATCATACCCATATGTCCACAAGGAAGGCCAATTAACATAACTATTATTCAAATTTACACACCAACCACTAAAGTCAAAGATGAAGAAATTGAAGATTTTTACCAGCTTCTGCTGTCTTCATTGATAAGACATGCAACCAAGAAGTTGGAAACAAAGAAGGACGAGTAGTTGGAAAATACGGCTTTGGTGCTACAAATGACACTAGAGATCGCATGGTAGGATATTGCAAGACAAATGACTTATTCATTGCAAATATCTTTTTTCAAGACCATAAATGAGGACTGTACATGTGGACTTCACTAG
This sequence comes from Orycteropus afer afer, assembly GCF_000298275.1. Taxonomy (NCBI): domain Eukaryota; kingdom Metazoa; phylum Chordata; class Mammalia; order Tubulidentata; family Orycteropodidae; genus Orycteropus; species Orycteropus afer. The sequence continues at coordinate 1,046,392 of NW_006921656.1, read as the reverse complement.
ATGGAACACACAGGAATCAATTGAGTGCTTCTTTGGAAAAAGATGATGGGAAAGCTCAAAGTCATCCATCAGAATGAAGTCAGGGATTGACTGTGCAATAGACCATCTATTACTTATAGGCAAGTTCAAATTGAAGTTGAAGAAAATTAAAACAAGACCAGTAGAGCCAAAATATGACCTTGAGTATATACCACCTGGATTTAGAGATCTCAAGATGCATTTGATGCCTTGAACACTAATGTCTGAAGACCAGATGAGTTGTGGGGTGACATTAAGGACAGCACACATGAAGAAAGCAAAAGGTCATTGAAAAGAAGGAAAAAAAGACTAAATGGAGTCAGAAGAGACTCAGACTTACCTTAAGAGTGGAGGAGCTAAAGGGAGCAGAAGAATGATGACACTTTTAAGAGCTGAATAGGAGGGGTCAAAGGATGGCTCGGGCAGATGAAGTAAAGAATTATAATGAAATGTGCAAAGACCTGGAGTTAGAAAATCAAAAGGGAAGAATAAAGTTGTCATTTCCCAAGCTAAAGAACTGAAGAGAAAATTCGAACTTTGAGTTGCAATACTGAAGGATTCTATGGGCATGAAATTGAATGAGATAGGAAAAATCAAAAGAAGATGGGAGATATACACAAAGTAACTGTACCAAAGAGACCCGCTCAGTGGTCAACCACTTGTTGTAGTTGTCAGGTGCCAGCAAGTCAGTTCCAACTCAGCAACCCAATGCACAACAGACTGAAATGCTGTCCGGTCCTGACAGCGTCCCATCCTCACAATCCTTGCTGTGCTTGAGCTCATTGCAATGAAGGCTCTGGTGAAAAGCAGAAATTGATGGACTACCAAATGGACGCAACACTGGGAGCACTCACCCTTCCGTGCCAAGAAATTTGGAAGAAAGCTACCTGCTCAATTGACCAGAAGAGAGCAATATTTGTACTCATTCCAGAGAAAGGAGATCCAACAGAAAGCAGAGATTATCAAACAATATTGTTAATATCACACAGAAGCAAAATTTTGCTGAAGATAGTTCAAATATAGTTGCAGCAGTACACTGACAAGGAACTGCCAGAAATTCAAGCCGGATTCAGAAGAGGACAAGGGATATCATTGCTGATGTCAGATGGATCTTGGCTGAAAGCAGAGAATATCAGAAAGATGTTTACCTGTGTTTTATTGACTATGCAAATACGTTAGATTGTTTGGATCAGAATGAATTATGGCTAACATTGTGAAGAATCAAAATTCCAGAACACTTAGCTGTGGTCTTGTGGAACCTGTGCATAGATCAAGATGCAGTCATTCGAACAGAACAAGGGGAGACTGTGTGGTTTAATATCAGGAAAGATATGCATCAAGGCTGTATCCTTTCACTGCACTTATTCAATCTGTATTCTGAGCAGATAAGCTGAGAAGCTGAACTATATGAAGAATATGGCATCAGGATTGGAGGGAGACTCATTGACAACCTGCCATATGCAAGTGACACAACCTTGCTTGCCGAAAAGTGGAGAAGACTTGAAGCACTTCCTGATGAAGATCAGAGACTACAGTCTTCAGTATGGATCACACCTCAACATATCAACATAAAGAAAACAAGAATCCTGACAACGGGACCAATAAGCAACATCATGGTAAATGGAGAAAAGATTGAAGTTGTCAGGAATTTCAATTTACTTGAATCCACAGTCAATGTCCATGGAAGTAGTGGTCAAATAGTCAAACCACATACTGCTTTGGGAAAAATATTCTGTGAAAGACCTTTTTAAAGTGTTACAAAGGAAAGATGTCATCTTGAGGACTAAGGTGCACCTGACCCAAGCTGTGGTATTTTCAATTGCTTCATATTCATGGTACAGCAAATATACCATGGATTTCCAGAAGGAAGACCTGCGTGTAGAAGCTGGCCAGCGAAAGGAAAACCGAAGAACTGAAGCCTTTGAATCATGGTGTTGTGAGATGTGTTGAATGCACTATGCGCTGCCAGAAGAATGAACAAATCTGCCTTGGAGGCAGTACAGCCAGAATTTTCCTTAGAAGAGAGGATGGTGGGGCTGTCTTGTGTACTTTGGACATGTTACCCAGAGGGACCAGTCCCTGGAGAAGAGAGCGTGCTCGGTAGAGGACCAGCAAACCCTCAGCAAGATGGATCGAGTGGCCGCAGCAAAGGGCTCAAAGACAGCAATGCTTGTGAGGGTGGCACAAGCCTGGGCAGTGTTTCCCTGTGCTGTCCCCAGCATCTCTATCAGCTAGGACCAGGCTGGCAGCACCTAACAACCACGGCAACAACAACAGATGCCCTCCCTCACGAGTGAACACTGTCCGTGACGGTCCGTGCCTTGACGGCCGTTTATGGCCTTGGTGTCATCCTGTGTCTGGCCTTTTGTTTCCTGTCTTTCTGTCCCACTCAGTATTTTCTTTTGGAGATGTCTCCTCTGCTGGTGCATGCCGACTGTGTTCACTCGTTGTAACTGTTACTCCATACTCCACCATACGAATAACCGATCTTTATCCACTTCCCTAATCAGCGATGGTGTTTGTCGATATTTTTCCTGTCATAAATAACCCTCGGTGAACAATCTCTGACATGCAAACGTGTGCAAGATTCTCTGTAGGGTATCCCCTGCAAGTGGAATTGCTTGGTCGTTTATGGAGTCTGAGCAATTTCAATCTTTGTAGAAATTGCCAAATTGCCTCCTAAGTGGTTGTAGCAATTTACCCGCCCACCAGCGAGGTATGAGAGATTTTGTCTCCCTGCCTTCTTGCCAACAGTCGGTGTTATCAGACCTATCAGCATCTGCCGGGTGATGGTTGTGGAGGACACAGCACTGTGGTCACACTCTGCGCTGCCCCGTGCCGCGTGTGGGCGAGCCTCTTGCCCTCTTTATCGCCATCGAGTTTCTCGCCTGTGAACCACCTGCTCCTGTGCCCTGTCCTCTTTGCTACTGTCTCGTTTGGCTGTTCCTTGTTTGTGCGCTTATCCACTTATCACTAGCAAGACGCCACAGACATCCTCTCCTGTTTTCTTTCACGCTTCACAGTTTTGCATCTCACAGTTGGGTCTTCGATCCATCTGGCATTTATTTTTGTGTTTGTGATGAGGTAGACATCTAATTCTGTCTTTTTGGTCATTTGTTTTTCATTGTTGGTGGCAGATGCCAGGACAGGGTTTCTGCAGTGGTGGGTTGGGGGTGGGGAGGGGCATGGCAGTCCCAAGCAAAGTCGTGTGTGTGCTCATTTCTCTGGAGAGAGAGCTTCCATCTCACTCTCCAGGCTGTCTGCCCAGGGTCCACCCCGCTGCACCTGGGAGCTGAGGGTGGAGAGCGTTTGTGGGTCTTCTCTGACACTTGTTCTTTTGACATCTTCCCTTCAGATTCCTTCTCTTTGGGGGTTGACCTGGAGCCTTAGCACAGATCTGGGCCTCCTCTTGTTTTGCAAGAAGGTAATGAAGTATAAGGAGATAGCCCAGCGGAAACTAGCCCAGGGCAAGGCACTGGCCCCTAGCTCTCTGGTAGGAATAAGGGCTCCCTCAGACTGCCCTGTTCGGGTGGGGGAGGTGGCCCACACACGGGAACCTGGATGGCAGAAAGGGTAACCAGAGCCCTGGTCAACAGTGCTGGCACAGAGTGCCGCATACCACGGCCTGCAGGAGAGTGGCGGAGATGGCCTTGGGAGCAGAACAAAATCCAGATGCAGTTCCTCACTGAGGCTGACATGGGGCCTTTGGTAGACTCTGGAGTTACATGTGTTGTGTTCTGTTGAGTTGATTTCAACTCATAGCGACTATACAGGACAGAGTAATCTTTACGGAAGCAGACTGCCACATCTTTCTCCCATGGAATGGCTGGTGGGTTCGAACCACTGATCTTTTGGTTAGCAGCTGCGTGCTTATCTACTGAGCACCAGTGTGAGAGGAAGCCGTTCTCTTGGCTCTGGGGAAGGGCCTGTCTCTTTTCAGCTTCCTTCCCTGGCTCTTTGGTGACCTTCATACGATGTGGCATCTGTCCTTCCCCAGCTCTGTGCTCTTCTTGGTGCCTAATCTCCTCCTTCTACGTCTCAAGCGACTGGCTGAAAGCGTGTCCTCCAGTGACATGGCTCATGAACACAGCAATGGGAGCTCTGTTCTGAGCAGGATTATAGCCACAGGTATCACTCACTGACACAGAGTAGCTTCTGACTCATGGGGACCATAGAGGACAGAGTGGGACAGCCCCATTGGGTTTGTAGGCTGTAATCTTTATGAGAAGGAGCTCTGGTGGCGTAGTGGTTAAAGAGTTCAACTGCTAACCAAAAGGTTGGTGGTTTCAACCCTGGAGAAACAGAGGAGGAAGGCATATCAGGAAAAAAAAAGAGCATATGGAAAATGTGAGTGACTGCTCCCACGAACAACCACCTCCTTTGCCATGAAACTGGAAGAACTGGATGGTGCCCAGCTACCATTACTGAACATTTTGATCAAAGACTCCACAGAAGAAACCTGACGAAAAAGGGGTAAAATGTAGAACATAATTTTAAATTCTCATGGACTCCAGACTTTCTGAAGCCATGGGAGCTGGATGAACCTCTAAAACTATTGTGATAATCTTTAAACCTTAAACCAAAAATATCCCCTGAAGTCTTCTTAAAACCAAACAATAGTTTAGCTTAACTAGTAACAATATCTTTATGGAAGTAGATTGCTCTGTCTTCCTTCTGTGGAGTGGCTGGTGGGTGTGAACCACCAACCTTCTGGTTAACAGCCAAATGGCTTAGGCACTGCCTGCCTTGCGCATGATGTTCTTATAAGAACTATCTGTCTGGGACCAGACTGGCAACAGAGACTCAGAAGATGAGACAGGAAGCTTAGAGGCCAGCGAGTGCAGGTTGCTGGGGGCAGGACAGCTCAGAAAGGAGGGTGATGGCTGCACGACTCACAGAACAGAACCAGCGCCAGAGGCTACATGTTGAGTTGCTGTGTGTTCTGTTGTGCATTCTCAACAACAGCAAAATAAAAGCAACAACCGACTCAATGGGAATGGGTTTGGTTTGGGTTTTTTGATCTTTATGGAAGCATGCTGCCACATCTTTCTCCTGTGGAGCGGCTGGTGGGTTTGAACCACCGACCTTTTGGTTAGCAGCCGAGCACTTACCTATCATGCCATCAGGGCTCCTTCCACAGGTATAGGGGTTAGGACTCAATGCACAGCGGGGGCATGATTCAGTCCACAGCAGTGCAAACAGAATTAACTTCCCATGGAAAGCAGCCTGACAGCGTCACTCTGTTTAAACGAGTTGGAGAAGGGGCCTTAGAGTCCAGCCGTGAGGAAGGCCTCAGTCTCCAACGTTGTGCTTTGGAAGAAGTGCGTGGCTGCAGGCTCTCATCAGTGAGATGGTTGTGTGTGCATCCAAGGTAGTGATCCCATGTCCTCAACATCCTGCTGTTGGATCAGGGGTGCACCCTACAACCTGACAATGGAAGACTCAAAAGAGTAGGTTTGCAGCAATGATGAGTGCACCTGACTTGCCACAAATCTGAGTGCAGCAAACCTCCTTCCGCCGCTTAGTCCCAATCCCCAGCACTGGACCAGAGCCTCCTCTCTCCAGCCTCCTGCTTGTTTTCTGCCCGGCGCCCGGCAGGAGGGTGACAGCTGGCAGTACGTGGAAGTGTGGCACTTCTGTTGCACGTGCTTGCTTGGAGAACCATCCCAGGGAGCGGCTGCAAAGCTTTACGACCACAAATCCCAGCTCTCTCATGGCCCATATTTCCTAAGTACCTCACAGCTATCAGGACATAAAAGGATATGTCACCCCCAACCCCACAGCCACAGCAAAGAGACACACAATCTTGTGCTTCCGGCAAATGCAGCCCGCGGCAGTGCCTCCGTTACCTCAGTGAGCTAACAAAATCGCCAAGGGGTGCCTTTGGCCATCTCACGTCTGTGTCGCCTTGAAAGCTGAGCCGAGCCCGTGGCCTGAATGCAGAAAGCTTTAGGAGGCGTCATCCAGGAACAAGGACAGGAGCAGGAAACACTGCCCAAGGTCCATGGGGAACTTGTTTCCACTGTGAGTGATGGGGAGTCAATCCTGGGGCCTGTGAACAGAGACCCAGATGAGGGGACATTTGCCATCAGCTCCCATGCCTCAGTGGTCACAAGGTGCCCCCTCCGCTTCAGGCCAGGCATGATGATGCCTTGCAGGAGTCTACACACATCCAGGTGTCAAGGAGGGCCAGGGAGAAAGGAACAACGTGATGGGAAGCTAACCTGTGTCACACCGCTGCTGCTACTGCAGTGGCCGAAGTCAACGTGGATGAGAGGAAGTCAATCCAGCCCAAGAGCGAGGCAACACAGGCCTCTGTCTCCATAGCCCCAACCCAGGGTCATCATTTCCTCCAGGCGACCCTCAAGGCAAGGGTGTGGCCAAGAGCAGACTGGATCCTTATTACCCAGAGAACCCAACTGCAGGCTATCTCTCCGAGGCCGGGAGAAGCTCAGAGGCACTAGGGGCGGTTGAGAGGTGGACAGGGCACAGACTCACTTGTTAGCACGAACCTGCCTAGCCTCTAAGAATGTGCCTCGCCTCAACCCGGGCCCCCGAGAGCCCTTACTGGCCCTCAGAACACAGGGAGACTACAGCAAACACCCAGATGCACGGAGCAGCTGCTGGGGACGCCTCAGTGCAGTGCCCAGCTGGGCCTTGTCTGATTCCTTCATCTCCAGGAGTGTTGTCTTCACTGCCGGCTAATTTCCAGCAAGTCACTCTCCTCTGCCTGCAGTCGGAGAGGAGGGAAGGCATGGGTGGGTGTGCAGGTGTGCAGGTGTGTGCATGCGTGTATGTGCGTGTGTGCGTGGTGGGGAGGGAGGGGAGGAGGATGGAAAACCCTCTTACGATTAGTCAACGCCCCAGCGTGGTCCTTTCCTGATTAGCTGGCCAGATGTGAGGAGGAGAGTTCAGACTCTTTGTGGCTATTGATCTCCCGATGAGTTCTTGCTCCTTCAGGCGGTTAACATGCGCCCTTTCCAGGATGGCAGCACGACAGCTGCAGCTCTCTCCATCGCCCCCGTCACCTCCGTCATCCCTCCTCGGTCAGCGCTGCCATCCTCTTCATCATCATCAGTCCTGGTGACGTGGTCACTTTGTCACAAGGTGGGTGCTGGAATTCTGAGAAATGATGCAAAGCCACTCAAGGTACCACCTGTATCACACACACCCTGCCCCCACAAGCCTTCTGGGGTGGCTGTTGAAATACTAAGGTCTCGAGGGCAGAGAGGTGGGTACCCCCCCTTAATGGAGCTGCACAAGCTGAGGCCGAGGCTGGAAAGCCCAGGGCTTTTCCAGAGAACAGTGATGTCACACTCAAGTGGCCAGGGGACTTTTGGAAGGACAAACAGGGTGAGGCTGGAGATGTGGGTGAGAGGCAGGGAACAGTGGGTAGGGCCTTGGGTTGGAGTTGACTTCTCCAAGTGTATGATAACCCCAGGCAAAGCTGCAGTACCAGCCCTCTGGACGACTGGCTTAGTCTTGTTTCTATCACACCATGGTGGGGACACCATGGGCCACCAAAGACTAAGGTGGGAAGGACAGCCAGGACTCCAGGAGGGCTTCAAGCAGGCACTGGCGGAGCCCTGGCTCAGGAAGCTGGGACTGAGAAAGGAAAAGGCAGGACGCCATGCTAATGTCTTTGTCTTCCAAACAAACCAGGCTGTTTTAGTCAGGGCTTCCCAGCCTTCTCCATGGCGTCACCCAGTGGACACTAGGACAGCTGTCCAACGTGCTGAGGAGAACAGACGAGGCTGCGCTCAGCTGAGTCAATGAACCCAGCAACCAAGGGGAGGGCTGAGGTCTCACTGGGCCACGTATCTCAGCCCTCCTGTTGGGGAGTTCTACTTTAGGACAGCACTTGTTCACCTCTGTCCCTAGCCTGCCACAATGACAGGCACAGAGCAGTTATCTGGTCTGCATCAGTCACAGCCCACCTTAGTAGGCCACCCCATAGGTGGCTTCTTCCCTTTTGTTCTATTACAACCAAGCTCGTTTTCTTTTTTGTTTTGCATTGTTTTCTATCCTTTTCTTTTTTTAAAAATTATGATTTGGGTGAAAGTTTGCAGAGCAAATTTGTTTTTCATTCAACAATTCATATGCATTCTGTTTGGTGACATTCTCTGCAATCCCCACAATGTAACAGCCCTCTTCCCACTTGCTCTCTGCATTTCCCATTTCCCTCCATCCTTTTCTGCCTTCTGAGATTTCTCTCTGGGCAAACGCTGCCCTTTTGATCTCTAAGGGGCATGCATCCCTCCCTGGTGGTATTGTTCCCCTTGCAGGCCTGTCTATCATTCTCTGACAGCTGAGTCACGGGGGTGAGTTCAGTTCCAGGCCTGCAGGGTGTCTGAGGGTCATAGTCTCCGGGGTTCCACCAGTCTCTATCAGACCAGTAAGCCTGCCTTTCCTCAGGCTTCTTGCTCAGTCAGTATTTAACATATGTCATGAGAGACAGGTCTCCTATTTCTGTAAACGGGGAAGGCAACTCTTCAGCTTCCCCAGCTGACATTCGAGAAACCTGCTCCCTCCACCCACATCCACTCCCCTGGTTCTGAACTCTCCTCCCGTGTGTGTTCACATCTCCTCTCCTCACTGCTCAGCCCTAGTTACTCTTTTCAAGAGTTACTGCACTGAGGGTGGTTACTGACTAAAGAATGGGGCCATGAGGTGTGGGCTGAGGTCAGGGGTGGATATGATCTAGTACGGATGGCAGAAGGGACAGAGAGATGGGGTGGTTGGGTGAGCAGTGTGGAGAAGGACATGACATGGCAGGGGCTGAGAAGGCCGTGGAGCAGTGAGCAGGTCACAGCACCACTCCAGAAGCGGACAGCAGTTCCTGGGGAATATGAAACACAATTTGGGACTAGACTCAGGTGAGAGAAGGCTTTGAAGGGCAGCGGAAGCCCTTGGCTCTCATGGTAAATAACTGACCTGTCTGTTCTTCATTTTAACTGGATGAGTCTTTGGGCTCCTGCCAATTGCATTCAGTGTTGGCTGAAGAAGTTATGAGTAAGGTAGGCCGGTGGTGCCAAGGGTGGAGAGGTTGGCCTCAACTATGTCTTACAAGTGGAGCTGGCAGGGACCTTGGAGGCTCTGAGGCAGGGGAGGGGTGGAGGAGGGCTGGTTTTTATACATGGCTTTTGTGATATTAACTGGTAAATAATGCATGAGTCTGGATGGTGTTTGGCAGAGAGAGCTCTTTCGGTGCAAAACGTTACAGCCAACAAAGTTTAATAAAACAAGGGACCGTGTCTCAGGAGAACAAAGGCCCAGTCTGCAGTTATTCCCGCCCTGCTCAGCCCACTTGCTGCCAAAAGTTGGTGTCTTAAGGGCAAGAGAAAAACAAAAACAAAAGCACTGCAAAGATCCGATGGTAGCTGTGAGCAGACTGTGTGGACAGTGTTTGCCAAGGCCCTTCAAGTAAGCCAGAGATGATGGGAACCTCCTTCTAGGTGCCAGGAGACTAAATGGAGGAGTTCATGGGACCATTCCATTGACAGGGGGCTACTGTGAAAAGCATGGTCTTTCTCCAGCAATTTTGCAAAGGACAGAAGCAAGCCTGGGACTCAGCCTTGTGCTGAGATCTTTCTCCCACTTACATGTGGGTTAGTAGCTTCCCAGGTCCACAGCGGCTTTCCTGGTGAGCTGGGATGAGGCATGAGTGGCCTTCCTCCCTCTCCCCATGGACCCTGCCAGGAGGATGCCACTGTGGGCCACACAGTGTGTGCCCCATCTTCCTACATTCCAGGAGCTCCTGACCTTACGAGAAGGAGCTTGAGTGGTTCAAGAGGTCTGCCCTCTGTTGCTAAGCTGACGGTTGGCAGTTCAAATCACCCAGTGGCTTCACAGAAGAAAAGCCTGATGAACTGTTTCCGTCAAGATCTCAGCCCAGAAAAGCCACATGGGGTCGCCATGAGTTGCAATTGCCTCCATGGCAAAGGGCCGTATGTTTTTTGTTTCACTTTACGAGTCTGGTGGGGGATCAGGCCCTGCTTCCCAATAACAAAGCTAATGAAACCCCCGCACTACTTCCCTGCCCACCTGGATGATGGGCCATGCATGTGTAACCTCGGAAGCCCCAGCAGTAAGTAGGGGAGAACTCCTTCCTTGCGTATCCACGGCACATGGGTTCTCGGGTGAGCCGGACTGCCGAGGGGGTTGTCTAGTGAGGGGCCGTGGCCGTGAACTCCTCCTGCCCTGGTCTGGGGGGTGCTTGGGCATAGTTCTGCTGTAAGGTCCCTGAACTCCTGCCTTTTTCTTGGCCTTCGGTGACTCTTGAGCTGTCAGCAGTCAGCACAGGGAGCCCCTCTGTTGCATGAGTCAGCAGGGTCATGCCTCTGGCTGTCACCAGGCATGCTGGCCAGGTGATATGTCACCAGCCGGGAGCCCAGGCACAGGGCCTAGGGCTATGTGGCTTGGTGCCAGAAATTCTGGGGACACCACCCACGTATACTTCCAGGTGTGGAAGGGAGGGAGAGCTGGGTACTGGGGTTGGGAATCCACACTGACCTGGTCCCTATAGGTCCCTCTAACTACACTGGGTCGATCTTTTGTCTTACTTGGTGTTCTCTGAGTTTCCTGGATCTGTGATCTGTGGTTTTATGTCTGACACTCATTTTTTTAATTTATTGATTGTCATTTGGGTGAACGTTTACAGAGCAAATTCACTTTCCATACAGCAGCTCACATACGCTTTGTCTCATGACATTGACTGCAATCTCCCACAATGCAACAGCTTCCCTCCCACTTCCTCTCCATAGTTACCTCTTCCCTGTGTCCTTCCCTTTCATGCACTCCTGCCTCCCAAGCTGTCTCCCTGTGCACGCACAGCCCTTCTATTCTCACATTATTGATCTCTCCAAGGAATGTATCTACTTAAAGTAAATGTTCAGCTCATAATCCTGTCTTTTGTTTGGCTGGAAACCACAGGTGTGGGTTCAATTCCAGACCTGAAGGGCAGCTAGGGGCCATAGTCTCAATGGTTCCACCAGGCTCTATCAGGCCAGAAAACCTGGTCCCCATCCCTCTTTTTTTTTTTTTCATGATTTTGAGTTTTGTTTCACATTGTTCTCCCACTCTCTCCAGGATCTCCTACATAGATCCCCCTCCAAGCTCGTGAGGAACTTTTACATAGACCAGGAGACTGTCATTCGAACAGAATAAGGGAACACTGCATGGTTTAAAATCAAGAAGGGAGTGCGTCAGGGTTGTATCCTTTCACCATACTTTTTCAATCTGTATGCTGAGCAAATAATCTGAGAAGCTGGACAATATAAAGAAGGATGTGGCATCAGGATTGGAGGGACACTCATTAACAACCTGTGTCATGCGGATGACACAGCTTTGCTCGCTGAAAGTGGTGATGACTTGAAGCACTTACTGATGAAGATAGAAGCATACAGTCTGCAGTATGTATTACACCTCAATATAAAGAAAACAAAAATCCTCACAACTGGACCTACAAGCAGCATCATGATACATGGAGAAAAGATTGAAGTTGTCAAAGAGTTCACATTCCTTGGTTCTACAATCGACACCAATGGAAGCAGCAGTCAGGACATCAGACAACATATGTTGTTGTTGTTGCTGTTAAGTGCCATTGAGTCGGCCCCGACTCATAGTGACCCCTCCTTGGGTTTCCAAGGCAGTATCACTACAGAAATAGATTGCCCTATCTTCCCTCTGAGGAGCACTGGGCAAATCAGCTGCAAAGGACCTCTTTCAAGTGCTGAGGAGTAAAGACGTCTCCTTGAGGACAAAGGTGCACCTGACACAAGCCATGATATTTTCAACTGCCTCATATGCATGTGGGAGCTGGACAACGAATAAGGAAGACTGAAGAAAAGTTGATGCTTTTGAGTTGTAGTGTTGGCAAAGAATGCTGAAAGTACTGTGGACTGCTAAAAGAAATAACAAATCTGTCCTGGAAGAAGTGCAGCTGGAATGCTCCTTGGAAGAGAGAATGGCTAGACTTCATCTCACCTCCTTTGGTCATGTTGTAAAGGGGCCATTCCCTGGAGAACGCTTGGCAAAGTGGAGGGACAATGAAAAAGGGGAAGGCCCTCAATGAGATGGATTGACACAGAGGCTGCAACAATAGGCTCAGTTCCATCAAAGATTGTGGGGCTGGCGCAGGACCGAGCAGTGTTTCGTTCTGCTGGGCATGAGGTCGCTGTGAGTCTGAGACGACTTGATGGCACCTGACAACAATAACAACTGAGCTGACACTCATTTTTTGAAAATTCAAGTATTTTCCATTTTCTCTTCCTGATATTTCAGTTGCTTATATGTTACACATTTTCCCCCTAATCTTTTTCCTCTTGCATTTCACTTTGGGAAGTTTCTATGGACACATCTTTAAGCACACCGACCCTTTCCTTGGTGGTGTCCAGTCTACTGAGCCCACTGAAAATGTTCATTTCTGTTACAGTGTTTCTGATTTGTAGCATTTCCTTTTGATTCTTCCTTAGCGTTTCCATCTCTCTGCTTACATCATCCATCTGTTGTTGCCCGTTGCCTACTTTCTTCCATTAGAACCCTTAACACATTAATCATAGTTATTTTAAAATTCCTGTTTGATAATTCCAACATCTGTGTTGTATCTGAGTCTGGTTCCGGTGATGGCTTTATCTCGCCAGGTTGTGCTTTTTTCTTGAGTTGTGACACACTTGGTAATTTTTCGCTGAAATACTGCATGTTGCACCAGAGCAGTGGGAAGTGAAGTCAACAGGCCTGCATAGTGAAGATTTGTGTTAACCTGGATAGCAGTGGGGCTGTGTTTAATGTTTGCTGTACCTGTAAGTGCTGAAGGCTGGGTGGATGTTGGTTCCTTGTCCTAGCTCCTTTTCCTGTCAGACCTCAATCAGGAAAAAGTACAAACTTTTTCTGAGGCCAGGATGTACTTTGGGGCTGGTAACTCAGTGATGATGAGAGAGTCATGTCCTTGTTCAATCCAAAGGGCTCGGAATCAGGTGGAAAGGATGCTGGTCATGCTCCAATGGAAATCTGTAAGGTGTGCTGTGGGGCCAGACGGGGAGAGAATTCACCTCCTGGACGGGAGTGGAGGAGGTGGGCACAAGGGGCGGAGATCCTCAGAGGAACACTGAAGCTTACGTAGAAGCTGTTAAGGAAGAAAGGCAACATGAGAGCCTCGTGAGCATGACACTCAGAGTTAAACTTGAGAGGAAGTTTTGTATGAAGCACGGGCTTCATTGGAGCTTCACGGGGTTGGAGGAAGGTCCTCATGCCCACAGCACCATGTTCCCTATCAGCTCTGGAGAGCAGGCCTGCATCTGCCCTGTTGCCC
>NW_006921656.1:1031516-1032670 GCF_000298275.1 Orycteropus afer afer | reverse complement strand
GTTCTACCAGGTGAGCAGAGCTCCCTCTGCTGGACCACGACAAAAGCCTCTCCCAGGTTCATTCATTCACGCCTCACGTGCTCATTCCTTCAGATTTCTCTCTCACAAACCTTTCTTCTGGGGAGGATTATGCATACTTAAAATATTTCTACTGGGATGGGCCCAACTCCAAGGATCTCATTTCACAGACAGAGGTCCAGAGAGGTGATGTGATGGCCATTTGGCTGTAGAGCTGGGCTCAGCAGGGTATCTTGGCTGCCAGGCCATGCCTGCTCCATTATTCCAAGGATGGTGTGACTTTGCAGGGTCCCTATCAGGTCTGTGAATGGAGGCCATCCAGTTCAGTGTCTTGGGCTTCTTGCCCTTTTTTGAGAACCCCCCCTTCTGCCCTCACCCTGAGAACCTGAAGATACCCTTGGCTTCCTTAGCCCTCCAATTCTTCCCCTTCCAAAGGGAGGTAATCATCTCCACCCTGTGGACCTTGCTGCGGTGTCTTCAGTGCAAATTTCATGCACCTGTTTCGAAAAGTTTACTGAATGCTTATTGGACCAAAAGTTGATCCTCAGAATGCATCTTTGCAGAGGGTCAGCTTGGGAGTGATGAGAGGGCAGACAGGAAGGAGCACAGATACCTCTGACTCGAGGGACGCTCTGCCCACAGGCACCAAGGAGCAGAGTGGGCTTCGCAGGTAGAGATAAGAGCCTCCTCGGGTCCACGGTCAGACAGCCTCCCGCATCCAGGGACGCACCTCTCTGTTCCCTCCCCCTAGGACTGTCCTCCTGGGAGCAAACGAGGGACACCCACACTCTAATCAGACTCTTTTCCCAACAATCGCTGCCCTCCTGCCACCGTATCAATATTTATCAAGTCTGCTGGGGTTTAGAACACGCGTGAGGGATTAAATCAATTTAGCCGCGATCCGAGGACTGCTTTGCATTTTGATCAGCTTCAATATGTCCGCCTGTGTTTGGGCGCTCGCTCCCATTACCAATTCATGAAGTGTCTGCTGGAATTAGTAAATCCCTTTCATTTACTTACGTAGGAGAAAATGTTTAATAGCTGCCACATGAAATTTGCAAATTGTGCTCCATCTGAGGCTGATTAATAAAACGCCATGGAAAATACATCAGTCATTTCAGGGTTTAAATTAGTAG
>NW_006921656.1:1007967-1030856 GCF_000298275.1 Orycteropus afer afer | reverse complement strand
CCTTCCATGTGGGAGACCCAGGTTCGAGTCCCAGGCAACACGCCTCATGTGCAACCACCACCCATCCCTCGGTGGAGGCTGTGTGCGGCTGTGATGCTGAGCGGGTTTCCACGCAGCTTCCAGACTGAGATGCCCCAGGGAGGAAGGGCTGGCGACCTGCTTCTGCACATCAGCCAGCGAGGACCCTGGGGGTCCCAACGTCCGATCCACAGTCGACTGTGGGGCTGGTGCAGGCCCAGGCGGGGTTTCACTCTAACATGAATGCGGTCGCCGTGAGCCGAGGGCCTACTCAAAGGCAGCAAATAGCAGCATTTTGCAGATGGAGGAACTGAGCAGAGTGGAAGGCTCCAGTGATGGCCACACGCTGGTCAGGGGCAGCCCTGGGACTGGATTCCAGGTCCCCGACTCCTGCAGGCTCCATCTGCTCTGCAGATAGTTATGGAACACAGCTGCATACCCACTGTGTTCCAGGTGTGCAGAGAGGTCCCCACCGTGTGCTGGGTGTGCAGACATGTCCCCACCATGTACTGAGTGTGCAGAAACACTCCCACCGTGTCCTGGGTGTGCAGAAGCATCCCTTCCAGGTGCTGGGTGTGCAAAGAGGTCCCCACCATGTGCTGGGTGTGCAGAGAGGTCCCCACAGTGTGCTGAGTGTGCAGAAACATCTCTGCCAGGTGTTGGGTGTGCAGAGACACTCCCACCATGTGCTGGGTGTGCAGAAGCATCCCCTCCAGGTGCTGAGTGTGCAGAGATGTCCCCACCATGTGCTGGGTGTGCAGAGATGCTCATGAGGGTCAACATCCCTACTGTCAACAGAGTCTCACATCCAAAGAACCAAAAACCAAAACCAGTTGCCATCACTGTGATTCCAACTTCAGAGTGCCCAGGTGTTCATAGTAGGGCTGCACCACAGGGTGTTCATGGCTATGACCTTCCAGGTGCCGATTGTCAGACCTTCTCCCATCATGGCCCCTGGGAAGGTGTGAACTGCCAACCTTTCAGCTGTGGTTGAGTGCCTAACCATTCGCACCACCCATGGTCCCCTAGCATCCCCAAAATCATTAACCAAGCCATTCCATAAAGCTGTGTAAGGGTCCTGTTGGAAGGTCAAGTCCCCTGACCTTAGCCACCGGTTGACATGGAGAACAGTGACCTGAACTGTTGGCCAGGAGCAAGAACACCTGCCCAGACCTCCTCTTTTTGGCCAAGTGCCCTCACCTTTGTGAAGCTCGGCTGCATTGTCCACAAGGTAGAAACAGTAAGTGCAGACTGTCCATCAGACAACTGTGGAGGATCGGAGCAGACCTTGTATTCAAAGGCCACGTGCAGCATTGAACCCACCCATACGTGGTGGGAATTTACACAAAGGCAAGGGTCATGGTGATCTGAGGGCCGACAGGCTGCGGATTCCCAGTGCAGCTCAGCCCCTGGGCATCCCACCCTTTTAGCTGGTAGCACACCCAGAGCCCTAATTCTTAACAGATTTTGCATTATTCCCCAAATTACACACCCATTAGCAGCTGAGCCTAGTCATGATGAAGGCGTTAAGGTGTGACATTCCTAAAGTGGTGGGAATTAGAATTGGGCACCAGAGGCAGTGGGGGGGGGCTGGTTTAATAAGTGAGTGGGACCTCAGGCCCCTCTCCCTCTTTTTTATCCCCATCCCTGACCAAGTTCTAGAGTCTCCTCAAAACAGGAGGTGGCTTTGGCTGGTTTCCTGTCTGATTAGAGGTTGAGATGATGAAGGGAAGTCAGAAGCCTGCACCCCTAATCTGGCCCAGACATCCTCCAAGAGCTGGAAGCACTCTGGTGGACAAGAGCTGTGGGTGCAGGCTGCATCCCTGCTGCCCCAGGCCCCACTCTGAGCCCAGTCTCAGCATCACGGCCCTTCCCCGAGGGCTTCCCCAAGCCTGGAACTAGACTCGAGCTAAAAGAAGGATGTCTACCTCATCCCTCCTCTTTCTTGTTGGTCACAACAATTCCTATTCCCACCTTGGGGCATTCCCTGTCAAGGAGCACACAGTGGCTGGCTTGTTTATCTCAGCATTTCTGTTCCCAGCATGGGATTCAGAGTGTAGCGAGTGTTCAGTAAATGTCTGTGGACTTATTAGAAGAATCTTATCTCTAGCCTGAAAGCTACAGTCACCACAGCATTGATGATATTCATGGCAGGACAAGGCGATAGGATGAGGATGGCTCAGGGGGGTCCCATCCCTACTGTCAGACACATGCCAGTGGACTGTGGACTTGAGTCTACCACTGAAGGCAACAGTCTCCATTCCAGAAAAGTTGGACCCGAGCCCCTGGGACCAGACCACTCTCTAATCCATCAGATAGCTCTATCAACCAATGCCCCCATTGGCATTGGGATCCTGTCTCATTGGCCCCATGATTCCAGATTCCTCCGGGCATTCCACAGGAAGCCCATTAAGGACCATCCTCCTCAGCCACCATGTTATCTTTGTGCGCTAGTTTTCCTTGTCCAGCTCTCACTCTGCAAACATTCCCTGGGAACATCTGCATCCCAGCCCTGGCAGGGTAACCAGAGATGACTCAGTAGGAGTCCCTGCCCTGGAGGTGCTCACAGCTTAGTTTGGAAGAAAGAAACACGCCCAAATAATTAGAGCAGAGTGTGATCAACGTGATAATTGAGGCAAGAACAAAGCTGTGGAAGCACAGAGGAGGAAGTTGTGTTGGATAGGGTTCTCTAGAGAAACACAAAAACCAGCAAAGTATATATATATATATATATATATTTATTTATTTATAGAGAGAGAAAGAGAGAGAGAGAGAGAGAGATTTATCTTAGATAAATGGCTCACAAACGTATAGAAGCCGGCAGATTCAATCTGAAAAGTTCGTCTCTGGAGGGGGATGGGTCCCAGGGCCGTCTGGCTTTCACACGCAAGGCAGAGGAGTTCAAGTCACAAAGTTCGTCTCTGGAGAGAGATGGGGCCTGGAGTCGTCTGGTTCCCGCAAGCGCAGCAGAGCCGGGAGAATCAAAACCGACACGCAGGGCCGCCGAGAGATGGGGCCTGGAGTCGTCTGGTTCCCGCAAGCGCAGCAGAGCCGGGAGAATCAGAACCGACACGTCGAGCCGTCATTCCCAACAAAGAAAAAAATTCAAAAGGCTCCTCTGGGGCACGCAGCGACCTGCTCGCTCCAGGAAGCATATATCTGGAATGCTGTTTTTTCCAGTTTGTTCCTCGGATAGTATTACAGGTAGGCCACACCCCTGGGGAAACTCCCCCTAGACTGACCGGCCGCTTAGGACATAGTCATGTGATCCATCATGAGAAACAACACTCACAAGTGAAGTCCAGCCAAGTTGACAGATCTTCAACTATCACAGAAGTGAAACTCTGCCTGTGGCTCTGGTAAGGGCTCTAGGAGGAAGTGTCTTTGGAGGCAGGTTGGGTTGTGAGTCAGAGCTTGCTCGCGACAGCCCAAGTTAGCGGAAGGGTGCTAGAGCATTGGAGGCAGAAGAAACAGCTGATGCAGAGAGCCAGAGCCACAGAGAGACTGCTGCGTAACACTGCCACTCGTTCCCTGGAGCTGGAAGCCAGGCTGCTTGGGATGGAGAGGCAGGCACTGCAGCTACAGAGGTAGGCTGGGGTCAGACTTTGAAGGGCTTTGAACATCTTACTAAGATTATTTGACTTTATCTGTGGGCCATAGGGAGGCCTTACAGGGCTTTAAGCCAGAGGAATGGCATGATGAAATGTGTGTTTTAGAAAAATACCTCTGGCAGCAGCTTTCCATTATTAATGCAAAACTCCCCATCATGAAAGCTCAGAAGGCAGAGGTGCCTTCCACCAGCTTTCCTTCCAGCTATGACTCTGGCCTCTCATCATTTTGGGAGTGGAAACCCTGAGTGTAGGGTCGAAGCACTGAATTCTGAATTGGGTCCTGCCTCTGATTTTCTGATAACCTTGGACAAGACTGTCAACCTCAGGTTCTTCATGGCTAAAACTCATACTGGCCCCAACCCTACTCATGGTCCATTGCTGGGGTCTGATGACAAAAAGGAGTGAAGAGTGTTTTCAATTGTAATTGGCTTTGTAAATGAAGGGGTTATAAATTTTATTAAGAGAATGGAGGTGTTTGCCAAGGCAAAGGCGAATTGGTATTTGAGCAGGGTATAATATTTTGGGCTGGAATGGAGTTTCAAAATCATCTACTCCAACACCCCTCACCCTTTATAGCAAATAGCCAGTCCAGAGAACATGCCTTCCACAAACTCCCACCATTACACAGGCCCACTGTAGCAGAGAATCACCCCCTGGTCTACCATTAGGGAGCCCTGTGTGTAGTGCTGATCCAAGGGCCACATCCAGAGTGGGCTCTCTGGTCCACCAGGAAGGATCTGTCCATGGTGCTGACACTCTGATTGTATCTCCCCACACACTCAAAGAGAATTTGCTGTGAGCCCAAATGGTAGAAATTCTCGTTTCCAAGCACATTAACTAGAGGGAGCATTACAGCCGTCTGTCGCTCTTAACTTGCTTTTCCCCAGTAGATTTACAACCCATAAACTCAGATCAGAGTCACGTGAATAAAGCTGAGGGCCCAGTGCACTTCAGCATGAACCATAAATGAGGAGGAGGGCTTCAAGCATCTTGTATCCTACTTCCCATCCATTTATGAACTTGCCTTTCCCAGTGAGTCATGTGTCAGTCCCTCCCCACTGTCCCTTGTTCTGTACTTCTCTGCAGCTCTTACAAAGGAAGAAACAAGCACGCGGTTTCAATGGCTGCAGCTGCTGCTCGGAAAGGATCTCTGAGGGCCAGTGTGCAAGGAGGAGGGCAGGGCCGCTGGCTTTGGCTTTGACTGTGTTCCTGTGAGATTTTTGATCTGAGTGGAGTGAGGACTGGATGCTATTGTTGTTAGGAGCCACTGAATTGGTTCTGACTCATGGCGACCCCACAACAGAATGACACATTGCTCAGTCCTCTCCCATCCTCATGGTCATCGCTGTGTTTGAGCCCATTGTTGCAGCCACTGGGCCAGTCCATCCTGATGAAGGTCTTCCTCTTCTTTGCTGACCCTCTGCTTTATCAAGCATGATGTCCTTCTCCAGGGACTGGTCCCTCCTGAGAACATGGCCAAAGTCTCACCATCTTTGCTGCTAAGGAGCATTCTGGCTGTACTTCTTTCAAGACTTATTTGTTTGTTATTCGGCAATCCATGGTATATTCAATATTCTTCACCAGCACCTCAAGTCAAAGGCATCAGTTCTTACGTGGCCTTCATTATTCATTGTCCAGCTTTCACAGCGTGTGTGGCTTGGGTCAGGAACTTGGGTCAGAAAAATTACTGAGACACCCTGCTTCTGCAGTCTCCATTCCTTTCAGAATCCTAGTCACCCCCAAACTTCTCCCAAACCCTGGTCACAAGATGCAAAATAGATTCTGGAAATCTGTTCTGTTCCATCTTCCTCTCGTAAGACTTTGTTTCCCTGTGTTGTGTATCTTTGAGACATGTCCTTTCCTGAGATTTCTACCCTAGAAGCACACCTGAGGTGGATTCCAGCTCTGCGGGTCAATGGTTTTGACACTGAGCAAGTCACTTAAACCTTCTCTAGCTCAATTATCTCTTTGATACAATGAGCCATTAATCCCCACCTCCCAGGATAGAGATGAGAGCTCACGTGTAACACGTCTTCCTTTGTGCCTTGCTCACAGGGCAGGGTCAAGGAAATTTTTTCTTCACCTTTTCCTTCCAAGTCAAGGAGTTCATGACACACCCCCTATTAATGCATTAATGTCAGCGATGCATATTCTCATGTCCCCTGGATCTTTGGGGTTTTGTGCTAAAGACATCGATCTCTTCAAAGTGAACGCCTGGCCATTGGCACCTTTTTCAAGTCCTAGAAATAACTCAATGTGAGAAGCTCATTTCTTTGCCATGGTGCTACATATAGAACATTGCGGTGGTTTCTTCCAGGCTGAGGGAGTGTTTCTTCTCACTTCTCCAATGTTAGAGTGGATGTAAGGCTGAGAAAAGCCACCTTGTCCAGCTGGAAGGGAACTAAATTGACTAATTTATAAGCCTGGGCTGTTCTCTGGATTGGAGCCTCTGTCCTTTGAGGACATCAAACAGTAATGAAATAAGACTTCCAGCACCCACCCAACACTAATCATTCCAATGTTTCTGGGACACAGTGGAGCGGAGAGTTTGGGACTCTGCCTGGCAGCGCGGAGAAGAAAAGATCTCTTCATGTCACCTCAGCTGGCAAAGCCTGCTAAACTAGGTCTTGTAATAAACAATTCTGAGTTTGACCTTGACCAAGTTACTTCTCTTTTCTTGGACCCCACTCTGTCTCGACTCTCCCCTCTTTCCAAATACTCCAGTCATCTCCCACTTACTCTGCAGATATTCTCCTGATCAAGCCCCATTTCTGCCTATACTCATCTCTCCACCCCCTGCCAACCTCCTCTCTCAGCATAGCTCCTACCTGAAGTTGCAAGTCTGAGTCATCACTCATCTGGACTGCTGAAAGTGTCCAAGAGGGCCTCCATTTGTCCCAACCCCCTCATCCTTACTTTATGCTCCACACCAATGCCCAGGGAATAATTTATCAATGCAAATGTGGCCATGACCCTTCACTGCTTCAAATATTTCAACAACCCATGTTGTCTGAAAATGAACCTGTAGCCCCTTCTCTTGACATTCAAGGGCCTTCATGGTTTGTCCCAGACCTCTGTTATGCCTCCAGGTTACTTCCACTGTATCTCTTCATGTTCTGTACTCCAGGGATCCTACAACGTGCCTTTTCCCACACTAGCTTCCCCACCCCGTCTTGACACAGTCTAGTCTTTCTTTCTGTCTGCCCCAGTGCTACTCCAAACTTCCCTCCAGAATAACCCCTGCTCATCCTCCAAAGTATAGTTGAGGTGCTTCCATTTCTCCAAAGTCTTTCCTGATATTCCTAGACCGGCTTCCACACTCTTTTCAGAGAACTTTTCCTCACAAGGAATATTCCTATGTGGTTCCCAAAAGTCTGATCCAAGGAGCAAAGCCTCTGGCAGGAACAGGCAGTGAAGCCCTCCACAACCCCAGGGAGCTGCAAGCCCAGTGTACTGGACTGTAATGTCTGGAGCGACCGTGTCTGCACCGACCAAAGAGAAAGCCTTCCTCACTTCCTCACCTCTCCCTCCTTCTTTCCCAGGAGCCACGCAGTCTAGTCCCATCACCCTTCCTGGGGCACTATGCCTCCTAGACCATGAACTTCACAACTCTGGGCTCCAGCATCGGCTCTTCAAGTGAAGGGAGTATCCTCCCTGTGTCCCAGCCTCTGGAACTGCTGCTCATTGCTCAAACAGGCTGACAATTTACTCCATGTTAGAGCTTTTCTCCAACCCAGTTGCTGGGACTTTATTCTGATCAAATTGACACATGCACTCAGTTTTATCAAGATTATTTTAAACACAGTAGCCCCTTGTCGCAATCCTGGATCCTGGAGAGCAGATACCTGCTCCCACTTCTCAGGTTTCCAGGGAGAGATCTTCCCCAAACACTCTGGCTCTCACCACCCCCCCCCCCAAGCGGGTGAAATGAGGTCCTTGGTTGGTGGCAACAGCCACTGTCCTGGTTCCCCAGGGCTGCTCTGACAGGAATAGACCACAAATGGGATGGCTTGAACAAACAGGAGTTTATTCTCTCACAGTTTGGAGGCTTTAAGTCCAAGTTCAAAATGCCAGGCTGTAGGGGCTGGGTGAAAGCCCTTCATCCTTGGCTTTAGCTCTGCCTTCTGCTCCCGGCCCACTGAAGCTAGAGGTTTTTCTTCACTCAGACAGCTGCTGGCTGCTGAGACTGACAAGCCCAAGGTTGACAAGTAAAAACATCACAGTCCTGATGTTATCAAACCACAACAGCAGGCCATTAATTCAAAGTCCCACGGTCGGCAGAGCATGGCAGGCTGCTGAACAATGACACGGCTACATGCAGGGTTCAAGCGTGCCATAAGCTAGAGACCATTCCCAAAGCTGTTCTGGATATATGGGAAGCAGACCACATCCCTAAAGCAGCCACTCAGCTGCTCTAATACATTCCACCCTGGAGATAATTACCGATCTCACCATAGGGAATAACTACATCCAGCTGCCCAGCCACTCAACCACGCCCAGCCACGCTGACACACAAACGTAACTACCACAGCCACTGAGCCTCTTGTGTGACTGAGCCACTCCATTAGAGTTCTTGTGTGTGGAGATTTAGGCCTTATGCCCTTTCCTCTCTGGGACCAGCGGCAGAGGGCAACCTGGAAGAGGTCTTGCTCTAGACTCAAAGTCACCCTCTGAAAGACTGACCCAAAGTCTGGACTGGTGGGAGGGGTGGATGAAGAGGGAGTTAGCAGAACCATGATAGCTCTCACATCATGAGAGCCCCTCCAACACACCCCTAGTTGGTAACAAAGGTGTTTGGCTCTCCACCTGCCAACTCCCTTGTGATGCTCTCCAAGTGGCTCAGAACTTGACTGAGGAAGAGGATCGTGGTTTATGGGCCACTCTCAAAAGTCTAGGCAATTTCCACTTCCCCAACGAAAGCACTTTCCTCACTGATAGCTGATTCTTCTGGCACTTAGCCCCACACTTGTAACTCAGACACTTAGACTGCTATCTCTTGAGTTTTTAGTTTTAGATACAGACTTCCTGCAATAGAAGGTGAGGAGGTAGTTCTCATGACTCCAGACCCCACTCACTCTTGCCCTTCTCCATCCTTCCAGCAGATTAAATAGTCAAGGTCTGCACTGTTATGACAGCTGTCACTGAGTCATGTGGCAATGATTTTATTTCCATTCTCATGCTTCCTTTTGTTTTCCTGCAGTTAATTATTACCAAATTAATTCACGTACTTATGTACCTGTGCTAATCCAGCTAGTCGTCTGGCAGAAGCGGTCTGCTCCTAACATGTTTGATCCACGTTGAAAATCCACCTGCTTGTTTTCTCTCTTGGAGACATCTCTCCTCAAGCCCCTCATCCCCTTGCTTCCACGTGGAATGACTGCTCTTGAGCGTCGGCCTGAGCCTCCCCTGCGCCCTCACCCAGGGAACCCCTCTGTCTGCGTCCTCTGTAAGTATGGCTTGTCTCTCACTTTCCCCACTTGGAGGCTCCTGAGCTCTCCGCCACGGCTGCTCCAGCAGCTCTCCTACCTCATCCATCTGTCCCCACCTCCTGGAACTGTGCTTACATGTTGCTGCTTTACCCCTGACATTATCTTTGTACCCGTGGTTCTGTGGCCTCTCACCCCCTTCTTTCTGTTTCTAAGGAATTCTCTCTGAGGGTGAGGTGGACATGTGGTTCAAACAACCACAGTACCCAAAGACCCTAAACTATGTCAGAGGCCCATGGGTGATGGGCATGGTATCTAACTCATTGTAATTATTCCCAAGATGTGGACATCTCATATCTGCCCCATGAAGTCAAGAGCTCCTTGAAGGCCAAGTTCACCCCTCTCACTCCATCTCATTACTTCCCTTAGTGCTTAGCAATGTTATTAACATTGGTTTGGTTGAATTGAGCCCACATTATACCCCACAAGCTCCTCTTTCATGGAACCAGAAGCCATGTAAGACAGACAAACACAATCTTACCTTCTGTTGGCTGGTCCCTGTGTCCATTCATTGCACCATTTCCTGCCTCTGGGAGCCAACAGGATATATTGCAATGACAGTGACCTTGGAATCTCATCCTGGCCTGGGCTGTAATCCCCTGAGTCTTAGTTTCCTTGCCTGCAAGAATGGGCATGGTGCCTGCCTTGTTGACTTGTCTTGACGATCGACTGAGACAGTGTGTGTAGAAGTACTCCACACCCGCCGGGGGCACAAATGTGTCTTGTTTTCCCAATCTCCCTGTCCTACACGAGGCAGAGCCCTAGCTGTCAGGCTGTTACCAAGAGTGGCGGTGGGAACAATGGAAGGCAGAGAGCCTGGAGCCCAGGTGCCCGGCGCTTCCTACAGGCTCCTCGCAGCTGGCTCACTCCACATGAAAGACGAGCTAACCACCTCCCCTTCCGAGTGATTTCCTTGGAGATCTTTAATAGCCACTGGAGAGGGGGGAAAAGTTCAATCTTAAAGACAATCCCAGTTTATAGCTTTATGACTGTGGTGATAGCCAAGCGCCAGGATTGTACAAGCGCCTTCTCGATTAAAGACCCATCTCACAACGCTCTGTGCACACGGCTGGTGTCTCCCCCCCGGAAATGGCCCGAGGCTCATTTGCAAGCTCGTTAACTTATATTTTCCCCATTAAGAGGAGAGGAGGGAAGGATCTGTTGGAGCCAGTGGGCCACAGAGAAATTCAAGCGCCGTCCTGGGGCTGGAGGAGGGTATGACCTTCCCACAATGGGGCAGCCTGGAAATACTGCAATGGCATGACCATAGTAACAACAACAATAACAATAACAAAAGAAGTGCTAGTGTTGCCCCAAAGAGTTTTTGAGACGCAATCACACTATTATGTAATCCAGTCGTCATCAAGGTCCAATTAAGACGGTAGGTCCCATCATATCAGAGGAGAGAGAAGGGATGGAAAGAGAGCTCAATTCGGAGTCCAGATATCTCATTGACTCCCGGAAGCTCCAGAGGAATCGGAAATTGGAGTTCTGAGAATGTCCGATGACTGGACTTGGGTCTCAAGGTCAATGAGAAGCAGGACTATAGAAGCCGCCTCTCTCCTGAGATTCAGCCATGCATACCAGGTGGCAGCGTGTGTGCCAGGTGGCAGTGATACATGGTGGAAGGAGCCTCAGTGTAAGGGGAAGCTGCTGAGGAGACCTTGCACGCTGGTCTGTAGCAGAAGTGAGGACGTGTTGGGGGTGAGCACGTGGATATGGAGGTGGGTTTGTTACTGCAGCTTATTCCAGCCTCTCCTGATTATCCACAAGGACACCACAAGGGTGAGGAATGAAGACAGCATCCAGGAAGAGCGTCTAGTTGATCAGAGAGGTGTGATTGCATTGCCATGCCCTCCTCCTCTGACTCTCCATTCATCCTTCAGGTCACTGTTCAATTACAAAGAATTCCTCCCTGAGGCCACCTGCCCTCTCCCTTAACGCTACAGAACTTTTCAAGTGTAATTGCATGGTTATCTATTAAATATTGTTAAAATAAAAACTCACCCCACTGCCATCAAGCTGATTCCGACTCACAGCACCTCTAGAGGACAGAGTGGAGGCCCTCTGGGGCAGATCCACTCTGTCCTCTAGGGGCAATCATTGGAATCAACTCCCCAGCAGTGGGTGTGGTTTGGATTTTGCTTCCGTGAGGATTGACAGCCTTGGAGACCCTGTGGGGGCAGTTCCACCCTGTCCTCTAGGGGTGCTGTGGGTAAGCATACTCTCAGTGGTGGTTGGTTTGGGTTTATGTACCACCACAGTCATGGAGAAGAACATTTCCATCAGCCCCAAAGCTCCCCTGTCCTCTGTTCCAGTCCACCCTGTCTAGCCCCAGCCCCAGGTCACTGTCTCTCTGCTTTCTGTCATAATAAATCAGCTGTCTTTGAGGCTCATACAATTGGAATATCAAGGTATGCACACTTCTGTGTCTGGATGCTTAAGATCAGCCTAGTGTGTTCAAGATTCATCCCATTTTTTGTATATTTCAGGAGCATATTCATTTTATTGTGGAATATTATTTCCATAGTATGAATATAGTACCCGCACTCCTCACTTACTATCTCATTATCCAACATTTTGCATTCATGACAATGCTGAAGAATCCACTATCCAAGTCTTTTGCACGTCAGCCATATACATCTGGCAGTAACGAATGCTGAGATGCAAGGCAAGAATAGTGCTGGTTGTGGTGGTTAAGATCACGTGTCAGCTTGGTTGGGCCATGATTCTCAGTGGTGTGGCAGTTATATGATGGTGTAATTTGGCAGTTATGTGATGGTGTAATTTGGCAGTACATAATGGTGTAATTTGGCAGTTATGTGATGGTGTAATTTGGCAGTACTTAATGGTGTAATTTGGCAGTTATGTGATGGTGTAATTTGGCAGTACATAATGGTGTAATTTGGCAGTTATGTGATGGTGTAATTTGGCAGTACATATTGGTGTAATTTGGCAGTTCTGTAATGGTGTAATTCATCAGTTCTATAATGATATCATTTGGCAATTTTATGTAATGGTGTAATTTGGCAATTTGGCAGTTACATAATGATGTAATTTGGCAATTTTATGTAATGGTGTAATTTAGCAGTTCTGTAATAGTGTAATTTGGCAGTTACATAATCATGTAATTTGGCAGTTTTATGTAATGGTGTAATTTGGCAGTTCTGTAATGGGGTAGTCATCCTAACTTTGTGATCTCATGTAATCATCCTCCATTGTCACCTAATGCTGATTTCCACATGAGAACCTGATCTTTGGGACCTAATCTTGTTGTTAAGTGGAGAGTGGGTATACCACGTCTTTGTCCATTCTCTGTTTTCTTCTTTTTTTAAATGACAGCTTTAGTGAAATATATAGGAGTCCTGGTGGTGCAGTGGTTAAAGTGCTTGGCTCCTAACCACATGGCTGGCAGTTGGAACCCACTGACCATTCCACGGGAGAAAGATGTGGTGGCTTGCTTCTTTGAAGATTTACAGCCCTGGACCCTGTGGGGAAGTTCTCCTCTGTCCTATAGGACAGCAATGAGTTGCTATGAGTTGTTCCCTAGGGTTGTGAGAGATTACAGCCAAGAAACCCACAGGGAGCTCAGTTCTGCTCTGGCACATGGAGTCACCCTGGTTGGTGGTAACTGGTGGGTCTGTACTGCTCTGTGCTCACAAGAGCTATTGATTACTGATGGGGGTTGAAATACGGGCTTGTTTGTGTTTGGGTTACTCTGTTCTTTAAGTTCTGTCAGCCTTTTCCTTCATGGATGTGGGAGCACTGTTACAGTGTGCATGCACACTGAGTACTATTGTGTTCTCTCGATGAACTCATCCCTATAAAATTATATGTCCTTTTTCCCCTGATTATTTGACTTTTCTCTGTGATATTCGTGGAGCCACTCAAGCTTTCTTTTTTAAAAATTAGTGTTTTATTGATTTTGGCCTGGGCCGTCATTGGCACTTCTGTTTTGTTTATTTTTGTTGAGAATACACACAGCAGAGCATGTGTCAATTCAAAGATTTCTATATGTGCAGTTCAGTGACACTGGTTACTGTCTTTAAATTAGGCAACTGCCGTCACCCTCCTTTTCTGAATTACTTCTCCCTGATTAACATGAGCTCATGCTCTCGACATTTCCTGTCTCATCTTTCAAGTTGCTGTTGCCAATTGGATCTCACATAGATAGATCTCAAAGAGCACACTGCTCAGGGTGGGCATTTGTTACTAGTGTTCTGGTTCCCTGGTGCCACTCTGACAGGAATAGACCACATATGGGATGTTTTATCAAACGGGAGTTTATTCTTACAGTTTGGAGGCGTTATGTCCGAGTTCAAAGTGTCAGGTTCTAGGTGCTGGGTGAAAGCCCCTCAACCTTGGGCTTCAGCTCTGCCTCCTGCTCCTGGCCCACTGAAGTTTGGGGCTTTTCTTCACTGAGCTGCTGGCTGCTGAGGCTGACAAGCCCAAGGTTGACAAGCAATAAGGCACAGTCCTGATGTTACCAAACCACACAGCAGGCCATTCATTCAAGTCCATTGAAAGTCCCAAGACTGGCAAAGCATGGCAGGCTACTGAACAACAACATGGCTACATGCAGGGTTCAAGCATGCCATAAGTTAGAGACCATTCGCAAAGCTGCTTCTTATATGTGGGAAGCAGATCCCTAAAGCAGCTCCTCAGCCGCTCCAATAGGTTCTACCGTGGAGTTGATGACCAGTCTCACCATGGGGAATAACCACATCCAGCTGCCCAGTCACTCAACCAGGCCCAGCAAAATTGACACACAAACCTAACTACCACGACTGTTGTTGTTGTTGTTATGTGCCGTCGAGTCAGACCCGACTCAGAGCAACCCTTCCTTGGGTTTCTGAGACAGTATCACTAGGAAGTAGATTGCCCCATCTTCCTTCCAAGGAGTGGCTGGTGGGTTTGAACTGCCAGCCTTCTGGTTAGCGTGAAGTGCCTTAGCCACTATGCTACCAGAGCTCCCACTACCACAACTAGTGAAGCTAAACTAGTGCTTGGTTTAAAGACTTCAGGGTTAATTTTGGTTTAAGGTTTAACCTTTTCAAGATCAAATTGTTTTCTGCTTTGAATTTCATTGAAGACATATGTTCTCAGTAGTGGAAGTCATTTTTAATGAAATGAAATATATTATTTTTTTGTAATATGGATTTCTATACAATTAATGGGACATATATGTCCTGAGGGGTTTCTGGTACTGAGATTGGTGGGATGGGGCCCATGTTTTTCAGATTCACACAATTATACAGGCTCCCAACAGACAGTAGCCCACACTAAAAGTGGGATACTACTTTCCCACTAAACCCCAGAGGTGGGAAATGTAGGTGGGCACTATGTGTGCCACAGATCATGAAAGGGTTAAAGTTTAAAGGTTATCTCAGAGCGTTCATTTCAGGGGTTCATCCAGCCTCCATGGCTCCAGAAAATCTGGATTCCATGAGAATATGAAATTCCATTCTGCCTCTTCCCCTGTTCAGTGATGGTACCCAGACATCACCCAGGTCTGCTGGTCTCACGGCAAAGGCAGCCATTGTTCATGGAGGTGATTAGCCACACATTTCATTGCCCCCTCCTATTCCTGACTCTCCTTCCTCTGATGTTACAGGACAGCAGAGACCAACTGTCATACCTTGGATGGCCACTTGAAAGCTTTTAAGACCCCAGGCACTACACAGTGAACTAGGAGACAGAACAGAAGCACTCAGCACAGCCTTAGGCCAATGAGCTGGGATGTTGCATGAAAACATGACCCTGAACCTCCAGACCGAGAAACCTACTCCTGTGAGGTGTTTGCTTGTCTATAAGCAGTCTCAGCAGCCATTCTTTTGGTTTTTGTTGTAAATGCGTCTATCACACAACATCACCAGCTTCCCTTTGACCAGAGCTGCCTGGCAGAAATACTTCCATCCTTTACTTGTAATTATCTAATTGCTTTTAAATTTAAAGTTGAATGTTATATATAGCACATAGTTGGATATTGCTTTTTCATTCAGCCTATTTCCTTCTTTTGATTGGACTGTTTATGTCATTTACATTTAGTGTAGTAATCCATGCAGTTGGAGTTAAGTCCCTCATCTTGGTATTTATTGTGTGGTTTTCCCATCTGTTCTTTATTTACTGTTTCCTCATTCTGGCTTTCTTTAAATGGACTGTTTTTTAGGATTTTATTTTATCTCTCCTATTGGCTTATTGGAAAGATAAAATAAAATCTTAAAAAAAAATAGTCCATTAAAAGCAGACGAAAATTAGGAAATGGGAAATAAAGAACAGATGGAAAAATCACAAAGCTCTGGTAGCATAGTGCCTGAGGCACTTGACTGCTAACCAGAAGGCTGTTGGTTCAAACCCACCAGCCACTCCTCAGAAGGAAGGTTGGGCAATCTATTGCCATTGAAACACTGCCTTGGAAACCCAAGGAGGGGTCACTATGAGTTGGATCTGACTCGAAGGCAGTGAGTTTGGTTTTGTTATGGGCTCATTGGCTCTGGCTCTTTCTTTATTTTCTACTGGTTGTTCTAGTGTTTACAATGTGTATGCTTAATTTATTGCAATGAAGCTTCAATAATAGGCTAGCACTTCACAGATAAGATAAAACCTTTTCTGGTTTCATTTCCCCACCCCTTCTTTGGGTTACTGCTGATTATTTGACTGCTGTACACTTCACTTTGGCATATGTTGTGACCCCCACAGTGCATTGTTAGGACTTTCACTTTAAAAGTGAATTGTCTTTCAAATAAATTTTAAAATGAGGAAAAAGTATTAATATTATTTTTATCTCCCCACACGTTCACCATCTCCAGCATCTCTCATTCTTGTGCAGATTGAAGTTCCCATATGGTGTCACTTTCCTTCTGCTTGAAGGATTTCCTTCAGCAATTTTGACAGTGCAACTCTGCTGGCAATGTGTTCTCTCAGCTTTTGTTTGTCTGGATGGGTTTTATGTTGACTTTATATTTGAAGGCTATTTTTACTGCATATAGAATTTTAGATTGACAGGTTATCTTTTCCCAGCACTTGAAAAACATCACTCAACTGTTTCCTGGCTTTGCATAAATTCTGGCAAGACTTGTGAACATAGGAATTATGTTTACATATTTATGATAATTTTTAGTGTCTTGTCTGATAATCTCAGTATCTGCCATTTCTACATGTGTTTCTTTTAGTTGATTTTTCTTCTGGTAAAAATCTCTTATCTCTTTGCAAGTTTACTTTTTTTCAGAAAAATTTGAGTCAAGGCATTGTGAATTTTATGTTGTTGTGGACTGGATTGTGTTGTACTCCTTTAAAGAGTTTGGACTTTCTCTGGCAGCCAGTTATGCTATGTGTGGATTACTCTGACCCCTTGGATTGTTCCTTTTTGGCTGTTTTTTAGTAAATCTAGAATAGCCTCTATCTTAGGACTCATTTAGTCTACTTCGAAGGCACGATCCTGCGTGCCATTCTACCTAATGGCCTGTGTGTACCATGTATTCTCTCCTTCGGGATGGAGGGGACTCTGGGCTCGGTGTCTGCTCTGGCACTGTTGAGCTTCCAGCCCCCTGCTGCATGCATGTGTAGGCTGGCGTTGAAACTGCGAGACTCACAATTGTTGCTATGTTTGAGTTGCAGTCACTGTGTCAATCCATGTCATTGAGGGCCTTCTTCTTTTTCACTGAGCCTTTACTTTACCAACCATGACAAGCCCTCCTGATAATGTGGTCAAAGTATTTGAGATGAAACCTAGCCATTCTCACTTTTAAGGAACATTCTGGCTCTATTTCCTCCAAGACAGATTTGTTCTTTCTTCTGGCAGACTATAGAATATTCAATATTCTTTGCCAACACCATAATTCAAATGCATCAATTCTACTTCAGTCTTCCTTTTTCATTGTCCAGTTTTTGCATACCTATGAGGTGATTGAAAATACCATGGTGGGTTAGGCTGGGCCTCCAGACTGTGAGAATAAACTCCTGTTTGTTAAAGCCATCCCATTTGTGGTATATTCTTGTCAGAACAGCACTAGGTAACCGAAACACATGGCTTGGGTCAGGTGCACCTTAGTCCTCAGAGTGACATCTTTGCTTTTTTTTTTTTTTAACACTTTAAAGAAGTCTTTCACAGCGGATTTGCCCAATGCAAAAACTGGACAACGAATAAGGGAGACCCGTTTCATTTCTTACTCATATTACTTGCAACTTCTCTTTCTTTTCCTTTGTTAGATTTGACAGTGGCTTGTCAATTTTGTCAATCTTTTTAAAGAACTAACTTTTAGTCTTGTTTATTCTATTGTTTTTCTATTTCATTTATTTTTGCTCTCGTCTTTATTATTTCCTTTCTTCTGAAAACTGTAGGCTTTTTTAATGCTTTTTTTTTTTTTTAATAATTGTTAGAGTTTTGGGGATAAGGTTTTGATTTTCATCCTCTCTTTCTTTTTGATGTGTGTTTATTGCTATAAATTGACCTCTGAGTGCTGCTTTTGCTGTTTTCCAGAGGTTTTAGTATGTTGTGTTTGCATGCACATTTGATTCTAGGATTTTTTTTTTTAAATTTCACTTTGTATTTATTAATTATCCAATATTTTTTAAGCAGGGAGTTACTCAGTTTCCATGTATTTTATTTTTTCTCCTGATCTTCCTGTTATTGATTTCTAATTTATAGTGTTATGATCTGAGAAGATGCTTTGTATTATTTTAATGTTTTCAAATTTATTGAGGTTTCCTTAGTGGCCTAACATATGGTATATTCTGGAGAATGATCCATGTGTATGGAAAAGAATATGTATTGTGTTTTGTTGTGTGGAGTGTTTTGTATGTCTACGTTTGGTTGATTAAGTTGTTTTAGATTTTCTGTATCTTTGTTGTGTTTCTCCTCCCATCTTCTTTCAATGTTTCCTGCATCATTCAATTTTTACCCATAAGATCCTTCAGTATTGCAACTCAAGGCTTGAATTTTTTCCTCAGTTCTTTCAGCTTGAGAAATGGGGAGTGTGTTCTTCCCTTTTGATTTTCTAACTCCAGGTCTTTGCGGATTTCATTCTAATACTTGACTTTGTCTTCTCAAGCTGTCCTTTGAAGTCTTCTGTTCTTTCTTTTACTTCATCAGTTCTTCCTTTCCCTTTAATGACTCTGTTCAAGAGCAAGTTTCAGAGTCTTGTCTGATGTCTGTTTTGATTTTCTTTTCTTTTTTGTCTTTTTAATGACCTTTGGCTTTCTTCATGTATGATGTCCTCGATGTCACCCCACAACTCATCTGGTCTTCAGTCATTAGTGTTCAATCCATCAAATCTATTCTTGAGATGGTCTCTAAATTCAGGTGGGATCTACTCAAGTTTGTAGTTTGGCTCTTGTGGACTAGTTCTAATTTTCTTCCACTTCGCCTTGAATTTGCATGTGAGCAACTGATGGTCTGTCCCCTGGTTCATGGTCTCTTGAGCGCACGTCTACAGGGGACGATTCTTAGTCTATATGATCTTAAGGCAAGTTCCTTAAGTTCTTGAGCTTCAATTCTTTTCTAGAACACAATTAAGGTACCTGTGCTGATGTGTTGCAGTGAGAAGGAAGTGAGTTTTAGGTCAGAATGCTGGAGACCCTGCTGGCTCACAGTGGTGCACAGTGGATGTTATTCTCCTCAGCCCCTCCCCCATACAATGTAAGCTCCTGGAGGAAGGAGTGATGCCTTAATTATTTGTTTGCCTTGCAAACTCTAGTACTGGCCAAAACTTAGTAAGAACACAGAAATACCTGGTGGCATGAATTGTCCTGACAACTCCATTTTAGAGAGAATGAAGCAATACTATGGCCACTCAGGGCCACCAGAGGCCATGCTCATCGGGAGTCTATCAGCTATATCCTGTCACCAGAGGGAGTGCTAGAAAGGCAGTGTTCATGCTAATTGAACACCTGCTACATGCAACTTTTATCTGTATAATAACCAAGTAAGGTAAGCATTAGTAGTGTAATACCTTTCTTTTTTTTTTTTTTTTTAAGGAGCCATGATGGCACAACAGCTAAGCACTTGTTTGCTAACTGAAAGGTTGGCAGTTCAGGCCATGCTGCATGTTCTTGAGAGAAAGACCAAGTCATCTTCTTCCCCGAGGATTATGGTGGAGGAGACTCTGAAGCAGCTCCACACACCATCTGAATCCACTCAAGGACACACAATGACAACCGCAGCCCAGGTTCTGGATAAAGAAACTGAGTCTGTCCACCCCTTAAATGCTGATGATGGCCCTCATCATGGAGCAACCAGATACCCTCAGCCCAGAACCACTGCAGAGGGTACCCTTTCCCCAGAAGCCCTGTCTATCTGTCTAAAGCCTCCCGGAAACCTTCCTGAGCCTCCGACACTGAACTCCTCTCTTCCTTCCAGGAACTCAGTGATGATTTCTATCTTTCTTTCTACTCTGCTCCTTAAGAAGGCCAAGTTCCTTGATCCCAGAAGCCAAACAGGCAGGTGAGCCCACAGCACCTGCTCTCCTATGAAGATGGCAGGAAGGATGGGCCAGTGTGTCCACAAACCCTGCACAAACATCATGAGCTAAAGTGGGGGCGGCCGTTGTGGGGGTTGCTGCTTGTGTCTTTGTCTTCCTGAACTTGGCCTCCTTGAGGAAGAGGTCTTACTGTCTTGGGGAAATCACTTAACCAACTGTGATAATAATTGCTAACATTTATCCAGCCCTCGTTATGTGCCAGGTACTGTAATATGTGCTTTGCATGCATAATTGTATTTTAATCCTCACAACAATGACTAAGAGGTTTTAATAGATTTCCAGAAGACGGAAAGCAGAGGGGTGTGAGTGGCCTACAAAGCAGGAGGAAGCTGCAGCCCAGATCCCCGCAGCTGTTGCCAAGATTCTGCCCACGGCAGCACTGACGGCGCCGGGCCCAGAGGCTGGTGGTGTGGGCAGGGCAGGACAGGAGTCAAGCTGGAAATGGACAAACCCGCTAGGCAGTGCCAACCCTCTTCCCCACCCCTGGGGACAGAACACAGGCAGTGCCAATCTGCAGGACAATCCTGGTGGGTTAGCACTAAAGAAACGGAATCAACTCCACAGGAAGAGCTAATGCTGTGCTGGGCCCCAGAATGGGATCCTTCCCACTCCAACACCAGGGGTCCAAGCCCCTCACTCTGTCTTGCCAGAAGACACATCTCTCTGTGCCTCCTGTAAAGCCTGAGGCCAAAAAAACAAACCCACTGCCATTGAGTCGATTCTGATTCATAGATACCTAATAGGACAGAGTAGAACTGCCCCATAGGGTTTCCAAGGCTGGAATTTTATGGAAGCTGATTGCCACATCTTTCTCCCACAGAGCAGCTCATGAGTTTGGACCCCTGACCTTTCAATTAGTAGCTGAGTGCTTAACGACTGCACCAAAAGAGCACCACAAAGTGCAAAATCAGAATTATCGTCCAGGAGAGAGACTGAGCAAGAAAAGCAAGCCCCTATAACCAACAAGAGAGGAATACAAGCAGTACCTCGTCCTCATCTTTATTATGTGACCAGACAGCCAGGGGTCACTGAGCATCTGAAGGAAATCAGAGCTTGGAAGAGAAAGATGAAAATTCATGCACTGGGGGAAAAAAACCCATCAAAGCAATAACAGACTAAGACCAGAGGGAACAGAGCAAATTCAGTGAAAAATACTCTAAAAATACTCCAATTAACGTATGCAGATATATTTGAGAGGATATTGCATCCATAAAATTAAGAAAATAAAAAAACAGCATATTTTGAAAAGGGAACAGCCACACAACCAAAATAAGCACTCAGATTCTAAAATATGATTTCACTTCCTATTTACAAAAAAGAAAGGAAAAAAGCAGGATGAAGAAATAAGGGTCCCTAAATCTCTAAACACATGGAGCAAAGAGACAAAGGGACTGAAATGACAAGCAAACAGATAAGGAACATTGAAGACACTCTCCAGGAGGCCAACGTTCAGGCACAAAAACGGAGTTGGGGGAGGAAGTGGTCACATAAATAATGCAAGAGAATTCTGAGCACTGAGGAGAAGCACACGCCTTAACACGGGAAGGGCCTCCTACGAGTGCCAAGGAGGATGGATGAAAAAAAAAAAAACGATTCACAGTACGGCAGATTATCATAAAATTGAATAACATCTGAGATCAAAACAACCTTAATCTTCCAGACAGAAGAAATAAGTTCTCTACAAAGAATTGAAGGACGTCATGCTTGGAAAAGAAGAGGGTCAGCAGAAAAGAGGAAGACTCTCAAGGAGATGGACGGACACAGTGGCTGCAACAATGGGCTCAAGTATAGGCTGGCACAGGACCAGGCAGTGTTTCATTCTGTTGTACTTAGGGTTGCTATGAGTCAGAAGTGACGTGATGGCCCCCAAAAGGCAACAACAGTAATGGAACGAGAAATAAGCTGGCATCTGTTCTCTTATTAGCAGTTCCTCTACAAAAACATGCAGCCATGCCCCTAACTTTCTGATGGAATTCTATTCAAACTATTAACAAAATGGGAAGGTAGAATAAAGACATGTTCACACATGCAAAATTCATCTTTCATATGACTTCTTTCAAGAAGTGACTCGAGGATATGCTCCAGGAAAATGAGGGTGTAAATTAAAAAACTAAGAAGACATGGTATCTGAGCCAGGAGAGCAGGGGTGGGATGATACAGGCAAGAAATGCAAGATAAAGCAGAAAGGCAATTATGAAACCCACACAGGAAAAAAAGAAAAAAATGTTGTAGTCCAAAATAGATGTAAAACAGTAAGGGATGGAATAAGAGAAGATCCTGGCTGACCTGGATTCCTGCACCGAGTGACCTGAGGGTAAGGAAGTTGCACCCACAGAGAAGGGGAGGATATCTCAGAATTCTACACAGCCCTCTTTTTCCTCCCTTTATATCATGGACGCAGGCCACACCTCCAAGAAAATCCTCTTCCAGATGATTGGCTGCTCACATCCATTCACAAAATGGGAGGCGACGCCTAGTGTCTGCCCAACCATGGCCTGCCCCCAAGTTGACACACATCATTAAGCATCACAAGAGTCAAAACAATGCAAATTTTGCTTCTTGTTCTCAACTAATGAAGAAACCACAGGAAATTGGTTCTGATGACTGAATGGAATGTAATTGCTAATACCCTTGATGATGTTAAAGTAAAATGTAGCTGCAGCTGGGAGATGGGAGAGGGAAAAAGGGAGAAGGGAAGAGGGGAGACACCACTAAGGAGGGTCCAGAGCCACTGTTGAAAGCTGATTGGATATGAAAGTGTGAGGCTTACATTACAAACACTACAAGAGGCGTGGAGAGTATTAACGTAAGTGCCCAACAGTGTGAGGAGGGAAGGAGGGAAACCCGAGGACTGCCACAGGTCAGATGACTCCTTTAGACATAGGTCCAAAGAGCTAAAAACAATTAGAAAATATTACCATGAAGAGATAATTAAGTTATGCCAAAACCAGAGAGACATGATACATGAAGTAGAAATCGAAGGAAGTCCTCTGAGTGGTCAGTAAACAAATGAAAAGCATGTTTGAATTTTTTATGAATAGAAAACCCCAAAATTTAAACAAGAAATAGGAATTTCCACCTGACAATTGTTGTTGTTGTTATGTGCTGTCGAATTGGACCCGACTCGTAGTGACCCCTCCTTGGGTTTCCGAGGTGGTATCACTGCAAAAGTAGATTGCCCAACCTTCCTTCCAAGGAGGGGCTGGTGGGTTTGAACCACCAGCCTTCTGGTTAGCAGTCAAATGCCTTAGGCACTACGCTACCACCTGACAATGTGCACCTGTATATACCAGGAA
>NW_006921656.1:1005065-1006002 GCF_000298275.1 Orycteropus afer afer | reverse complement strand
GGCGTCAGCCTCACAGGGCTGGTAGGAGCTGGGGAGGCCGATCCCGGCCTCTGACTCCTGGGAGCCACACATGGATGGCCACTCAGCCTTGGCCTGTGTCTCCCTGAGGCTAGGACGCTGAGCTGTGTGCCTCTGCCTACGTGTCCCCACTCAGGGCTCTGCCTCCTCCATCCCCGAGAGCCTGTGCTGGGGACACAGGGGGCCAGGGCTGGCAGACCCAGCCTTCTGCAGGCCCCATGTGAGCACCGAGGGGGCCGGACTGGAGAAGCTGGTCCCTGAGCCACCACCACCAGCGTCCTGCCTCCACGGCCGTGTTCCCTGTCCAGCAGGTGATGACAGCCGTCTGCGTGCTGACAGGTGAAAGCAGAAAGGTGAGTGCTCCGTGTCACGTCTGCGGTGACTTGGAGCCACCTTGTCAGAGCAGCCTCTCCTGACCTGTCAGCACGCCTGTGCTGGTGCTTGTCCCACGGCCAGGGGTGCACGCCTACAGGCAAGACATGGGCGTCCCTGTTTCCCCAACGTGCTCACAGTGGCCACTCAGCCACCCAGGGGGTGCACAGCACACAGAGCCTTGGCACACCTACATACATGTGCACACAGACTCACACACACAGGCTTCCACATACAGCTGTACACAGTCACACAGACTCACATATTTTGCCTTACATACATGCAGACTCACACCCAGCCTGATACTCACAGCTCTACATGAATGGTCACAGCCATCCTCACACACACAGCCACACACACTCACTCCCAGCTTCACACATGCAGCCACGCACACACACTCACACCCAGCCTTATGCATGTAACCATACACACAGTCACAAGACTCACTCACACCCAGGCTTACACTCACAGCCATGCACACACTCTCACACTCAGTTCCATGTGTAGCTATGCACACACACTCACACCTAGACTTATACTAGCAGCT
>NW_006921656.1:1002992-1003865 GCF_000298275.1 Orycteropus afer afer | reverse complement strand
TACCTTTCAAAGCCCCAGCCCTGCAACGCTGGGGTTGCCGTGAGTGAGTCAGAGTTCACTCAGTGGCAACTGGTTCCTGGTTTAACATGCTTGGAACAGTACTCAGTGTCATGGCCACTCACTAAGTGTCCCCCTTGAAGGTGGCTTCTGGGGGACATCAGAGACAGGGCCGGCCCAGCCTGGAGAGGGCCAGCAGTGGTTTCCTGGAGGTGGAGAAGCACAGTGCCCTTGGAGTGTCTTGGGGGACCAGTCGGGGCACTTCTGATGATTCGGAGAAGGACAGAGACAGCACTGAGACCATGGTGTGGAGCTGGCAGGAGGCACATGTCTCCACAAGCCTTTCAGCAGGAAAATGTACATGTCACAGGATGGACTGTCAGCCATCTGTGCAGCCGCGGGCAGCCAGTAGGCACAGGCCTGGGGACAGGCAGCCAGCAAGGTTTGGGCTTTTTCCTGCAGGTGCCATGGAAGGCCACACCAATGGAAGGCCATTGCCAAGGTCAGATAACAAGGAAGAAGAAGCAAACCCAGCAGGCAAATGCAGTTGGCGGTGGGCTAACGGAAGGCCCAGGGGACTGGAGCGATCCTGAGGTCCAAGGCCCCAGGCTTTGGGAGTTAAGCCCATGGAAGGTGCTGGGAGGGTGGGCCAAGTATGGCCACGCACAGCTGGCGATTTCAGGATGGTGAGGATGTCAGGGACTGAGTGGACCCCCAGAAGGTATGCTGCAGTCCTACCTCCACACCTGGGGACATGCCCCTGTTCAAAATAGTCCTGGTTACCTACTGCTGCTGTAACCGAGGTACCACCGTGGGCGGCACCAAGGAGCGGAACTCTGTCCTCTCCTAGCTTGTTGTTGTTGTTGTTGTTGTTGT
>NW_006921656.1:991884-1002332 GCF_000298275.1 Orycteropus afer afer | reverse complement strand
TGACTGCGATTCCCCACAGTGTAACAGCTCTCTTCCCCCTTCCTCCCTGGAGTTACCTCTTCCCTGTGTCCTTCTTTCCTATGCATCCCTGCCCCTGAGCTGGCTCCCTGAGCAAACACTGCCTTTCTGATCTCCCATGGTTGCTTGTTCTAAGGAGTTCTAAGGAGTGTACCTACTGGTACAATGGTCACCTTATACGCCTGTCTCTGGGGTTTCACTAGTGTTTATCAGACCAGTAAACCTGGTCTTTTTCTTTTTTTTTATGATTTTGAGTTTTGTTCCACATTTTTCTCCCACTCTATCCAGAATCTCCTACACTGATCCCTTTCTGAGTGGTTGACAGTGGTAGTCAGGCACCATCTAGTTCTTCTGGTCTCAGGGTCATGTGGGCTGAGTACAACACACATTGTTTGGGGACTCAATTCAGTTCATCACAGGGTCTTTGCAGATGTTATCAGTTACTGTATTTTTTGCATATCACATGCCCATGGAAACAATGTGTACGTACATGTAACATGCTGGGAAACCAGCACACAAGGAGGTGCATAATGTGGGGAAAAAACAACCCTATAATGCACATGTTATGAGTGTAAAATATGTAGGTTAAGAGAAGGTCCCACTGGAGTGCAGTGATTCCTAATCCTGTCCGAGTGGTGTCCTGATGAAAGAGGAGAAGGAACACAGAGACGAGGAGACACGGAGGGGTGGTGGCCATGATGGTGCTGCTAGAAGCCAAGGAATGCTGGGGCCACCTGGAGCTGGGAGAGAGGCAGGAATGGATTCTAGAGACTGTGAGAGGATTCATTGTTGCTCCAAGCTGGCCAGCATATGGCGCCTTGTTATGCCAGCCCTAGGACATGGCTACAGAGTGTGACTGACATGGAGGGTCCGAGATCATTCTGGTTCAATACCAAAGTTACCCTGAGTGGGAAATGGGTTGCCAGGTGCCAAGATGCCCCATGAATGAGCAGACCGTGATGGGGGCAGAGGAGGAGATGGGTGGTCTTCCTCTTGGGAGGCGCAGCAGCCTGGGCATGGTGACTGGAAGTGAAAGAAGAGCAGCTCAAGTCCATGTCCAGACCCCATGACCGACCCTATGGCAGTGGGACCGGTGAGCAGGGCCACCCAGGGAGGCTGGCCATGAGGGACAGGAAGTGGGAGAGGGCTCCAGGGCATCAAGGAGTTTGAGGAGAAGGGGTACACAGAAGTACAGTAATGGGAGTCCTGGGGAGGAAGGGCTGACCCACCAGGACAATGATGGGGGCAGGAGCCTCTGGCTGGCCCTGGCTCTGTGCCCCACAACCATCAGGGGTGGGGAAAATACCATGCGAGCTGCTGGCCTTGCAGGGGTGGGGGCTGTGCTGTTTGGAATCCTGGAGAGGAGGGACGGGGTGTGCCGTGCACACATGGGGAGGACTAGGCATGGTGCTCATGAAGGAGAGGACTCGGAGGGACAAGTGCCCTTGGGAAGGACTCAGCGTGCCATGCGCACACATGGGGAGGACTCAGAGGGCTGTGTGTGCTTGGGAAGGACTCTATGTGTCGTGCCATGCCCAGGCATGGAGGCACCGTGGTGCAGACCCTCTAGACATGCTCAAGATGTCTGCAAGGGAGTGATGTGAGTAGCCTGCTGAGGTAGAGATCATGGTTGTGGTGGGCCGAGGGGAGCCGGCAGAGGGAACTAGCATCAGGGAGGCTGTGAGGCTGAGGATTGGGCCCCGGCTGTGACCAGAGGACAAAGAGGACACTTGGCTCCAAGGGGCACATCCCTCATTGACCAGCTGACTGTGTCCCCTCCCCCAAGGGGCTGTGTGCCGCAGTTCACAGGAGGATAAATCCATGCAGGAGGTGGATTCACTTAATGATAGGTACAGACGATATTTAACGGCAAACGAGACAATAAAACATGCAATTAGCAGATGTAGGCACTGGCTGCTGGAGATTATAATGAAAGGCACTAAAACATTACCAAGATTAGCAGTCAGCTGGTAAGGGAGCCAGTTAGTGGGCTGACAGTGGCTGAGGGTGGAGTACAGGTGGGGTGTGAATCCTGGCTCTGCCTTGTGGCCATGGCTATAGGACCGTGGGCAAGTCGCCCCAGCTCAGTGTGCTCATTTTCTTTGTAAAATGGGGCTGTTGACAGTGCACACTCCAAAGACTGGTTGTGAGGATTAAAAGTGACAAGCCCTCAATGCTCGGTCCAAGTGCTCAGCTCCAGTGCTCGGACCAAATGCTTGGTCGATGTTGTTGTCATTACCATTGTTGTGGTCACCTAGTGCTGCTCTAACAGGATTATACCACAAATGGGATGGCTTGAACAAATAGGAATTTATTCTCTTATAATTTTGAGGGCTTAAGTCTGGGTTTAAAGTGCCAGGCTCTAGGGGCTGGGTGAAAGCCCCTCAACCCTGGGCTTCAGCTCTGCCTCCTGCTCCTGGCCCACTGAAGCTGGAGGCTTCTCTTCACTCCGACAGCTGCTGCTGAGACTGATAAACCCAAGGTTGACAAGCAAAAAGCCACAGTCCCAATGTTACCAAACAATATGACAGGCTAATAATTCAAGTCCAGAAAAAGGCCCAAGATTGGCAGGACATGGCAGGCTGCTGAACTACG
The DNA here is from genome assembly GCF_000298275.1 of Orycteropus afer afer. Classification (NCBI taxonomy): domain Eukaryota; kingdom Metazoa; phylum Chordata; class Mammalia; order Tubulidentata; family Orycteropodidae; genus Orycteropus; species Orycteropus afer. The sequence continues at coordinate 999,719 of NW_006921656.1, read as the reverse complement.
ACTTGGCTACATACAGGGTTCAAGTGTGGAGACCTTCCTCAAAGCTTCTCCTTATATACAGGAAGCAGACCACATCCCTAAGGCAGCTACTCAGCTCCTCCAGTAGATTCCACCATAGAGTTGATTACCAGTCTCATCCTGGGGAATACTACATCCAGCTGCCCAGCCACTCAACCAGGCCCAGCCAAGTTGACACATAACCTTAAGCACCACAATCATTATCACTGCCACTATCATTACCACCATCACCGTTATCACATCACCATCATCACCACCATCATCACCATCATCACCGTCACTACTATCATCATCACCATCACTACCATCATCATCACCTTTATCATATCACCATCAGCATCATCACCATCACCATTACTACCACCATCATCATCACCATCATCATCGCCACCATCATCACCTTCACCACCATCATCTTCTTCATCACCATCATCACCATCACCACCATCATCATCACCATCACCACCATCACCATCATCACCACCACCATCACCATCACCACCATCATCATCACCATCATCATCATCACCATCACCATCATAACCATCACCATCATCACCACCACCACCATCACCATCACCACCATCATCACCATCATCACCACCACCATCATCACCATCATCATCACCATCACCATCACCTTTATCATATCACCACCATCACCATCATCATCACCATCATCACCACCATCACCATCATCACCATCATCACCATCATCATCATAACCATCACCACCATCACCACCATCATCAGCAGCACCACCATCATCACCATCATAATCATCACCATCATCACCACCATCACCACCATCACCATCATCATCACCATCACCATCATCACCATCATCATCACCATCACCATCACCACCATCACCATCATCACCATCACCACCATCACTACCATCATCATCAGTACTATCATCATCACCATCATCATCATCATCATCATCACCACAATCATCGTCACTATCATCACCATCACCATCATCACCATCATCATCATCACCATCACCACCATCACCATCATCAGCAGCAGCACCATCACCATCATCACCATCACCATCATAACCATCACCACCATCACCATCACCACCATCATCATCAGCACCATCACCATCATCACCATCACCACCATCATCACCATCATCATCACCATCATCATCACCATCACCATCATCACCACCATCACCATCATCACCATCATCACCATCATCACAACCATCATCATCACCATCATCATCACTATCACCATCATCACCATCATCATCATCACCATCACCATCACCACCATCACCACCATCATCACCATCACCACCATCATCATCATCACCATCACCATCACCACCATCACCACCATCATCACCATCACCACCATCAGCAGCAGCACTATCATCATCACCATCATCATCATCACCATCATCATCATCATCATCATCACCACAATCATCATCACCATCATCATCACCATCACCATCATCACCATCATCATCACCATCACCATCATCACCATCACCATCATAACCATCACCACCATCACCATCATCACCACCACCATCATCACCATCACCACCATCACCACCATCATCATCAGCACCATCACCATCACCACCATCACCACCATCACCATCACCACCATCACCACCATCACCACCATCACCATCACCACCATCATCATCACCACCACAATCATCATCACCATCATCATCACCATCACCATCATCACCACCATCATCATCACCATCATCATCACCATCATCACCATCATTGTCATCACTTACCATGGTCATGATTGTCCCTATCACTACCACCATCACCATGATTGTATCAGCAGCAGCATAATCACTGTTGTCACCGTCTTCATCATCACTTTCGCCACCATCACCATTGTCTTATTACTATTACTGCTGTTGTGTTTGTTTTTAGACTTGGAGTTAGGAGATACCAAGTCCTCTGGAAACAGCTTCACACAGAGCTGTGCTGCACTTTATAGCTTAGTGTTGACTCATCCTAGAAGGAAAGAAGGACCAGGGAGCTACATGACTTGTCCCATGCCATACAGCTTTAGTGTGGCATCAGCTGTGAAGTGAAAGGTGGCTCTCAGACACTGCACCATGCTATGCTGCACTGATTACATGACCCAGGAAGAGGATGCCTCTTACTTGCACCTCTGCTTATCATAAGGAAAATCAGGAAGGGAACAGAAGACCTGCAAAGCCATTCATCCGTTCACTTGCTGGTGTCTCTATGTGTGTGGTCCCTACATTAGCTGCGGGGGCCATGGTGATGGGGTCCTGCTCTGGAGGTGCCCCTCGTCCAGTGAGGAAAAGACAAGGGTATCAGCCATTCTCACCAGATGTGAGAATATATATGCACAGGGACAGTGCCGCCATGGCTGGAGGAAGCAATGAAGGGGTGACGCTCCTCTGGGGTCTGAGGCCCATGGAGGGCTGCACAGGGGAGAATCTCAAAGGCTATGACACCCCTAAGGGCCTGGCCAGCTGACAGGGAACAGGGATCCATCCAGAGAGAAGCCCTGGATGAAGTGAGCCTTGAGTTATCAGTGGTTCGGAGAAGGCAAGGACCATTCCAGGGCTCTGGCCAGACTAAGAACATGGCTGGAGTTGGGGCAGAAGCCAGCTCATGCCTTAGACACAGGGGATACTGGGCCCAAGGCAGTGGAAAATGGCCCCGACAATCAGGAAGATGGACTTGACTATGCCAGAAGCAGAGCCCAGGTGACCTTTTACCCCAGGTGAAACATTTTAGGCTTCAAGGAAGCTAGTGGCCCCTAAGAACAAGCTACTGCTTCCTGTCTGCCTCCCTCCCACTGCTGGCCAGATCCCACACCCCCACCACAATCACTCGGCCTTCTTAGGGGTCTGCTCTGAAGTCCTCCCAGACTGGGCCTTCAAAGAACATGTCCAGCCCATCTGTCCTGGGGGGCCCATGGCTGTGAGTTGAGTCCAGCGTGAGCAAACCCCTTCATGTTCACTGCTGCCCCATGGCAAGCTCTGCCTCTGCTCCATAGCCCAGGGATTTTAGGCCCCTTCCTGTCCCCTTCCCTGAGCATGGCTGCAGCTCGTCTTGCTGCAGTGGGCTCCTTCATTTCCCAAAGAGGGTCCGCAGGGAATTCCTCTTCACACCCTGGCTGTCTCTAGCCTACCCTTGTGTAATCTCAGTGGACACTCATGAACACAAACTGTTGGCTGGAACCTGCAGAGATATTGGTTCATTCACTCTTTTCAATCGCCTGCAGAGGAGACAGCCCATTAGTGAGGAAACTGAGACTTGGGAAGACTAAGGAGCTCATCCAAGGTCCCAGCCTGGGTCTTCACTGGAGACCCAGGGCTCCTCAGGGGAGCACATGCTGACTCGAGGCAGTGCTGCCCCACGTCTAGCCTGCGATGCAGTCCTTGTCTGGACCTTCCCTAGCACCACGTGGAGTCGCTGGCTGGCACAAATGTTTACCCACTAGGAACCATCCTAAAGGTTGGTGGTTTGAATCCACCTATCAGCACTGAGGAAGATAGCCTAGGGATCTGCTCCCATGAAAATGACAGCTGAGGAGACCCTATGGAGCAGGTGCCCTCTGCACACACGGGGTCCCCCTGCCTTGATCATGACTGGCTTTGATTTCATGTGCACCTCGCTCACCAAGGCAGTCCTGCTGTCCGGGTAAGCAACCTTTGAACCTTGAGCAGCATTTCTTCCTGGGATGGCCTAGTGCAGGACAGACAGCCACATGCCAGCCCTGATGGCCCCAGAGGGAGCTCGATCCTGACTCCTTGTTCAGCCCAGCCAGCTGACCTCGTGTACCCACTCTTTCAAGAGCCACCAGGCCCCTCCTGTGCCCCTAACACCCGCTCCTGGCCCCCGCTGGCTGCCTCTCTTCTCCGCCCTGTTAATCCGTGATTGGATATACACCTTTGCTTCCTATCCGGGAGCTGGCGGTCTGGGCCCTTGTCTGGAGGAAGGGAGTCTCCCAGTGACCTTCAGGGAGAGGACAGGATGGCAGGGTGAGCCTGGAAGGCCAGCCACCTGTCTCTGCTTGCTGGTAATTCAGCCTGCAGCCCGCAGTGCCCTCACCCACGTGGCCAGCCTGGTCATTATCCCAGGAGGCTGTGATAGGCAGGAAGAGAGATGGGGTCTCATGGAACAGCAACACTTTCATTCCAGGGGTGCTTGCCAGGCTCTCTGTCCCCTGAGACCTCTGTGCAGCCTTGGATTAGGGGTTCAGTCTTCTGTGGTAGCCACTGGGCAGCTGCATGGACAGGGACCTAAGGTGGCCCTGGGGGTGGTGATGGAAGCAGTGTACTCTGATAACCTGCAGGGACAGGGACCCAGGGTGGCCCTAGGGGTGCCACTCACTCCTGCCCCAACCTCAGCTGCAGGAAGCCTGGGTGGCACCAAGATTTAATCACTTGACTACTACCTGCAAAATTAGCAGGTCAACCCCACTCAGACGTGTGTTGGAAGGTGGGGTGAGGTGCCTCCGAGAGGTCCCAGCCTGGAGACCCTGTGGCAGAGTCCTGCTCAGCACACATGGGGTCCCATGAGGAGAATGGACACCAGCCACAAGCTTGTCACACGTGTTTGCTGGGAGGCTGAACTCTCTGCCACGAACAAGCCCCACCTCCATGCAGGTCCCCACGTAGGACCTGTCCTCTGAGCTCCAGCTCCATACCAGAGAATGAGCAGGGGACAGGGAAGGGGTAGCCCTGAACGCCTGAAGCTTAGGTCCCCTCACTGAGCCCACTGGCTCGGGACAGGAGCCATACCCTATGTAGGCATGGGTCCTCCCCTACACCCGCAAACATGACCGTGCTTGCATGTAGGGTCTCTGCAGATGGCGTCAGTCAGCATGACCTCACAGTGGAGTGTGGGTGCTGATCCAACACGAGTGGTGTCCTATGAAAAAGGAGAAGACACAGAGACACAGTGACACAGAGACACAGAGGGACATGGAGGGAGAGACACAGAGGGACACACAGAGACACAGAGACACAGTGACACAGAGGAACATGGAGGGAGAGACACAGAGGGACACAGAGACATGGACACACAGAGACACAGAGGGACACAGAGAGGCACAGAGGCCAAGACACAACGTCATGAGAAGATGCAGCTGTAAGTCAAGGGGCACCCGGCACTGCTGGGACCCAGGAGAGACCGGAAGGAGTCTTCCTAGAGCAGACAGAGGGAGCGTGCCCTGCGCACGCCCTGAGTGTGAGCTCTGACCCCTCGAGCAGTGAGAGGAGATACTCTCTGCTGGCGCAGCCCCCACTCTGTGGCATTTTGTCACACATGTACCATCTGCTACAGCATTGCCAGACCCAGCGCAATCCTGGGCCCAGAATTGCCAGCCATGCGGCCTATGGGGACAGTCCGGGCCCTTCTGCCGTCACTGTACTAGCTGTGCCCGGAGATGGAAGGGCGTGAAGCAGTGGCTCTCCTGGGGCTGGTTTCTCTCCTCCAAGGACCTGCCCTCCCAAGGAGACAGGGGTGGGCAGCGTGCACAGAGCCGCAAGGTCCGACAGCAGTCGCTAGTCCCTGGACCTGGGACTCCGGAGGTGGAATTGCAGCAGGTGCCTTGTCAGTGGTGGCACGGGCCATTATTCGCTGCACAGCAGCAATAACTGAAAAGCTCACCTTCTCCGAAGCGGGTCAGCCGCCCTCGTAACAGTCAGACTGGCGGCAGCCCACGTCCAAACTTCAGATCTTCCTGGAGACCAAGCTGCACTGGGAAGAAGACAGTAGGGAGTTGGGCCAGGTGCGTTGGACAAGGTAGTCCAACGGGCAGGGCTGGACAGGTTGGGGGCAAGAGGCCTCCTCAGCGGGGTGGGAGCCAAGCCCAGCTGGGTTTGCTTGAGGCTTCTCCCAGCCCAGCAGGAGCTGGGTCCTAAGAGGCCCAAGCCACCCTCTGGAGGAAACAGCTCTGGGCTGTGACCACAGACCTGGGTTCTCCCAGGGTCTGACCACTTGGTGGCTGTATGCATGCACCCCCTACTGATGCCTGACTGCCACGGCTGGGCTCCAGCCCTCCTCTTACCCCTCACACCTCCACGCTTCCCTGACCTGGGTCCTGAGTCGAGGCACCGGAGGGTCTTGTTTCTGTCTGCACCACGTGCACCACCAGGCGGTCCCCCGTGAGCAGGTGCTCCAGAGAGGCAGTGACACAGCAGGGCACAGAGTGCAGAGGACAGCGCGTGTGTCTGTTGGGGTGTGTGGAGTCCAAGGAGAAGGGGGCAGGGCTGGGGTTGGGCCCTGAAAGAGGTGCAGGACCTGAGAAGGTGGCAGAGGCCAGCACAGGTGGGCAGAGGTGAGGAGCGGGTGGGAAGGATGGGTGTTAGGTTGGCGACTCATGGGTGTCGGTGTCTGTTTCCGCTCATTTGTGTCATGCACAACGCCCTCCTCTAGGACCTCAGATTATCAGCCAGGAGAGTGACGACCTAATGACATGAGCGGGGCCAGGCACCACTGAGAACCGGTGCTTAAGACTAACCGGAGGTCGGTGCTTTGAGCCTGCTCAGCAGTGCTGGGAAGGAGGGGCCTGGTGACACGGCCGCGGGGACCTGTGCGGCAGCTCCGCTCTGACACACACGGTGTCACCACGAGCTGCTTTGGTCTTCATGTTTCCAACACCCAGCACTTCCGACAGGAGACGCAAGGTTGCACCACGTCACAAACAGCCCCAGCGCTGCAGTGACTGACACGGGGGGCATTTCTTGTTGACCCCAAATGCACCATCAGAGCTGGGCTCCAGGCTGCGACAGCTCCCTTTGTTTGGACCATTGCTGGCGTCACTGTAGAGGGAACAAGAGAGCTGTCAGGCATGCCTGGCCTGCGAAGCTCCCACCTGGAAGTGGCAATCACCGTGCACCCCGTTTGTGGCTGCAACACGTTGCGGGTCGGAGTGCAGGCCTCCAGGTGCCTGGAAGGAGGGGACCAGAGGTGCCTGAATGGCCCTATAATCTACCAAAGCCCCACACGGAAGGCAAGGTCAAATGAGAGGAAGTCCAGCAAGCACTGCTTGTGCAAAGACACACCCAGCCGACGGTCGCCAGTGGCACAAACAGCTTGACTGCTAACCTAAAGGCTGGTGGTTCGAACTCACCGAGCAGTACCATGGAGGTACGGCCTGGCGGTCCACTTCCTGGAGGAGGACAAGGATACCTCATGTTGTTGGGCTTCACAGATACTGTGTTTTGTGCAAATTGAAATTTGCTGCAACCCCATGTCAGGCAAGTCCATTGGAACTATTTTCCAACTACACTGTGCTCACTTCGTGTGTCTGTGACCCATTTTGGTCGCTCTCACAATGTTTCAAACGTTTTCATCCTGCCATCACATACTTCTTAGATTACGTACCCACCCACTGCCATCGAGTCAGACCCGACTCCTAGCAACCCCTCCTTGGGTTTCCGAGGCGGTATCACTACGGATGTAGATTGCCCAACCTTCCTTCTGAGGAGTGGCTGGTGGGTTTGAAGTGCCAGCCTTCTGGTTAGCAGTCAAGTGCCTTAGGCACTACACCACCAGAGATGCTAACATACAGTGTGATACGATTTTATATGCACAGGGAAACCGACAAACGCGTGTAATTCACTTTGTTGCGGTATTTGCTTCGCTGAGTGGTCTGGACCAGGCCACGTGGTGTCTGTGAGGCCACCTGTACAGATGAGAGAACGCTGGAGAATGATCGTGCTCTGTGTCACATGGGGACGCCTTGAGGCAGAACAGGCTGCAGGGCACCTAACACTGACAACAACAGCACCAGCGACATTTCAGAGGCTGCGAGCCTGCCTCTGGCCTTGGGCA
>NW_006921656.1:983260-986424 GCF_000298275.1 Orycteropus afer afer | reverse complement strand
GAATCAGAGTCTAGCACTTTCTAGCTGAACCCCCAGCAAGCCACTTAGCCACTCTGAGTGGCCAGGGACCAGAGGTGGCAGCTTTTGAGGGGGGGCATTTAACCAGCAGCCACAATCTTCCCCCCTCCAGTACTGGGAGCACATCAATGCCCCCCTCTACCCCCTGCCCAGCCAGCACAGTGCCTGGCACACAGTGGGGGCCCTGGCCTTGATTGCTGGATCACACTGACGTTGACAGAGTGCCCCTCAATTATCCTCAAAGAGCAGAGCTCCGTATTAAAACGGCAAAGCACAAGCATCCAAGGGAGAAGAGCTTTGTCCAGCAAACACATTATGGAAGAGGACGGTAAGAAACGCTGAGGCTCAGTGGCACCCCCTCCCGGAGCATCCCTTACCACGAGGGCAAACAGCGTCCCCCATCCACCTTGACCACCAGGACTGGGGCGCGAGCCCGCAGTCTGCCCACTGGTTTGGGCCCATCATTCCAGAGCAAGGAGCTCTCACTTTCTCTGAGAGCAGTGACAGCTACAACCCTTAACCTCCCCAGGGCTGAAATCAGATCTGATCAGCTCCTATCTCGTCCTCACCTCAGGGACAAGAGATATGTCACGGAGCTGCTTCAGTAAAGGTGACTGGGGTTCTGGGAGGCTGTCCCCGTCAAGTCCAGGCACCGGGGCCTCCTTCCAGATGGAGCCCATCTTCAAACACGCACGTGAGCGCCGTGGGCATCCGCTGGGACGAGATGCTCCCCTTCGATGCCTCCCCCAGGGACAGAAACGCTCGAGGCGACAGTTGAGCAGGGACGTCTGAGCCTCTTACACATTAGTCAGCACAGCGCCGTGCTGTGAGGGAGAGACTGAAGGGCACTGGCAGAGCCCAAAGAGCCCTGGATGGGTGTGGCCTCCCTGGAGTAGGCAGAACATTCTGTCCATGTGGAAGATGGGCAACCGAGGTGCCACTGAGGAAAGGGCTCTCTGAGGCTGGACGGTCTGCATGCAGCTTGGCGGGGAGGTGAGCCCAGCCTCCTGGCACCAGGGGCCAGCTGGTCCCTGGGACTGCAGTTTTCAGGGCCAACCTCTTACCTGCACAGCCCTGGCAAGGTCCTGAGGCTTACAGCACCTGCCAGGTGGTGGCAGTCAGCACCCCTCAAATGAGGACAGTGACCCTGCAGAGGTCACCCAGCATACACGTCGTGCTGCTAGTGTGAGGGGCAGAGCTGGAACTCCTGCTCACAGTGGCTGCAGGCTGGGTGACCACGATGGCAGGCCAGGGCCAGCAGCAGATGACAGGTCTGGGGTAGAGACAGACGCGTGGATGGTGGAACATGTGGGATGACTCAGCGTATGGCCCAGGGCCAGCTCTGCAGTGACTCACCCAGGTGCCCCACCAGGAAAGCCTGACATGGTGCTCTCCATGTCGAGGGTCTACCAACCCTCTGCTCCCTTGTTCCGTCCCACAGGACTTGTCTTAAATGCAGTGTCAGCCAGTAGGCACAGGTTTGAGGACCCCTGCCTGTGTCCTGCTGGGGTCCTTGGGTGAGTCCCCTCTACTCTCCAGGCTCTATCTGACCCCCCAGATGCTCAGCAAAGAGGTGTGGTTGAGGGGAATTGCCGAACAAGGTGGGGCGGCAGGAGGCCCCTGGGCCTTCCTGCTCTGGGCGGGGGGGTGAGGTGCAGTGGGTGGGACTGGCCTTTCTGCTCAGGACAGGGATGAGGTGCAGTGGGTGGGCCTCCACGCTGGGCAGGGAGGGGGCTCCGTGTGTTATTGCAGCCAGAGGGGAGGCCCTGAGCGGCGTGTTTGGTGGAACGCCTGCCCACTCAGCCGCCTGCTTGGGGCCTCCTCTGCTGGCCCTCTGTGGCTTTCTGTCTCCCTCTCGTTCCCACCAGCCTGAGGCACACTAATTGGTCTGATCGGAGGCAGGAAAACGGACCTGCCATCCTGCAAAGGCAACACCTGCCAGCCAGCCTGGTCCCATCCAGTTAGTTAAGCAGTCGCACCCAGCAGGCTGGTGTGCATCCTAGGGATGCTGGGGGCCTCGCCTCCTGGCCCAGAAGACCCAGCTCCTCCTTCCCTGGCCTTCCTGCTCGCTCTCCCCAGGACTCAGCCCCCAGCTGCTCCCCTCCTCCTCCCCATGGCACGTCACATGCTCCTAGTGCCTCCCCATCACTGCTGTCATGGAGGGGACAGACCTGGTCCTCTGGATCCTCACAGCAACCCCAGCAGCTTTGTACTGGGCTCCCTTTAAAACGGAGGATAGTGAGGCGCGCCGATGGGAAGTGTCTAGCTAAGGTCACGGAGCTAAGAAATGATGGTGCGGGAATCTGCCCCCCGGGCCTTCTGGTGAGCGTGTGTCAGCATGTGTGTGCGTGAGTGTGTCTCACTGAATGTGAAAGTGTCTGTTGTGTGTGTATGAACGTGTGTGTGTGAATGTGTGTCTCACTGAATGAGTGTGCTGTGTTTTCACAGCCTTTCAGCAATGCTATAAGTTAGTCTCCCCCACATTTGCAGAGTTGAGACCGTAGGTAAACTCAGGGATCAGACAACTGGTGGAACATGGAACAACTGCTATGGGTGTGCATTAGCTTTTGCCCAAATTCAGGGACGTGAACCCACAGGCAGCTTTGATTTCACGTAGTTTCTGAGACGGGGAGAGCACAGCAGCTTGGCCGGGTGGCTCTGGCTGAAGGTCCCCCATGAGGCTGCAGTGGGGAACCAGCAGGGCTGTGGTCACCTGAAGGCCCCACTGGGCTGGAGGCTCGGCTTCCGGATGGCTGCACACGTGGCTGCGGGCAGAAGGCCTCAGCTGCTTGCGTGTCCTCACAACATGGCAGCTGGCTTCTCCCAGAGCAACGATCAGAGGGAAACAGGGAGAGAGAGAGGGAGAAAGAGAAGGAGAGAAGGGAGGCACAGTGTCTTGAGTCTCAGAGCCTAGAGCTGCAGCCCTTCCCGCCTCCTGCCTCATTCCACTCACTGGAAACGCAAGCTTAAGATGAGCTCACGCTCAGGGGAGGGGAGCATCGAAGAACTGGGAGAACTCACAGAGCCACCCAGATTGCGAGCAGGATCAGGTCTGACCCTCTGTGTAGGAGTGGGTCTGAGCCCCTGCGTAGGACCGGCTCTGACCCCGTGTGGGATCAGGTCTGACCCTCTGTGTAGGACCGGCT
>NW_006921656.1:967061-983043 GCF_000298275.1 Orycteropus afer afer | reverse complement strand
TGACCCCGTGTGGGATCAGGTCTGACCCTCTGTGTAGGACCGGCTCTGACCCCGTGTGGGATCAGGTCTGAGCCCCTGCGTAGGACCGGCTCTGACCCCATGTGGGATCACGTCTGACCCTCTGTGTAGGAGTGGGTCTGAACCCCTGAGTAGGATCTGGTCTGACCCTCTGTATAGGAGTGGGTCTGCCCCTCTGCGTAGGACCGGCTCTGACCCCATGTAGGATCAGGTCTGAGCCCCTGCATAGGACCAGCACTGACCCCGTGTGGGCTCTTTCTCTCTGGCAGGACCGCGTCCCCTGAGTTACCCTCCCCACCACCGCCCATCCCGTACCCCTGCCCCGCTGGCCCGCCCCCTCTATGGTGGCCCCCACAGAGCCTCTCACTGGCCCAGGTATTCCTCGGTTTCATCCGTCAGCTCTCTCAGCTCCACATGAGTGTCAGGATGTCTCCTGCTGGACTCCCCTGTGTGGTGCCCGTGTGACCTGCTTGCAGAGTTGGCCACACCTCCCCGTCCCCACAGCATCCTCCTTGTCCGTTCCAGCAACAGGTCCAAGACCTGCTGGTACCTGGGCAGGGCTGGGGGAAACTACTGTAAGCAGAGTGAGAGACAAATAATGGTGTGTGTGTGTGTGTGATGGGTGTGCTGTGTGCTGTGTACAGTGTGTGTATGAGTGTCTGCCTTCCCAGGCAGGAGGCATGGCAGGCACCACACAGCAGAAGGGGCGCCACTGACTCGTGGTTGTGTGGCCCCAGCCCAGGCCTCTGGAGGGTTCCTTGCCCCCAGCTCTACCTACAAACCCTGCTGTGCCTCCCAGGGGCTTCGCTGTCAGAGACCGGCAGGGCGGCGTGAGAGCTGGAGTGTGGCTAGGGGCCCTGGTCACAGAGCGGGGGCAAAAGCCGCCGGGGCAGGCCTCCGTGGCCCCTTGCGGTGTCGCGCTCTGCACTGGGACTTGGGACTTGGGGAAGGTTGAGCTCCGTCAGCAGCAGAGGACCCCCAGGGGTGGGAGCAGTACCTGCAGATGCCAGGTGAGGGGAGAAGGCTGCAGAGACACGAGCTGTTTCTAGACTGGTTTCGACCCCTTCTCCCAGCTTGTTCTTGTCCTTCTGCTGTTTTGAGCTCCCCTAGGCAGGGCGGGCAGACGGGGTGCACCACCAGCCCCCAGCACGACTCGTCGTGTTCTGGGGACAATGTGTGGAGTCCAGGGCTGTCAGGCTGACATCTTCCATTAACTGTGCAATTCATTTTTAATACATCCCATTTTTCTTTAATTTCCGATTACGTTGGGTCTGCTAGACTCTCCCTCATTACTGCGTTGTGCACCGTTAAGCAGGTAGAATGGTCTTTGGCAGAGCCGGTGCCTCCTCCACTCTGCGTCCCCCCACCCCCCCGAGCAGGGGCTTTGTGCTTTGGTCTAAAGGCATCAAGACATGAAATTGCCTTCTCCACCCACACAGCGAGGCTGGCGCAGTCACAGTCTGCACCTTGCGTGCCCTGCACTTAATCTGTCTCCCCCATTCCTGCACCTCCAGCCTTTGCCAGGAAAGCCCTCTGGGGATGGGGACCAAGGGGCCGGCCCTGGCCTGCTCTCCAGGGTCTCCCCATGCATCTAGCAAAGAGCCCTACTGTCCTGGCCAGGCCTGAGCCCCCAAACCAGCACCCCAGGTCAGGCAAAAACCTTGAGTGAACCCCATATGGATGGAGTTGTGTCCCCAAAAAAGTGGGGAGTCCTGACCCCCTGAACCCGTGGGTGGATCTCATCCAGAAACAAGGTCTTCCTTGTTATATTAACAGGGCCATCAGTGTAGGGTGGGTCCTAACCTTACTCACGCTGAGTGATAAAAAGCAAAGAAGCACACAGGGGAAAGACAGACACCACATGAGATCACCAAGGGCCAGAGAAGCTGAGACAAGGACCAACCCCCAGAGCCCACAGAGAGAAAGAGAGCCACATCCTGAAACTCGACTTCCAGCCTCCTGAGCTGTGAGAAAATACGTTCTGTCCTTAAGAGCCACCCATTTGTGGTCTTTGTGCTACAGCAGCCCTAAGAGTCTGACAAGCTGGGTGGGAGAAGAGGAACCTGGGTGGTCTGCTCACAGAGCCTGTGAGTCCTTACCTTCCTTCTGGAATTCCCATTCTTCTCCATGCTATCCATAATTTGTTATAATCCACGCAATTAAATGCCTTTGTATAGGCAATAAAATGCAGGTAAACATCTGTCTGGTATCCTTTGCTTTCAGCCATGTGACATCAGCAATGATATCCCTCCTTCCATGTCCTCTTCTGAATCCAGCTTGAATTTCTGGCAGTTCCCTGTCAATGTAGTGCTGCAACCATTTTTGAATTATCTTCAGCAAGATTTTGTTGTTGTTGTTGTTATGTGCCATCGAGTCAGACCTTGACTTACAGTGACCCCTCCTTGGGTTTCCGAGGCAATATCACTACAGAAGTAGATTGCCCATCTTCCTTCCGAGGAGTTGCTCATAGGTTTGAACCACCAGCTCTCTGGTTAGCAGTCCAGTGCCTTAGGCACTATGCTACCAGAACAAGATTTTATGTGCAGGTAATACTAAAAATACGGTTCAACAATTTCTACATTCTGATGGATCATCTTTCTTTGGAATGGGTAAAAATAAGGATCTCTTCCAGTTGGTTGTCCAGGTAGCCGTCTTCCAAATATCTTGGCATAAATGAATAAGTTCCTCCAGGGCTGAATCCGTTTGTCGAAACATCTCAGTGGGCATTCCACCAATTCCCGGATCCTTGTTTTTCACCAGTTCTTCACTGCAGCTTGGACTTCTTCCTTCAATACCATCATTTCTTGATCACATGCTCCCTCTTGAAAAGGCTGAAGGCTGACAAATTCTGTTTGGTTCAGTGACTCTTCATATTCCTTCCATCTTTTGATGCTTCTCTGTACCCATTTAATATTTGTCATTAGAATCCTTCAATATTGCAACTCAAGGCTTGAATTTGTTTTCTTCAGTTCCTTCAGCTTGAAAAGCGTTCTTCCCTTTTAGTTTTCTAACTTCAGGTCTTCGCACATTTCATTATAATACTTTACCTTGTCTTCTCAAGAGGTCTTTGAAATCTTCTGTTCAGATCTTTTACTTCAACATTTCTTCCACTCAATTTCACTACTTTCCTTTGAAGAACAAGTTTCAGAGTCTTTTCTGCCATGCATCTTTGTCTTCATTTCCTTTACTATCTTTTTAATGATGCTTTGCTTTCTTCATGTATAACATTCTGATGTCATCCCACAACTTACTTGGCTTTGGTCACTGGCATTCAGTGGGTCCAATCTATTCTTCAAATGGGCTCTAAATTCAGGTGGAATATACTCAAGGTCATAGTTTGGCTCTTGTGAACTTGTTTTAATTTCCTTCAGCTTCAACTTGAACTTGAATATGAATATGGGTCTGTTCCCCAGTCAAACCCAACCTTGTTCTGTCTGATGATATAGAGCTTCTCCATCACCTCTTTCAACAAATGTAGTTGATTTGATTCCTGTGTATTCCATCTGTCAAGGACCAAGTGTATAGTTGCTGTTTATATTGAAAAAAGATATTTGGGATGAATAAGTCATTGGTCTTGCAAAATTCTATTACACAGTCTCCAGCATCATTTCTATTACAAAGGTCATATTTTCCAACTACCAATGCTTCTTCTTTGTTTCCAATATTTGCATTCCAATCACTAGTAATTATCAATACTTCTTAATTGGATATTTGGTCAATTTCAGATTGCAGAAGTTGGTAAAAGTTTTCAATTTCTGTATCTTTTGTTTTGGTGGTTGGTGCATAAATTTGAGTAACAGTTGTATTAACTTATCTTCCTTGAATGCGTATGGAATTTTTCCTTCACTGACAGCATTGTACTTGGAATAGATCTTGAAATCTTCTTTGTGATGATAAATGTGTTGCTATTTCAATCTATCATTCCTGGCATAGTAGATCACATGAATGTCAGATTCAAAAAGGCCAAAAAACAGCTCACTTCAACTCATTCATATCTAGGATATTAATCATTATGTGTTCCATTTCATTTTTGACAACCTCCAATTTTCCTAGTTTCATACTTTGTACTTCCACATTCCAATTATTAATGAATGTTTGCAGCTGTTTCTTCCCATTTTGAGTTGTGCCACATCAGCAAATGAAGATCCCAAAAGCTTTACTTCATCCATGTCATTAAAGTTGACTCTACTTTGAGGAGGCAGCCTTTCCCCAGTCCTATTTTGAGTGCCTTCCAACCTGAGGGGCTCATCTTGTGACACTATATCAGACAGTATCTCATTGCTGTTCACAAACATGGGGAGGCCCACTTCTGAAAAGACTAGCTACTGCAAACCTTATGATAGCAGTGACTGGCTGGAGAGAGACGAGATTCATGGAGACCATGGCTGAGAACATTCTAGAACCAAAGAAAGCTATTTGTGCTCAGATGGAAGAGCCACGGTTTATTCCAGGCAAGTGAAACGTGAACAAGCCATAATGGCGCACATCTGAATGACGCTGCGGAATATCAAAGGGAGATCTTAAAGCTTGACGGAGTAAGAGTCCCCGCCAGGGACAGTGATGTTCGGTGCAATCGTTGCCTCGATGAAGCTTTGGTGTCATCTTAGGAGATGTCTTAGCTGTCCTCAGACTGGCCTCTGGCTCCTGGCGGCCCCTGCTCAGTGGGACGGACTCGGGATCCCAGGGGTTTGCAGAGGCCTGTTTCCCAAAGCAGGTCTTTGAGCCTTTCTTCTGAGTTGAAGCCTGGAAGCTCCTCTGAAACTCCCTCATCACCACTGACACTTGCCAGCCTCCACGGCAGATGGGGGACGAGGGCTGACACAAGACGGGAGGGTGGAGTTGGGGTCAGTTGCCAAACGGGGAGATCAAGGTAACGGTGTTAATGTCAGGTGAGACTGAGCTTCGGAAAACTGGTGTTGAGTTAGAGGATCTTTTCCATGTCGGTCATGGGTGAGACAGGCAGGATCTCGCTCCCTGGGACCATCAGGGTTTCACTGGACACTGTCATCTGTGCCGTGAGGAAGATGGTGAAGAACCTAAAGGGCGGAAATGGTGGTTATTGGCAAATCACATGATTGTCTGCTTAGAAGGTCCAGGAACTCCGCAGACCTTAGAGCTGAGCAGCCTGTGGACCCGTGTTCCCGAATCCAGGGAGCAACTCATCAAACAGACGGCCAAACATGGACGCCCTCTGCCTGCACTGTAACCTTTCCATGCGAGTGCGCGCGAGGCCATTGTGCTCTGGGTTGATTCTCTTTACCTTTTAGTTCATCTGCCTTTATTCTGGTGACTGTGGTATTGGGCTTATTTCCATCATGTTCCCAGGTACTATCAAATAGCAAATGAGAAATGTAACAGAACAATTCTCGCTCACAATGACAACAAAAATATTTTGTTGTTGTTGGTAGGTGCCATTGAGCCATCTCCGACTCATCGCGACCCTCTGCACAGCAGAATGAAACACTGCCCAGTCCTATGCCAGCCTCCTGATCCTGGCTACACCTGAACCCATTGTTGCAGCCACTGTGTCAATCCATCTCCTCGAGGTCCTTCCCCCTTTTTCACTGACCCTCCACTTTACCGAGCCTGATATCCTTTTCCAGGGAATGGTACCTTCGAACATGACCAAAGTAGGTGAAACAAAGTCTAGCCATTCTCGCTTCCAAGGAGCATTCTGGCTGCACTTCTTCCAGGACAAATCTGTTAGTCCTTTTGGCAGCCGATGGTACTTTCAACATTCTTCACCAAAACCACAAGTCGAAAGCATCAACTCTTCTTTGGTCTTCCTTATTCATTGTCCAGCTAATAAACATGTGCCACCTAAAAATAAGTGTAATGAAAAATGCCCAGGAAGATTTAAGAAGAAAAAATTCAAAATTACACGATGTATCAAGGGCATACAAAAGAGTCAATTAACTGGAGAGCTGTCCACAGGTAGGGAAACGTGATGTTAGACAGGAGTCATTCTCCACAAATGAACGAACAGTTTCCGATCAAAATCCCGGCAGCATGGTGACTGGACAGCAGTTCTTCAGGTCACATGGGCACAGAAGTCCAAGTGGGTCAATTGGCATGGAGAGGGCACTTGCATCCCAGAAGCCAAGTGTTAAGAAGCCCTACCAGATCAAAGTGGGCACACTGGTGTAGGAAAATCCAGGTGGGCAAAGTGACATACAGGGAACAGAACAGCCCTGAACAGGATGGGGGAATTACAGGAGCTGATGAATTACAGAGGTGGGATTACAAATCAGTGAGGAGTTAATGAACACCTTAATGGAGACACTTGCCATCAGAAAGAAAGTTGATTGCTTCTTTCACTTTGTTTAATAAAAATGCATTCCTTATGATTAAAGACCAAAGTAAGCAATTTTTAGAAAAGTCTTTTAAATTTCTCAAAAGCATCAAAATATATTTTCATTGTAAACTTAACAATAAGAAATCATTTACTAGAAACGACAGAAAAAGAGGAACTAGGAAAGAGATTGACAGAAGGAGCTACAACAAATGGAAGCTTTTGATATAAGCTGACAAACAAAAGGTACATAAAGACAATGAAAACAAACACAATGGCAGTGGAGGAAAAACTTGCAACACCCTTAACAAAACACCAGTGTCCAAAATATAGAAATAACCCCTACCTGTCAAGAAGGAAAAAGTCAATAGTCCTGCAGAAAAATAGACCAAGGATATATGTCCTGCTACTCACCAAGGAGTCCCAGTTGGCCAAAAGTGGGGCACTGATCTGTGAGACCAAGGAAGGTGAAAATGTGAGTGTCCCATGTCCTAGAAAGTCTACCCCCTCTGACCCAACACATGTAAAACACCCCTGTGCTCCCCTGAAGTGAAAATCAGAGACAATATCATTTAATCAGCTCGTGGTCTTTCATGAAGTGCAATACAATGCCCGAACTATGATGCCAAAGAGAAGCAACAGGAGAGTAATTCGTAGTAGAACAATGTGCAGTTCAGTGTGCAAATGGCCAGGAACAAATGAAAGGGGAGGTGCAATGGGGGCGTTGAACGCCTTTATTCTTTATAGGGAGTACGTTTGGACAGGTGCCTCAACTTACTACAGGGATGACTCCACTGACTCTGTCATAACTCAGTTCACACGTAACTCATGGAATAGCTCATTTTTCAAAAAGTTTTCATTGTTACTGTCTTTTCTTACAGTATCTTTATACATCATAGCATTGAAAATCTGAGACAGACCCTCTGAAAATGACAAATTATGTGCTGCAACACGGAGCAAATAACAAGATGTACAGATGGAAAGACAGTCGTAAGTGTGGCCCTATGACTTATGACTTGGAGACGTCAAAAGTTGGGGATTATCTGTATTTTTTAAAAAAATAATATTCAACTAAGCATTGTCTATACCCTCTGTTGTATATGGTATTTTTTAAAAAAAAAGAGTGAGTGAAAATGCTTGTACACATCTTTGTGTCTGCACACTACTTGCCATCAATTGATTCTGACCCTGACTCTTGGCAAGTCCACGTGCCTCAGAGCAGAACGGTGCTTCATAAAGTTGTCAGTGCCTGACTCTCAGTACTTCCCCCGGCCTTCCTTCCCAGGAACCTCTGAGTGGATTCGAGCATCCAGTCTTTTGAGGAACAGCCAAGCATGTTAACTGTTCGCATCACTTGTACATGTTCAAATATCTGTCTTGTCAATTCTACTCAGAGGGTTTTGGAACCTCACAGAAACATGAAAGAGAAGTGGGCAAAGGAAATGCATGAGATGCTTGCTACAGCATTGATTCCAACAGCGAACTCTGAAAACCAGACCAACATTAGGAGTCTTCTGTGTAAACGATGGCTGACCCAAACACACTCTCCTGATCCGTGTACGTAATGGCGGGGGTATATTTCAAAGGCATAATTTTTAAAAAAAAATTATTAAAATATAATTTCCTGACTGCTGCTTCCATGAGTGTGGATTGTGGAACCAAGCAATGTGAAGTCTTTGACAACTTCAACCTTTTCTCAGTTTACTGTGATGCTGCTTATTGGTCCAGTTGTGAGGCTTTTTGTTTTCTTTATGTTGAGGTGTAATCCATACTGCAGACTGCAGTCTTTAATCTTCATCAGTAGGTGCTTCAAGTCATCTTCACTTTCAGCAAGCAAAGTTGTGTCATCTGCATGTCACAGGTTGGGCATGAGTCTTCAATGTCAACTTTTTGCTGTCCCTGGACCCTGGCTGCCACCCATCGCACTGACCGCTGGCCTGCTCTGACTAGTCAGCCCCACCCCTCTGCTTGATCTCTTCTGGCCTCAGGGACCTTGCCACCAGCCCCACCTGACCCTTGGCCCCTCTAGTCTCTCCTGGGTCTGAAGTTCCACAGAACCACAGGCTTTCACGTCTGTAAAATGCAGTTTAGCAAAAATGCACTTTCCATGGACCTAGCAGCTTTCCAAGTTCTGGGTGTGGAGATCCATTGCGAAGGCAGCACTGAAAGCAACCGGCCCCCAGATCTGCCCCACTGTACACAGGAAATCAAGGTTCCACGGTTGTACTGAAGCCCAAGGAGGGCTCCTTCTCTCCCTGGCTGGAAGAGCCAAGCCAAAGGGGGTCCAGCTGAGGCTCAGAAGCAGACACAGGGCCCCTGGGGGCAGAGAGGATGGGAGAGGACATGCAGCTGTAGGGGCCAGGCCACGGTGTGGGAGCACATGACAGTCAAGTCTGACCCAGCAGACTCATCTGAGAGCCCAAGCAGCACAACCCACACGAGGAGAGGGGCCGTAGTGGGGACAGTGGCTGGGGGCCACTCCCTGGCCCCGTCTGTTGTTGGGAGCCGTGGAGAGCGCTGGGCAAGCTGAGCTGCTGCAGGTGGGAAGTGGCCGCTACACTGTAAAGGGATGTGCCCACCTGGTGGTTTGGTGTGCAGCTGCAGGAACAAGGACTCGATGAGCCAGTGACCGGGCTCACAGCAGCGGCTCGTGTGTCAGAGCAGAACCGGGTCCATGCCTTCTCAATGGCTGCGGTCTTTGGAAGCAGCCTCCAGGCTTTCTCCCGGGGCACTGGGTGGACATGCACCACCAACCTTCCAGTTACCAGCTGAAGAATAGCCATTCATACCTCCCAGGGAGGTCAAGGAAATGATGGGGGTGGTAAGGACTCTGCTACAGACCCTGGAGTTAAAGTGCTGCCCCCCAAGGAGACAGGGCACCGTTATCTCCTCGGCTCACGTGCATTTTGCCTCCTAAATTGTTTGAAGTGTCCCTCCTCCTTCACTCCTTCTCCCACCACCAGAGCCTGAGCCATCACCACTTCTGGCCTTGGCAACTATGCTGGCTGCAGCCATTTTTCCTGCCCCACCCTCACTCTGCTCCTCATGCCCTCCCTGCTGCTTTTGGGACAAAAACCACTGTCCTTACTGTGGTCTCTGATGGCACCAGAGTCCAACCTGGCCCCTTGGCCCTCCTCACTCCCCCTTGAGTTCCACTCTGTCCTGCTGGCCCCGTTCTGTCTCTTGTATGCCCTCACTCTCCCACCCATGTCCACCGAAGAGTCTGAGAATCCATGAGCTGTCCTTCCCTCCCCCCTCTGGCTCTGCCCTCCTCCCTCAGATCCCAGCACATGTGTCCTCTTCGAGGTCTCCTCCCTGGTCCTAACAGCCTTTCTTACTCTCTCATGGGATGCTGTGCCCCCTTCAAACACATTGAGTTTGTCATTTTCCACTGATGTCTGCGATTCTTTGGCAACCGTCTCCCTCACTCTGCCTGAGAGCAGGGACTTTTGTCCTGTTCCCCGAGCATCCCAGTATGCAGCCTGGTGCCTGGCCCATGGTGGGCACTCAGGAAGTACTTCCAAACTGGAAAGAGAAAAGTAAAACTACTTCTACCCATAGATGAAAATCCCACGGAATCCATGAGAAAGCTACTAGAGCTAATAAATGAATCCACTCAAGTGCCAGGGTGATGATGGACACATCAAATTAAGTGTGTTTCCACTCCTCAGCAGTAAACAATCTGAAAATGAAATTGAGAAAACAATTCCACCTACAATAGTGTCTGAAAGAATGATATAGGTGTAAACCAACTTAAACAAGGAAGTGGAAGTGTGTATACTGAAAACTACAAAATATGCCTGAAAGAAATTCAAGAAGGCCTAAATGCATGGCAACACAGCCCATGTTCCTGGACTGGAGGACTTACTATTGTCAATGTCAACCCAACCCAAAGCAATCCACAGATTCAGTGCAATCCCCACCAAATTCCAGAAAGTCAATCCTCAGATTTGCATGGAATTGCAAGTGGCCCTTAACAGCCAAACAATTTTGAAGAAACAAAGAAAGAAGAAAGTTGGAAGACTCATACTTAGAGATTTCAAAACTTACTACAAAGCTACAGTAATGAGAACAGTCTGGTAGTGGCCTAAGGATTGGCATGTGATAGACCCATCCACTTGGGGCCAATTGATTTTTGGCAGGGATGCCACATGCATTCATGGGGGAAAGAATAATTCACCAACAAACAGGGCAGGGACAACTAGATTTCCACATGCAAAATAATGACGTTGGGGCCCTACCTCACTCCATATAAAAAATTAACTCAATATAAAAGCCAAGCCTTCTCTTAGAATAGAGGGATAAATCCTCATGACATTGGATTAGGCAATGCATTCTTAGATATGACACCGAGAAAACAAACAAAAGGAGAAAAAATATAGATAAATTAGACTTTATAAAAATCTAAAATCTTTTGTATATTAAAATATATTATCAAGAAAGTGAGAAGACAACCTAAAGAATGGGAGAAAATATTTTCCAATCACATAACTGATGAGGATTCAATATAGAAAAAATATGAAGAACTTCTTCAACTCAAAAATAGAAAGACAAACAATATAATTTTAAAAAGACATTTCTCCAAAGATAATACATTGTTGTTAGTTGCCGTCTAGTCAGGTCCAACTCATAACGACCCTAAGCTCAACAGAAGGAAACAATGCAGGGCCCTGCGCCGTCCTCCCCGCCGTTGTAGGGATGAGCCTCTTGTTGCAGCCACGGTGTCAGGGCACCTTGTCGAGGGTCTTCCTCCTCTTTGCTGACCCTCTACTTGACCCAGCATGATGTCCTTCCTCAGGAACTGGTCTCTCCTGATAACATGACCAAAGCACAAGAAACAAATTCTCACCTGCCTTGCTTTAAGGAGCATTCTGGCTGTACTTCCTCCAAGACAGATCTATTCATTCATCTGGCAGTCCATGGCATAGTCAAGATCCATTGACATCATAATTCAAATTCAAAGACTCTTCTTCACTCTTCCTTTGTCATTGTCCAGCTTTCACATGCGTGTGAGGTGATTGAAAGCACCACGGCTTGGGTCAGGTGCACTGTAGTCTTCAAAGTGACATCTTTGTTCTTTAACACTGTAAAGAGGTCTTTTTGCTGCAAATTTTCCCAATGCCACCTGCTGTTTGATTTCTTGACTGCTGCTACCGTGAGCATTGACTGTGGATCCAAGTAAAATGAATTCTTGACAATTTCTATCTTTTCTCCATTTATCCTGTTGTTGCTTATTGGTCCAGTTGTGAGGATTTTCATTTTCTTTATGTCAAGATATGGTCCATACTGCTGTAGTCTTTAATCTTCATTAGTAAGTGCTTCAAGTCATCCTCACTTTCAGTGAGCAAGGTTGTGTCATCTGCATATTATAAGTTGTTAATGAGTCTTCCTCCAATCCTGATGGCCACATTCTTCTTCATATAGTTCAACTTCTTGGATTATTTGCTCAGGATTCAGATTGAATAAGTATGGTGAAAGGATCCAACCCTGATGCATTCCTGTCCTGATTTTAAATCATGCAGTATCCCCTTGTTTTGTTTGAACAACAGCCTACTGGTCTATGTACAGGTTCCTCGTGAGCACAATTAAGTGTTCTGGAATCCCCCTTCTTCTCAATGCTATCCATAATTTGTTATGATCCAAACAGTTGAATGCCTTTGCATAGTCAATAAAACACAGATAGACATATTTCTGGCATTCTTTTCATTCAACCAAGGTCTATCTGACATCAGCAATGATGTCCCTCATTCCATGTCCTCTTCTGAATCTGGCTTAAATTTCTGGAAGTTCCTAGTCAATATACTGCTGCAATGATTTTTGAATTATTTTCAGCAAGTATACAAATGGTGAATAAGCACATGAAAAAAATCCTCACCATTATTAGCCATTACAAAAAAAGAAAACAAAAAGCTCTTTGCTGTGGAGTTGATTCTGACTCATGGTGACCCTGTAGGATAGAGTAGAACTGTCCCCACGGGGTTTTCAAGGCTGTAATGTTTGCGGGGGCAGATTGCCATGTCTTTCTCCCATGGAACAGCTGGTGAGTCTGAACTGCTGACCTTCCAGTTAGCAGCCGAGCACTTAACCACTGTGCCACCAGAGCTCCAGGGAAAGTAAATCAAAACCACGATGAGGGACCACCTCCACAACTAGGACGGCAGTAATAAAAATGAAAAGGAAAAATAGCAAGTGTTAGTAAGGCTGTAGAGAAGCTGAAACCCTTGTGCATTTCTGATGTGAATGTCAAATGGTGGACACACTTCGGACAGTAGTTTGTGGTTCCTCATAAAGTATATTTGTTATATGACTCAGCAATTTCACTTGTAGGTGTGAATCCAAAATAATGGAGAATAGGCTGAAACAGATATTTACACATCAGCATTTACAGCACCATTATTTATGACAACCAAGAGGTAAAAACAACCTGCCAACAGATGAATGGATAAACAACATGTGGTGTATGTGTGTGTGTGTATATATATATATATAAAATCAAAAAACCAAATTCACTGTGGTCAAGTCCGATCCGATTCATAGTGACCCCTGCTTGGGTTTCCAAGGCAGTACCTCTACGAAAGTGGATTGCCTTACCTTCCTTCCAAGGAG
This sequence comes from Orycteropus afer afer, assembly GCF_000298275.1. NCBI lineage: Eukaryota > Metazoa > Chordata > Mammalia > Tubulidentata > Orycteropodidae > Orycteropus > Orycteropus afer. Next base: position 970,127 of record NW_006921656.1, on the reverse strand, counting down.
TGGCTGGTGGGTTCAAACCACCAGCCTTCCGGTTAGCAGTCAAGTGCCTTAGGCACTCTACCACCATTCAGCCATAAAAGAATCGATGCCACGCCACGGATGAACCTTGAAAACATTATGTTAAGTGAAATAAATCAGTCACAAGGACAATACTGTATGACTCTCCTTCTGTAACTATGTGGAGTAGAGCAATTCATGGGGAAGGAGAGTGGCTCAGAGATCACCCAGGGCAAAGGGAGTGGGGGTTACTGCTTGCTGGGGACAGAGCTCCCAGCCGGGGAATGAAAAGGTTTTGGAAATAAATAGTGAAGGTGACTGCACAGCATTGTGAATGTAATTAACACCATCAAAATACACACTTAAAGCACATAGGATGACAAATTGTATTTGTATATAGTTTATCACAACAAAATGAAACTCATTCAAATATAACAATACACACGGGTTGAAAGCAAAAGGATGGTAAACAATATACCATGCCAACATTAATCAAAAGGAAGCATAATTGGAAAAATTGAGGTCAGATAAAGTCAACTTCAGGGCGAAGAAGATGACCAGGGACAGAGAAGGACATTGCAGTAAGATAAAAGGGTCAGTCCACGTAGGGCCACAACAACCCTCAATGCACATGCACCAAACGACAGAGCTTCAAATTATGTGACGTGGAAACTGGTAGAACGGAAGGACCCCAGAGCAACCTCATTGTGGCTGAAGAATTCAGCACCCCTCACTCAACAGTGGAGAGAAACCAGGGACAGAGAAGAAGCAGACAGAGAGCTCAGGGCACCTTCGACAGCAGGATGGACTTACAGAGCCCTCTACCCAACAAGAGCAGAATACATGTTCTCTTCAAGTGCCCGTGGGACGTATACCACGACAGGCAAAACCCTGGGCCGTAAAGCAAACCTCAAAACACTTAGAGGATTGAAATAGTGTGGAGAATCTGACCGTGAAGGAATAAATCTATAAATCAATGACAGGGGAATCTCCAGTCCCTGGGCAACTGGAGAACCCCCTGTGAATAGTCCGTGGGTCAAAGAGGAGTCTCTGGGGGAAGGAAACAAATGTGACAAACAGAGTGAGAACACCCTCCACCAGTCTGCGACGCGACAGAGCACAGCTGAGAGGGGAAGCACGGCACCAGATGTTCCCGGGAGCCAAGAGGGGCATCTTCAAATTGGTGATCTCAGCTCGCTCCTCAGAAGGCTAGGAGAGGAGCAGAAACCCAAAGCAAGGAGAGAGAAGAGTATGATACAGACAAGAGCCGAAGTCACCACAGCACCAGATGTTCCCGTAAGACAAGAAGGGCATCTTCAAATCGGAGATCTCAACTCGCTTCTCGGGAGGCTAGGAGAGGAGGAGCAGAAACCCAAAGCAAGGAGAGAGAAAGATATAATAAAGACAAGAGCCGAAGTCACTGAAGTGTGAGACAGAGAGGCTAGAGGAAAGGATCGGGGAAAGACTGGTCTCTGTAGAGATTAATACAATCAACAGACTTCTCACAAAGAAAACACAGAGACAGAGACGACGACTTGTGCGGGGCATGGGATGGAAGATCTCTGCCAACGCTGCAGACAGCCGAAGGACATTGAGGGGGCGCTGCAAACAACCCCACACACACAAATTTGACAACTCAGATGAAATGGACCAATTCTCAAACAAGTTGAGCTACCATAAGTCACCCAACAGAAAACAGATCATTTGAGCAGCTCTATGACTATTAAGGAAAAAGAATTCGTAATTAAAACCTTCCTGAAAAAGAAATCTCCAGTCTCAGCTGGTTTCGTGCAGAATCTACCAAACGTTTTAAGATGAATTAACATGACGTCTACTCAATCTTCCAGAAAACGGAAGAACAAGGAATGCTTCCCAACTTAGTCTGTGCAACCAGCAACTCCCTGATACCAAACAAAACACAGATAATAGAACATGGAAACCACAGGCTACTATCCTTCATGAACAGCCTCCAGCCTTCCTCACAGTCACTGGTGTCCTTGCATCCTCTGCGAATTATATATATATATGAATATATAAAGTACACCGTGACCACGTACAGCTTTAAACCTGGTTCAATGTAATCCACCCCATCAGGTAGCTGAATACATGTCTTATCAACTACTGCAGAAAAGGCATCTGACAAATTCAGTGCCCCTTCGTCTATTCATGATAAAAACTCTCAGAAAAGGAAGAACACAAGGGAACCTCATCAAGTTGATAAAGGGCCTTTACAACAAAGTAGAGCCAGCGCCTTACACAGGGGTGACATGACTCACGGCCACACCCTGTGGACAAGCAAGGGTGTGCACTCACCAGCGCTGGTGGACAAAGTAGTGGAGCGCCTGGGAACACAAGGAGGCAGGGAAAGAAAGCCAAAGGCACCCAGGTGGGAGCAGAGAGCTCTGGCGGCGTGGTGCCTAAGGCACTTGACTGCTAACCAGAAGGCTGGGGTTCAAACCCACCAGCTACTCCTCAGAGGGAAGGTTGGGTGATCTACTTCCGCAGAGATACCGCCTCGGAAACCCAAGGAGGGGTCGCTACAAGTTGGGTCTGACTCGACGACACATAACAACACGACAACATTTGCAGATGACATGATGGTGTCCGTAGCAAAATCCAAGGACTCTACAAACAACAGCCAAACAACAAATAAACAAACCAAACCAATAACCCAGAACTAGTAAGTGCGCTTAGCAATGCCACACCATACAAGATCAACATACAGAATCAGTGGTATATCTATATACATGGAAACTGAAATTAAAAATTCAGTGCCAGGTACAATCAGTTATAATTATACAGATAGGTGTGGATCTGTAAGAATGTGTACAAGTCTTGTAGCTGAAAACTCCAGAACACTGATGCAAGAAATAAAAAATGTCTAAATAAGTGGAGACAGACAGAGTACACAAACTGGTAGAGTCCACACAGCAAAGACATAAGTTCCTCCAAACTGATGTGCAGGCTTCACGTGTTCCTTTCAAAGGCCGAGGAGTGCAGCAAGATGATTCTAAAATTTACATGGCAACCAACGGAACTCCAACATCTAAAACAATTTAAGAAAACAAC